>NC_060126.1:71589933-71899933 GCF_021461395.2 Schistocerca americana | reverse complement strand
GCGCCTCCGCCGCCCCATCGCCTTCCGTCGCCCTCCCGCCGTTTCCCGATCGGCCCGCAGCCGTCGGGCCACATCGCGCGCCGTCCTCCTCCTCTCGCCCGCCAACATTCACAGCCGTTTCTCAACAATTGCCCGCCGCAAACGGACGCCGCCTGCGCAACAGGCGCCGCCGCCCCTCGCCGCTTCCGACCCAACCCCTCGACCGAGGCAAACCGCAATCCGAATCTACAGACCAACCCAATCTGCCGTCAGCACACACGACAGCCGACCTTACACGTTACGCGTTACACATTACGTTTACACGTCTAGGTTAGGTTAGGTTAGGTTAGGTTAGGTTAGGTTAGGTGGACGTGGGTTAGGTTAAGGGGACTTGGGTTAGGTTAAGCGTCAAACTTAGGTTAAGCATTCAAACACGTCAGGCGTCAGAGGTTAGGTTAGGTTAGGTTAGGTTAGGTTAAGGGGTCAGTGCTAGGTTAAGAAGCGTCAAACGTAGGTTAAAAAGCGTTCAAAAACGTGAGGCGTGAGCCGGACAGCTTACCTTACGTAGACGTTAGGGGCTCAGGCTGAGCTCACCTCACCACAGGTTCGGTTCGGTTCGCTCAGCTCACCTCAGCTCAGCGTAAAGCGCCGAGGTCAGGCTACGTTCGTTCACCTTCGGGCGCCACACTTTCGGTTGAAAGGTCGCGACGGGACGACGTCGGCAGGCACGCCGCAAACAAACAAACAAACAAAACGTACAGACGACGTCGAAAAACCGCCGACAGACGGGGAGCAGCACGACCACGACCAGATACCGAGCGCGAACGAGACACACGCGAACCACCCCCACCGGCCAAAGGGCACCACACAACAACCCAGAGCACCACGTGTCGACACCAGACCAACCCGCCGCTCACGCGACATGCCTGGCACCGAAGGGCAACCGCCCGCAACTGCGCTTTCCGCGCCGGCCCGGATGCACGTCGTGCTACAACAACACCACTACCGTACACAGCCGCTGTTCACAACATCACTATCATGCGCGCCCGCGGCTCGCCGCCGTCGCAGTCGCACCCCCAACGCCAGCACTTTTGCACCACCATTCACACGCACCGCAACACAGCTCGCCGACACAGCCGAACAAAACAAACACCACACAACAACAACAACAACAACAACAACGCCGCCGCCGCCGCCGCCGCCTCTACTTGTGCCGGCGACCCACCCCGCCGATGGCGCACCTTTCGCCAGCCGGCAATCGACACGCGCCCACCCATTCACCCCCGGGGCCCAGTGCAAAAAAAAAAAAAAAAAAACAAAACACACACACACACACACAAACGACACGGGAGGCGCACACCGCCACTTCGCGCGCACGCCACCAACCAGTCGTCGTCTCAAAATAACAAACAAAAACCAAAAAACAAACAAAATAAACTAACAACTAGGGCAACACAAATCAAAACAAAAAACGCCTCGCACGAACCGCCCACAAAACGAACAAGCACACGCACAGGCACAGCCTCTGCTGGCGACCACGACGCAGCGGCACGCTGCTCCTGTCCCGCGCCCCGCGCCCCACTCGATTCACAACTCACGCGACACCGTCAACGACGGGCTCGCTTCCCGCAACCTACCACCTTTCCGCCACGACGCACAGCCCCAGCCCCACCCGACGACGCCCGTGGCAACGACTGCACTTTCACCACCGCCTCCCCCCAACACACACACAGCCAGCCAAAAACGCACTCGCGACCCACACATGCACGTGCATCGGCACACGCCAACCAGTCAACGTCGACAACCACACGCAAGGCTCGAAACGAAACCGGCGTCCTTCCACGTTGCCATCAAGCTACACGACACAAGACACAAGGAACCAACACAACAGCCGGCCCCACTAATTCCCACTCTCACGCCGCAAAAAGCACACCGAAACCGCCAAACGCACGCACATTCCCCTTCGCACTGACACCGACCGGCTCGCTACCACACCTCCCGGCAGCCGTTTCACAAACATGACACGGCGTGACGCGACATCACGGGCCTACGCACACCGGACCCACTCACACTCTCTCCTTTCCTTCTGTTTTTCCCGACGCCTTCGGCCGGGCACACGCGGCACAACGCCGCCAATTCACCACACCGCCCACACAGTCGACAAGCGCCCGCCCTGTACGGCACACGCAACGACGCAGCGCAGCAAAGGGCGCCCGCAACACATACCTCTCCTCTCTCTCTCTCTCTCTCTCTCTCCGCCGCCCGACGCGCCAACCGCCACACCACACCGCCAGCCACTCGCACATTGTGCACTGCCACCAGCCACACGTCCAACACGCCGCGCCGCCTCCGGCCACCCGCCAGGGGGCGCTCACGTCCGCGACAACAGCGCGGCCCGCCGGGCCGAACCGAACCGAGCCGCCGCTGCTGCTCTGCACTCGGCACGGCCACACCCTGCTGCAGGCCTGGCTCGTCTCCCTGTACGCGTCTGCCTGCGCATCAACACAACGGGGCAAGTGAGCAAACCCCGTCACAACACGCCACATCGCGCAATGGCCGTGCCGACCTTTTTCTCTCTACCGCCATCCCTTCTTCTCGCGTTTTACTCGTTGTTGCTGCAGCGGCGCACACCTACACATCCACAGCCCCAGCCGGCCTCACCTCAGGGCCCGCCGCCAGCGTCTCCTCCTCGGGCACAGGTGCGGTGCTGTGGCCGCCCATCCAACCGCATTGCTGGCCGTCCAGTCCAGCCGCCAGGCGTTCCCACTGCCGCGCACCGACCCTGCTGCAGAAAACGAAGCATGGCCAGACCGACCGACCGATACACAAAGCAAGCCGTCGCCTCGCCTCGCCTCTCGTCCTTCCTTCCGCCCCCGCCATTCTCACACCACCGCCTCTCCACTTTCGCCCCCCCCCCCTCCCTCCTTTTTTTTTTTTTTGTTTCTTTCTTTCTTTCTTAGGGCCCTCTCTCCTTACGGCACCGCCTGCAGCAGCGGATTTTTGCGCCCACACGCCTACTCCTACCACCATTACCTTGCCCTGCCCTGCCCTGCCCTGCCCTGCCCTGCCCATCAACGTCGCAGTCGAACCGACGCTTGCCAACAACACACTGCCCACGTTCCTTTCTCTTTTCGGCCTACGCCCATTACGCGCCGCCGCCACAGCCTATTATTCTCCCTTCCCTTCCCGTCCCACAACACACCGACGTCATCACACGCACCCAAAACAGGGGCCACGACCGTGTTCCTCGCCCACTCCCATCCCGCACGGTACGCACATTCCCAACTACTACCGCGCACCCTCCCTTTCCAATCTGTGTGTCTCTGTGTCTGTGTCCTGTCCGCGCGTGACGCCTCTCAACATCCGCCGTCCCCCGTCCCGTTTTCGCCCCCATGCCGTCGTCGCGCCGCCTCCTCCTCCTCCCCGTCCACCGCCGCCCCTGTCCGCCCCGCACCACACCATACACCGCTGCTTGTCCCGGCCGTTGCCACCAAAGGCGCCGACCGCAAACGCGCCACGCCGCAGCCCCCGTGCGTCTCGCTCGCTTGCATCTCCGTGCCGACGCTGCCTCTCTTCCCGCACGCACTCGACCTCGACAACACAGTCTTTGGCTCCGCCACTGCGTGTTCCGGTGGTACGCACGCTGCAACACGTATGTACTCATTACCAGAGCGATGGCGAGGCATGACAGCATCTCTGTCTGACCAGAGAGTTATTTATCGTTGCTAGTCGGCGCTTGGACCGCGCCAGACGACAGTAGTGGCACGCAGCGAGTCGCCAGGAACAGTTGTTATATATATTGTAGCGCGAGTCGGGAGAGGTAGTAGTCGTCAGTCGACAGTCGTAGCGGGTGGACGGTTGTACTGAGCGGGCGTCGGCGGCGTGCTCTGCTCGTCTCGCGACTCTGGTCACGGTTCGGGACGATGTACAGTATATTGTGTTACAATAACAAGGTAGTGTGAAGCTGCATTGCGCAAATCTGATAACGTATGTTCATTGTACTTATTTTGTTCAACAACAAATGCCCCAATATTACTTTTTTTCTAAAGTAACCTTTTTTTTTTTTTTTAAAGAAAAACATTCACTTTTTAAAGACTACTTCCTATGGCATTTCCCTCCAAGGAGTGCAAATTAATTACCAGCCAGCACTCATTCATTGCACACAGCTGTGTAAGGGGTATCTACAATTGAGGAGCAGATATATAAATGCACTTTTTTTTTTGTGTGTGTGTCTCTTTTTCATTGGGGTAACGATCTTTGGCTCTTTTTATTCTGAATACGCTGCTGCCCTCATACAATGTATCAGGTTTCATTATGTCTGTTGCACTGTTACTTATCGTTGGGTTTGTTTTGTAGGGACGTTAACATTCTGGCACATTTTTATTATCATCAGACTCTCTGCTATTTGTGCAGGGAGGTTATACCTGGGTCCATTTCCATTTACATTTTAATCTTGATAGACTTTTTGTTTTCTTTTTTGTTTCTTGTTGTTTTCCCTTCTTTTTTTGTTGTTTTTTTGTTTGTTTTGTTTTTCCCACTCTCACCACCACCGCCGCATCACGCCATGGCCTCCCCCTTACGTTTTTGGTTTCTTTTTCTGTTCTTCAACTGCTTCAACATCACCGCGCCCCATTTCCACACCACAGCCATCAGCCTCCAAGACGGGCAGGCGCAGTGTGCCATTTCCGGCGCACAAGCACACCCCGTACGGTACTCTCCTCGCCCCCACGCCACCAACAACACAGCGACCACGCGGCTTTCAGGCATGGCACGGCACCGGCGAAATGCGCCGCCCCCGCCCCCGCCCCCGCCCCCGCCCCTCCGCGCATCCGTCCGTCTCGCCACGTTCACTGACAGCCGCGTCTGCGGCTACACCACGACAACCACAACACAACAACGCTCCCCTCCCTGGCACCTCATTGTTTTTCTCCTCCTCTTTTGCACAAAACCACAACGCCGAGCACAGGCGCAAGCCACCCACACCGCGCCCCTCCCCGTCTTTGGCCGCCGCTCCTCGTTTGCCCCCTCCCATCTCCCGAATGCCATGCCAGCAGCGTTACGCATGCCCCTCCCCTGTCCACACAACACTACCGCCAAACGAACAGCCTTCCGGGCCACATGCAGGGCACGCCCACCTCCAAACACTGCCAATTCACGGACGCAATTCGCTAAACACACACACACACACACACTTTCTCGACACCTTTCTGTAGGGAGGGTGCGTCATCTCGACCGTGACAGAGTGACGGCAACTATCGACGATCCATTTCCCCCCACTGGTAAAACATGTCCACTAAACACCTACATACATCATTCAAGTACACAGACAATAGCATACACACAATGGGAGGGCACACGAACATGGACGGCACGGCACTGTCATACACTCTTCCTCAGAACCATATCAACAAACGTTACGTACATCCGGGAAAGCGAAAGCAAAAAGCACAAGCAAAGGGCAAAGCCCAATGCAGCCGTCAAAGGTAAGGTAACGTTCACCACGGCAGACACTTGCAGCCGCGCCGCCGTTAAACGCATTTCAGTGCGGCTCCAATACGCCTCCGACACGGGAACGTTCCGTTGCTCTACGAATGCGTTTCTCCCTTTGTCCCTTCCTCTCTCTTTTGCCCCCCCCTCTGTCCTTTCCTCCTGCACTCTTGCCTCATTCCTCACGTTCTGCCCAGACATTCGACCGATCAAAGTCAACCTTTCGTTACCGTTCTCAGCGCGACGGTGTACAACAGTATGACGGGTGTGCCCAAAGACTTCGGTTCAGTTGCGTGACGCCGGTCTATCGCGCCGATCGACAGTTACACAAAACTATGTCAAACAAACAAATACATACATACCGGATGGACACAGACAAACACGTGTACAGACATTCGCCAAAAACGACCGCCGCCGCCGCCGCCGCCGCCGCCGCCGCCGCCGTCGTCTAGCGTCGCGCTTACTGTACTGCACTGGACACGCGTGCATCTCGAATGACGACATCGGTGTGCGTGCGTCCTACGCAATCAGTCAGACACGGCTATCAAAAATCAGAGTCGAATGGTACATCATCGTGCGTGTCGCCGTACACGTACAGTACAATACAAAACAACAATGCGTCTCTTAATGGCACGTTCATTTCAACGTCACTCCACACACCTCCACGCTGCAGTTACGTCGCACCATTGTCAACTCGGCGTACTGCAAAGGGAATAGTGGGCGGCAAAACATTCCACATTTCACCCTCGCCATGTGTGATGTGCAAACCAAACCCGCAGACGGCCGTCGTTACGGTGACACACAACGCCAACGAGGCGTGCCACCATTCCACGCCACGGCGACCAACCTCGTGGCCGTACCCCGCAACAACGCTTTGACGCGGACCCCCCCACCCACAATCAAAATGCACACATCACAGCCGTCCACAAAACAACAACAACAACAACAACAACAATTCCGCCCTTCCCGCAAAGGCACGTTGGTGGCCCTGAAAAGGGCCGTTTTGCCGCTCTCGCAACGGAGGAGCCTTCTCCATCCTTCCTTCCATTCCAGAGCCACCTCCTTACTTGGAGCTCGTGTACTTGGTCACCGCCTTCGTGCCCTCGCTCACGGCGTGCTTGGCCAGCTCGCCAGGCAGCAACAGCCGCACAGCGGTCTGGATCTCGCGGGACGTGATGGTCGAGCGCTTGTTGTAGTGCGCCAGGCGAGAAGCCTCGGCCGCAATGCGCTCGAAAATGTCGTTCACGAAGCTGTTCATGATGCTCATCGCCTTCGACGAGATGCCCGTGTCAGGGTGCACCTGCTTCAGCACCTTGTAGATGTAGATGGCATAGCTCTCCTTCCTCTTGCGCTTCTTCTTCTTGTCGCCCTTCGAAATGTTCTTCTGCGCCTTGCCAGCCTTCTTGGCGGCCTTCCCGCTAGTCTTGGGCGGCATCTCGAACCAACGTACGGCAGCAGCAACACCAGTAGCAAGCGCTCCGCTCTAGTCAGCGTCTCCCCACACAGTGGCACCCGCCGCCAGCCGCCGCCGCACCTTTACCAGCTCGCCCTGTTGCGGCCGCCGACCAATGGGGCGCGCGCGCAACCGGCCGCCGCACCCGAGCCCATAAAGCACCCCCACCCCGGCTGCGCCGGCACGCACGCACGCACGCACGCGTACGCACGCTCGTGTTCGAGATGGCGAGCGAGCAAGACGTTTGTGACGCGCGCGCGGTCGCGGCAGCTGCCGCCGCCGCGCCGGAGCTGTCTGATCGCCGTCCGGCGGCGCCTGCGCCGTCGGCGGCCCCATCGGACGCTCCACTTATGACGACCCGGCAACCCCAGGAGGACCAAGAGTATATGACGACTACGCGCGACCAGGACGATGAGATGGACTACTCTACCGACCCTCCCCGTGAGGACTGCGCTGCCGGCGCCCCGCAGAGGGTGCTTCAGCGCAAGCGATCGGCTGTCACGTCCGCCAGTGATGACCCACACACTTCTGGTACGAGTGACGCTGGATTCAAGAAACCGCCACCTAAGAAGAGGGCGGCGCCACGACGGCGCCCGGCCGTTGTCCCTGTGCCTACTGCCAATCAGTACGACGCCCTACAGGATGGCGCCGACTCTGAAGATCCTGACGAGCCTCCACCGGCGGCCGCCGACGATGCTACACCTCGCTCCGGCCCTAAGTTGCCGCCGATTGTTATCGACTACCCTGACGATTATCTGACGCTTCGGGACTGGCTCCAGGCCAACCTCAAGAACGCTTTTACCGCCAAACACTGCGGCGAAGACCGCCTGAAGCTGACAGTCGCCACTACTGAAGATTACGTGGCTGTTATGGATATGGTTGGTGCACGTGGGATCCCAAACTACACCTTCCCCACCGTACGACCCAAAGTTCTCAAGGTTGCCATGCGAGGCATACCGCTGAAGATGAAGGCTGACGCCTTTAAGGACGGCCTCATCACCATGGGTTTCGCGCCTACTGCAGTCACCCGGATGAAGATGCCTGGTACCCAGCGCCCCATCCCTCTGATGGAGATCGTGTTGCCTGATACGCCTGATAACAGGCAAATCTACCAAGTCACCCGGTTTTATGACCTCTCGGTGACTGTCGAGAAGTTACGCGCACGGAAGGGCCTCGTCCAATGCTACAATTGCCAGGAGCCGGGCCACACTTCCCGCCTCTGTCGCATGAGGCCCCGATGTGTCAAGTGTGGCGAGGGTCACCTCAGCCAGCAGTGTACCCGGTCCCGGGACGAACCAGCCACCTGTGCCCTGTGCAAGCGGGCTCATCCTGCGAGTTACCGCGGTTGCGCTGTCCACAAGGCAGCCAGCCGCCGCCAGCGTGGACTACCTCCCTTGCGGCCGACGTCCCGCTCCGATGGCCAACAGCCGCGGCGCCGAGCTGCGCCACCGCCTGCTCCACCTGCTACTCCTCCGCGGCAACCCGCCCAGCGGCGCCTGCTTGCTGCTCGGGCGGACCTTGGTTACGCCGACGTCCTCCAGGGCCGGACGACGCCTCCTCCTGCCCCTGCTGTCCAGCCTCTGCGACGCTCTGAAGACGGGCCTGCTCCACCTGCTGCAGCTGCTGATTTCATCGCGGTCTTGCAAGAAGTCCAGGCCACCCTCGTGGCTGTTTCTGCCGCTCTGGCCCAGCTGCCGACCGCCATCACTGCTGCAGTCCATGCAGCCCTCCGAAGTTTCCCCACTGCCACGGCGATCGCATCCGCTGGCCATGGCTCACAACCTTAGGCGCCACCAGACCTTCACGGCTGTAACGTGGAACGCGAATGGCCTCTTTCCTGCGCTTCTCGAATTCCGGCAGTTCCTCCAGGATTACAGCGTGGATGTGTGTCTCCTCACCGAGACCCATCTCAAGCCTGGACTTCGAGCGAACGCACCGAATTACGTCTGCTATCGCGACGACAGGCTGACGGCTGGCGGTGGGACAGCCATCTATGTCAAGCGGACACTCCGACACTATCGTGTCCCTCTGCCGAGGTTGGACTCCTGTGAAGCCACGGCCGTTGCAGTGGAGACGTCCCTTGGAACGGTCATCTTTCTCTCCGTGTACCGGCCGCCACGAGGCCACCTCACCGTCCATGATGCTGACACTCTCCTTCGTGCTGGGGTCAAGCTCTTCCTCGCCGGAGACCTGAATGCCAAGTTCCAGCTCTGGAATTCTCGGACGCTGAACGTCAGTGGGAGGCGGCTCTATCACGCCGCTGAGAGGGCACGAGCTTCTGTGTATGGACCTGCTGAGCCGACGCACTACCCTTCGAACGGCTCTGCTCCCGACGTTTTGGACATTTGTCTCGTCAAGGGTGTCGACTGGTTTGTCACCCCCGAAGTTCTGCACGCCTTGAGCTCCGACCACTTGCCGGTGCTCTTTCGACTACACGTCACTCCGCTTCCACCAGCGGCGAAGCTCGACACCCGGAAGACCGACTGGCCGCGCTTCCGGCAGCTTGTTCTGCAACGCCTCCCAGATGAGTCACCTCCACTGGACACGGATGTTAATGCTGCTCTTCACACCCTGACTGCGGCTCTCACCACGGCTGTTGCTGACTCCACCCCGCCTCCACGGGTTTCTTCAGTGGCAGCTCCAGCACTCCCTGCCGACTTAAGGGACCTTATCCGAGAACGAAACCGTCTCAACAGAGTTTGGCATGAAACGCGCCAGCCCGTGCTGAAGCGGCGCATCAATCATCTCCGCCGCGTCATCAAGGCTGCCCTTGCTGCTCACCGTATCCGCCGGTGGGAGGAGAAGCTTGCCTCAGTTGATCCTGGAGCCGACACGTGGGAGTTGGTCCGTTCCCTCACACGGCATCGCCCACACATGCCGCCGCTCACAACTACCGATGGACCTGCTTACACGCCCGCCGCTAAAGCCGAGGCCCTGGCGACGACTTTTGCGGCCAACTTCCGGCCCCTTGCGGCGCCGGTCGACAACGAGAACGTCCGCACAGTTGAGACCAGACTTGCTGCCTTCCTCCACGGCGACCACGGTGACGCCACCATTGTGCCAACGTCGGAAAGGGAGGTCACTGACCATCTTCGCCGGCTTCCCCAGACGAAGGCCCCGGGGCACGACAACGTTGACGGGAGAGTCCTCCGCATGCTGCCCAGGATTGCCATCCTGTACGTGGTCGCTCTCTTCAACGCCGTCTTTCACCAACTGCAGTACCCAGACGCTTGGAAGAAGGCAGTCGTTGTGGCGGTCCCGAAGCCGGGCAAAAACAGGACAGTACCGGAGCATTATCGCCCCATTAGTCTCCTCCCGACGCTGAGCAAAGTTTTCGGGAGGATCCTCCTCTCTAGGTTCGGCCGGCTGCTTCACCAGGACAACATCATTCCTCGGGAACAGTTTGGCTTCCGCCAGCACCACTCCACCACCCAACAGTTGCTCCGCGTCGTCGAGGAGGCGACACTGGCGTTCAACAATCGGGAGTTTTGCGGCCTTGTCTTGCTTGATGTGTCCAAGGCCTTTGACACCGTCTGGCACCACGGCCTGCTCTTCAAGTTGTTCCATCTCGGCATCCCTTCGTGCTTCGTCCGCCTACTTGGCACCTACCTTGAGGGCCGTACATTTGTCGTCCGAGTTGACAGCACGACTTCCTCTGTTCGCCCGGTCCTTGCTGGAGTGCCACAAGGGAGTGTTCTGGGCCCGATATTGTATGCTGTCTACACCTCTGACCTGCCGATTTCCCCGAGGGTTGGTCGTGCCATCTATGCTGATGACACGGCCCTTTTCTCGCGCCATCGCAACATCGACGCCGTCCTCCGACGTCTGCAAGCTGCTCTGCAGGACCTCGAGCGCTGGGCCGCCGACTGGCGGATCGGCTTCAACGCCACCAAATCTCAGGCGATGCTCCTCACTCGCCGTCTCCCACCTGACGTGCCGCCCCTGGTGCTTTGTAATCAGGCCATCACCTGGACCACGACTGCTACCTACCTCGGGGTCATTCTCGATCGCACCCTGACATGGAAGGCTCACGTCACCGCTGTACACCGGAAGACATCTCAGAGGGCTGGGGCATTGTACCCCATGCTCAACGAAACTTCCTCGATCCCTGTCGCCAACGGACTGCATATCTATCGCACGTGCATTCGTCCGGTTATGGACTATGCCTGTGAAGTCTGGGGCAATGCTGCCCCCTCCCATATTCAGAGGCTCCAGCAACTACAAAACAAACTCTTGCGCCGAGTTTACCATGTGCCGCGTGATTTCCCTCATCGCCCCCTCCATCAGGCGGCTGAGGAACCCCTCGTCCGGGAGAGATTTAAAGACGCCGCGCGCCGGTTTTATACTGCCACCCGCACTTCAGACAATCCCCTCGTCCGGAGGTTAGGACGACATAATGACCATCACGACCACTACAGGCGGCCCGTTGCCCTGATCGAATAATCAGGTCAGCCCAGAAGACTCACCACCACTTCTTCCTCTCAGCGACTTCCAGATATCATACGCGCTGACCACCGCCAACCACACCCTGCAGCCTTGGTAGGAAATGCCTCTAGGTAAACCCTACGTTCACGATAGCCTGGGATGTTCCACACCCAGTCCCGACGAAAGGAGGCCGCGCCGCCGCGCCGGCACGCACTCCGCTGCTCGACTCGCTGCCGCTCGCACCGGTCGTTTTCGTTTCCGTTTCGTGTGCACCGTCGCTAGCCCATCGCCATGTCCGGACGCGGAAAGGGAGGCAAAGTCAAGGGCAAGTCAAAGTCCCGCTCAAGCAGGGCTGGGCTCCAGTTCCCGGTCGGCAGAATCCACCGCCTCCTGCGCAAGGGAAACTACGCAGAGCGCGTCGGCGCCGGGGCGCCCGTCTACCTCGCCGCCGTCATGGAGTACCTCGCGGCTGAGGTGCTCGAGCTGGCCGGAAACGCGGCCCGCGACAACAAGAAGACGCGCATCATCCCGCGCCACCTGCAGCTTGCCATCCGCAACGACGAGGAGCTCAACAAGCTCCTGTCGGGCGTCACCATCGCACAGGGTGGTGTCCTGCCCAACATCCAGGCCGTCCTGCTGCCAAAGAAGACCGAGAAGAAGGCCTAAAGGAGGCCAGGCAATCGCAGCGCCGCGTGCTCCCCTGCACGCAACGCGCTTTGCCGGCTCGGCCCACAACAATCGGCCCTTTTCAGGGCCACCACACAAACCTACGTCCAAAGCAAAATTTCAGTCGTCCTCGCCGCACCTTGTTTTGTTTTGTTTTAACTTTGCACTTTCACAGCACAGCCGCCGCCGGCGCACGTCCGCCATCTTGTCGTCCACACAGCCCGTGTGGCCCAACACACACACACACACATTTTGCACGGTCGCAGTCGCCTTCCAAACGACAACGGCAGCAATAATGACCATTGTTAAAGGGAGGCGTGTCGACACACCGCCCTCCACTCCCGCGCGCAACGGCCGTCGACACGAACGAAACAAACAGCTGATCCGGCCGCCTATGCCCACACGCCTTGCCTCGGAAACCCCAACGCCGCCGCAAACACACAGAGCCAAACCACGCAAGCAAATAATCACCGCCTCTCGCACAACAACACACAGCCCGCCATCTCCATCGCGATCGATACAAAGACACACAATAACAAACACACAAACGAAGCAGCTCCACACACAGCCAGCCACATGACACGTTTCCTTTCCTTCTCCCCTCCCAGTCACATCACGTCGCTCAAACGGAAAGAAAGAAAGAAAGAAAGAAACAAACAAACAACACAGCGCACACACGCAGCAACAACACAGACTCTTTCGCACTTTTCAACTTCCGAACAGTGTGGTGGCCCTGAAAAGGGCCGTTTTCTAGTCTCTCCCACCCACAAGCACGGCCGCGGGAAGGCCAGCGCCCGCTGCGACGCAGCCTAACCGCCGAAACCGTACAGGGTGCGCCCCTGCCTCTTCAGGGCGTACACCACGTCCATGGCCGTCACAGTCTTGCGCTTGGCGTGCTCAGTGTACGTCACCGCGTCGCGGATCACGTTCTCCAGGAACACCTTCAGCACCCCGCGGGTCTCCTCGTAGATCAGACCAGAGATGCGCTTCACGCCGCCCCTGCGAGCCAGGCGGCGGATGGCGGGCTTCGTGATGCCCTGGATGTTGTCGCGCAACACCTTGCGGTGCCGCTTGGCGCCACCCTTGCCGAGCCCCTTTCCTCCCTTGCCGCGGCCTGTCATCCTTCCTTCCTCGGGCAAAGCAAAACGTGCACAAACAGCAGCTGCAGCGGCTGGCGAGTCGGCTACGGTCTGCGCCCAGCGCAAACAAACAAACAAAACAAAGGATGGGGCCCCTCCACGCCCGCACCAACGTGGTGACCAACACAAAAGTTCTACTGTCACCTCCGTATGCATGTTAGTTTTGAATCAAGGCGTCACAGGATGCAGGCTGTGATGTTATCCATGCGTCTGGGTAAGGCTACTCATTAACATGGTCCATCAGGAGATAGTAGTGGTCGAAAGCGATCGAAGGGTAGCGGTTGTAAGAGCAGAGGAAAAAAAGTGCCAAGGCCAGCGCCAAGGGAAAAAAACCTCTGCGACAGTAGGACGGGAAGTAAGAGCAGTAGCGGTTTGCTAGCTGCGACAGAGCATGCAAGGTGAGGGGGGTTAGCGTGAGGTATCGTGCAACGTTACCTATGTACTGCGTGGTCGTTCGCTGGGTCAGTCCGGTGCCGCGGCTGGGCTCCCTCGTTGTCTCCTGGGCCGGCCGCAGTGGCTTACTCCCTGTAACACAAAAGTTCGGCGCGGCAGCGCGGCGACGCTTGCGCGATGAAGACTGCCCTGGCGGTTTTCTTCTTTGCACCTTTCACCTGCGGTGCTGCTGGGGCAACCGCTGGGACAGGCGCGCGAACGTCCTTCTGCGAGGTCGCAGGAGTGTTCGCAGGTACGACTGCACTGAGGCCTTGGGCGAAGACTGCACGCAGTTGCCTCAAGGCCTCTTCCTTCTCTGCAGCCACGGCGGCTGCGAAGGCAGCCCTCTCCACCGCCATTACGGCTTTGAGGGCTGCTGTGGCCTCCTTCACGGCGATGCCGAGCTCGAGGTCACATCTCTTCGCGGGAGGGCGAGCTGCGTCCTGGCGGCCCGTTTCCGAGCGGCCGTCCCCGCCCCTGGTAGGTGGATCTGCTGCTGCGCCGTCCCTCAGCTGCACCGGGCTGTTCTCCGCCCTACGCCGTTTCCGACGTCGTCTTCTCTTCTGCTGCTGCGTCGGTGCGGCCGCGGCCGCTTCGCCGCCCCCGGCACGGCTGCGGCTAGAGAAAGCCGCGCAACCGCGCCAGCTGGCGACGTGCGGGCCGCCACACCGGACACAAGTCGGCAGAGCGTTGCTGCCGCGGTCGCAGGCGCGGCTGTCGTGCTCACCTGAGCACTTGACGCACCGCGCCGCGTTGCGGCAGTACTTCGCAACATGGCCCTCGCCCTGGCACCTGAAGCACTGGGGCTGAGGATCCATGGCGGTCGGGAGAGCCTCCGTCGTAACCGGGAAGCCCAGCAACTTCCGCAAGTCGAAGATGTCGCTCCCGCCGTCGACCGTTTGCACGGTCACGGCATAGAGCGGCGCCCTCTTCCTGTTGGTCCGGTTGTGCAACCTTGCGGCTGCATTACCAAACCCGGCTCGCAGCAGCCCTTCCCGGACCGCTGCCTCGTCACAGCACCAAGGCAACCCCCTGAGGAGTGCCTTAGTCGTCTTCATCCTTCCTACGGAAGGTGCCTTCTCACGCGCCGGCGGCGCGTCGACGATGTGGTCGGCCACTGCGACCTTGATCGCCCTGTGGTCGGCCACGTTTGCGGCTCGAACGCAGATCAGCGAGTCTGTATCGACAGACTCGTAGACCACCTCGTTCCGAGCGCATTTCGTCATGGTGTCGAACAGCGCTGTCCACCCACCTTTGCACTTGACGTACAAAGGGGGGACAGGCCGCGACTCGTCTTCACAGGAGTTCCTTGCACGGTCGGCAGACTCAGAGAGTCGCACAACCGAAGGACCCTTCGTAGCGGCAGGTTTCCTCTGCGCACCCTTCTTTCCCATGCTGCGAGGTGCGGAACACGACAATTTGCACGCGTTGTCAAAACAACGCACGACAATTTGCTCTCCGCAGCGCCCACAGCACAGAAAACCTCTTCACGAGCTCTCAACGGCCGAGTAAGCGAAGCGCGCAACAGCAGCGATGCGCTCGCCTCGCCAGCTCAGGCCGCTCTCAACTGCGCCCAGCGCGCCCGCCGCCCCCCTATATAGACTCTGGCCCGCCCTCCCCCCACCACGCGCAACCGAGGGCATATAAGCGCAGCACGGAGGCGCGCGGGCCCGTTGTCAAGGCAGCACCGGACGCCGCGCCGCACCTAACCTCCACGCACGCCGCTCCGCTACCGCTACCGCTACCGCCATGGCCCGCACAAAGCAAACGGCCCGCAAGTCCACCGGCGGAAAGGCGCCGCGCAAACAGCTCGCCACCAAGGCGGCGAGGAAGAGCGCGCCCGCCACCGGAGGCGTCAAGAAGCCCCACCGCTACAGGCCGGGCACCGTCGCCCTGCGAGAAATCAGGCGCTACCAGAAGAGCACAGAGCTGCTCATCCGCAAGCTGCCATTCCAGCGCCTAGTGCGCGAGATCGCCCAGGACTTCAAGACCGACCTGCGCTTCCAGAGCTCCGCAGTCATGGCCCTGCAGGAGGCCAGCGAGGCCTACCTCGTCGGCCTCTTCGAAGACACCAACCTGTGCGCAATCCACGCCAAGCGCGTCACCATCATGCCCAAGGACATCCAGCTCGCGCGCCGCATCCGCGGCGAGCGCGCCTAAACCGCGCCGCGGCACCGCACCGCACAAACAAAAACGGCCCTTTTCAGGGCCACTAACATCTCTCCGTCGCGAGCAAACTTTGTCGGTCGCCTGCCTCTCGCCCCACAACCACACAAAAACAAAAACAACCACCACTTCCCGTCCGTCCGCCACACCCGCTCACTCTGCCTGCCTGCTAGCAGCGCGCAACAATCGCACATCATCCCTCCCCGGCCGCTCAAAGCGCACAATACCCAACGGCCGACGTCACACCGCACGGGTGGCTGGCCGGCCGCCGCCGCTTTCGTTTCGAAAACAAAACCCGCACCGACGGCCAACGGCCAGGCAGGCGCGCTCTACACGCCACCGAAATCCCCGCCGACTCCTTCCACATCTCAACGTGCCCCCCGTTGCAAAACATAACACACACAAAGACCGGACACGACGAGACAAGACATCCGAGAAGAACTGAACGCAGGCAAGCCAACCAACGTATTCAAAAACAACGTGACAGAAAACCAACCGTCGGCCGCCGCCAAAAAGCAACGGCGACACTCAACCACGACAACAACACCACCGCTACCGCTACCGCCGCCCACACCCGCCACCGACCCCCGCAATCCAACCACCACGGCACGCAAACAGCATCCCCACGGGCATACAGACAGACAGACACCCACACCAAACGCAACACGACAATCAAAACCTTCCCCGACGTGCTTTGATGGCCCTGAGAAGGGCCGTTTTGGGCCGCGCGTCTCTTGCGCGCCACTAGACGACGACGGGGGGTGGGGACGACGGAGCCAAGCGCCAAACCCTTCCTTTCCCATCTCTTTCTCCTCTACTCTACTTCTTCTTCTTGGGCGAAGCCTTCGCCTTAGACGGCGTCGTCGCCTTCTTCGGGCGCGGCGCCTTCGGCTTCTTCGTCGGAACCTTGGCGGCCTTCTTCGCCTTCGACGGCGACTTGGCCTTGGCCGGCTTGGCCGCAGCCGCCTTCTTCGCACCCGCGGGAGCGGCCGACGCCGCAGACGCCTTCTTGGCGGCGCCCGCCTTCCGACCGGTCGCCGCCTTCACACCACCAGCCTTCTTTGCGCCGGCCGCACGGGCGCCCTTCTTCTCCTTGCTGGCCGGAGCGGCGCGCTTCTTCTTGGCACCGCCAGCACGAGCCTTGCCGCCCTCGGCCGCCCCCCCGCCGCCGGCGCCGGCAAGCTTGAACGAGCCGGACGCGCCCTTCCCCTTCGTCTGCACCAGCTCGCCCGCCACGACGGCCGACTTGAGGTACTTCTTGATAAACGGCGCCAGCTTCTCCGCGTCCAGCTTGTAGTGCGCGGCAATGTACTTCTTGATCGCCTGCAGCGACGACCCGCCGCGCTCCTTCAGACTCTTGATGGCCGCCGTCACCATCTCAGAGGTGCGCGGGTGCGCAGGCTTGGCGCGCGGCTTCTTCGCAGACGACGCAGACTTGGCCTTCTTCGTAGTGCCGGTGGCGGCGGGTGCCGCAGCAGTCTCGTTCGTAGCCGCCTGATCTGCCATTTCGACGACGCGCGTAACACACAGCGAGAGCGAGAGCGAGAGCGAGCGGGACGGCAGGCACGCAAGCACAGCACAGCAGAGCAGAGAATCACAAGGGCCCAGCCAGTGTCGCGGGCGGGCGCGGACGGCCGAGAGAGCGGCCGCCACTCTGCGCGCCGCCGCGCCGCGCCTCCCGCGCTTGCTACCGCCCAACGTCCGACAGCCTGTGCGGAGCAGCCCCAAACCTGCGCCACAACCGCCCGCGCCTTTCAAACCACCGAGGATGGGGCTACACACAGCCACACCACAGTCGCCAACCAGTCGCCACGGCAGCGCCGCAAACCACGGCCAAACTGCAGCTACCGCGCGCTACAGCCTGGGTCGGCCCGCCGAGAATCGCCGCCCCCGCCCAAATGCCGCCCCCACAGCCCCAGCCGACGACCCGCCACAATGGCCAAACCTTCGGCAAAACTCCCACACCGTCGCCGCGGCAGCCCGGCCAGCGCGGCCGGCGCCACAGCCACACAAGCCGAGGCGTGCGGCGATGACGGCCGTGCAAACGCGCCTCCGCCGCCCCATCGCCTTCCGTCGCCCTCCCGCCGTTTCCCGATCGGCCCGCAGCCGTCGGGCCACATCGCGCGCCGTCCTCCTCCTCTCGCCCGCCAACATTCACAGCCGTTTCTCAACAATTGCCCGCCGCAAACGGACGCCGCCTGCGCAACAGGCGCCGCCGCCCCTCGCCGCTTCCGACCCAACCCCTCGACCGAGGCAAACCGCAATCCGAATCTACAGACCAACCCAATCTGCCGTCAGCACACACGACAGCCGACCTTACACGTTACGCGTTACACATTACGTTTACACGTCTAGGTTAGGTTAGGTTAGGTTAGGTTAGGTTAGGTTAGGTGGACGTGGGTTAGGTTAAGGGGACTTGGGTTAGGTTAAGCGTCAAACTTAGGTTAAGCATTCAAACACGTCAGGCGTCAGAGGTTAGGTTAGGTTAGGTTAGGTTAGGTTAGGTTAGGTTAAGGGGTCAGTGCTAGGTTAAGAAGCGTCAAACGTAGGTTAAAAAGCGTTCAAAAACGTGAGGCGTGAGCCGGACAGCTTACCTTACGTAGACGTTAGGGGCTCAGGCTGAGCTCACCTCACCACAGGTTCGGTTCGGTTCGCTCAGCTCACCTCAGCTCAGCGTAAAGCGCCGAGGTCAGGCTACGTTCGTTCACCTTCGGGCGCCACACTTTCGGTTGAAAGGTCGCGACGGGACGACGTCGGCAGGCACGCCGCAAACAAACAAACAAACAAAACGTACAGACGACGTCGAAAAACCGCCGACAGACGGGGAGCAGCACGACCACGACCAGATACCGAGCGCGAACGAGACACACGCGAACCACCCCCACCGGCCAAAGGGCACCACACAACAACCCAGAGCACCACGTGTCGACACCAGACCAACCCGCCGCTCACGCGACATGCCTGGCACCGAAGGGCAACCGCCCGCAACTGCGCTTTCCGCGCCGGCCCGGATGCACGTCGTGCTACAACAACACCACTACCGTACACAGCCGCTGTTCACAACATCACTATCATGCGCGCCCGCGGCTCGCCGCCGTCGCAGTCGCACCCCCAACGCCAGCACTTTTGCACCACCATTCACACGCACCGCAACACAGCTCGCCGACACAGCCGAACAAAACAAACACCACACAACAACAACAACAACAACAACAACGCCGCCGCCGCCGCCGCCGCCTCTACTTGTGCCGGCGACCCACCCCGCCGATGGCGCACCTTTCGCCAGCCGGCAATCGACACGCACCCACCCACCCACCCACCCACCCCCGGGGCCCAGTGCAAAAAAAAAAAAAAAAAAACAAAACACACACACACACACACAAACGACACGGGAGGCGCACACCGCCACTTCGCGCGCACGCCACCAACCAGTCGTCGTCTCAAAATAACAAACAAAAACCAAAAAACAAACAAAATAAACTAACAACTAGGGCAACACAAATCAAAACAAAAAACGCCTCGCACGAACCGCCCACAAAACGAACAAGCACACGCACAGGCACAGCCTCTGCTGGCGACCACGACGCAGCGGCACGCTGCTCCTGTCCCGCGCCCCGCGCCCCACTCGATTCACAACTCACGCGACACCGTCAACGACGGGCTCGCTTCCCGCAACCTACCACCTTTCCGCCACGACGCACAGCCCCAGCCCCACCCGACGACGCCCGTGGCAACGACTGCACTTTCACCACCGCCTCCCCCCAACACACACACAGCCAGCCAAAAACGCACTCGCGACCCACACATGCACGTGCATCGGCACACGCCAACCAGTCAACGTCGACAACCACACGCAAGGCTCGAAACGAAACCGGCGTCCTTCCACGTTGCCATCAAGCTACACGACACAAGACACAAGGAACCAACACAACAGCCGGCCCCACTAATTCCCACTCTCACGCCGCAAAAAGCACACCGAAACCGCCAAACGCACGCACATTCCCCTTCGCACTGACACCGACCGGCTCGCTACCACACCTCCCGGCAGCCGTTTCACAAACATGACACGGCGTGACGCGACATCACGGGCCTACGCACACCGGACCCACTCACACTCTCTCCTTTCCTTCTGTTTTTCCCGACGCCTTCGGCCGGGCACACGCGGCACAACGCCGCCAATTCACCACACCGCCCACACAGTCGACAAGCGCCCGCCCTGTACGGCACACGCAACGACGCAGCGCAGCAAAGGGCGCCCGCAACACATACCTCTCCTCTCTCTCTCTCTCTCTCTCTCTCCGCCGCCCGACGCGCCAACCGCCACACCACACCGCCAGCCACTCGCACATTGTGCACTGCCACCAGCCACACGTCCAACACGCCGCGCCGCCTCCGGCCACCCGCCAGGGGGCGCTCACGTCCGCGACAACAGCGCGGCCCGCCGGGCCGAACCGAACCGAGCCGCCGCTGCTGCTCTGCACTCGGCACGGCCACACCCTGCTGCAGGCCGGGCTCGTCTCCCTGTACGCGTCTGCCTGCGCATCAACACAACGGGGCAAGTGAGCAAACCCCGTCACAACACGCCACATCGCGCAATGGCCGTGCCGACCTTTTTCTCTCTACCGCCATCCCTTCTTCTCGCGTTTTACTCGTTGTTGCTGCAGCGGCGCACACCTACACATCCACAGCCCCAGCCGGCCTCACCTCAGGGCCCGCCGCCAGCGTCTCCTCCTCGGGCACAGGTGCGGTGCTGTGGCCGCCCATCCAACCGCATTGCTGGCCGTCCAGTCCAGCCGCCAGGCGTTCCCACTGCCGCGCACCGACCCTGCTGCAGAAAACGAAGCATGGCCAGACCGACCGACCGATACACAAAGCAAGCCGTCGCCTCGCCTCGCCTCTCGTCCTTCCTTCCGCCCCCGCCATTCTCACACCACCGCCTCTCCACTTTCGCCCCCCCCCCCTCCCTCCTTTTTTTTTTTTGTTTCTTTCTTTCTTTCTTAGGGCCCTCTCTCCTTACGGCACCGCCTGCAGCAGCGGATTTTTGCGCCCACACGCCTACTCCTACCACCATTACCTTGCCCTGCCCTGCCCTGCCCTGCCCTGCCCTGCCCATCAACGTCGCAGTCGAACCGACGCTTGCCAACAACACACTGCCCACGTTCCTTTCTCTTTTCGGCCTACGCCCATTACGCGCCGCCGCCACAGCCTATTATTCTCCCTTCCCTTCCCGTCCCACAACACACCGACGTCATCACACGCACCCAAAACAGGGGCCACGACCGTGTTCCTCGCCCACTCCCATCCCGCACGGTACGCACATTCCCAACTACTACCGCGCACCCTCCCTTTCCAATCTGTGTGTCTCTGTGTCTGTGTCCTGTCCGCGCGTGACGCCTCTCAACATCCGCCGTCCCCCGTCCCGTTTTCGCCCCCATGCCGTCGTCGCGCCGCCTCCTCCTCCTCCCCGTCCACCGCCGCCCCTGTCCGCCCCGCACCACACCATACACCGCTGCTTGTCCCGGCCGTTGCCACCTAAGGCGCCGACCGCAAACGCGCCACGCCGCAGCCCCCGTGCGTCTCGCTCGCTTGCATCTCCGTGCCGACGCTGCCTCTCTTCCCGCACGCACTCGACCTCGACAACACAGTCTTTGGCTCCGCCACTGCGTGTTCCGGTGGTACGCACGCTGCAACACGTATGTACTCATTACCAGAGCGATGGCGAGGCATGACAGCATCTCTGTCTGACCAGAGAGTTATTTATCGTTGCTAGTCGGCGCTTGGACCGCGCCAGACGACAGTAGTGGCACGCAGCGAGTCGCCAGGAACAGTTGTTATATATATTGTAGCGCGAGTCGGGAGAGGTAGTAGTCGTCAGTCGACAGTCGTAGCGGGTGGACGGTTGTACTGAGCGGGCGTCGGCGGCGTGCTCTGCTCGTCTCGCGACTCTGGTCACGGTTCGGGACGATGTACAGTATATTGTGTTACAATAACAAGGTAGTGTGAAGCTGCATTGCGCAAATCTGATAACGTATGTTCATTGTACTTATTTTGTTCAACAACAAATGCCCCAATATTACTTTTTTTCTAAAGTAACCTTTTTTTTTTTTTTTAAAGAAAAACATTCACTTTTTAAAGACTACTTCCTATGGCATTTCCCTCCAAGGAGTGCAAATTAATTACCAGCCAGCACTCATTCATTGCACACAGCTGTGTAAGGGGTATCTACAATTGAGGAGCAGATATATAAATGCACTTTTTTTTTTGTGTGTGTGTCTCTTTTTCATTGGGGTAACGATCTTTGGCTCTTTTTATTCTGAATACGCTGCTGCCCTCATACAATGTATCAGGTTTCATTATGTCTGTTGCACTGTTACTTATCGTTGGGTTTGTTTTGTAGGGACGTTAACATTCTGGCACATTTTTATTATCATCAGACTCTCTGCTATTTGTGCAGGGAGGTTATACCTGGGTCCATTTCCATTTACATTTTAATCTTGATAGACTTTTTGTTTTCTTTTTTGTTTCTTGTTGTTTTCCCTTCTTTTTTTGTTGTTTTTTTGTTTGTTTTGTTTTTCCCACTCTCACCACCACCGCCGCATCACGCCATGGCCTCCCCCTTACGTTTTTGGTTTCTTTTTCTGTTCTTCAACTGCTTCAACATCACCGCGCCCCATTTCCACACCACAGCCATCAGCCTCCAAGACGGGCAGGCGCAGTGTGCCATTTCCGGCGCACAAGCACACCCCGTACGGTACTCTCCTCGCCCCCACGCCACCAACAACACAGCGACCACGCGGCTTTCAGGCATGGCACGGCACCGGCGAAATGCGCCGCCCCCGCCCCCGCCCCCGCCCCCGCCCCTCCGCGCATCCGTCCGTCTCGCCACGTTCACTGACAGCCGCGTCTGCGGCTACACCACGACAACCACAACACAACAACGCTCCCCTCCCTGGCACCTCATTGTTTTTCTCCTCCTCTTTTGCACAAAACCACAACGCCGAGCACAGGCGCAAGCCACCCACACCGCGCCCCTCCCCGTCTTTGGCCGCCGCTCCTCGTTTGCCCCCTCCCATCTCCCGAATGCCATGCCAGCAGCGTTACGCATGCCCCTCCCCTGTCCACACAACACTACCGCCAAACGAACAGCCTTCCGGGCCACATGCAGGGCACGCCCACCTCCAAACACTGCCAATTCACGGACGCAATTCGCTAAACACACACACACACACACACTTTCTCGACACCTTTCTGTAGGGAGGGTGCGTCATCTCGACCGTGACAGAGTGACGGCAACTATCGACGATCCATTTCCCCCCACTGGTAAAACATGTCCACTAAACACCTACATACATCATTCAAGTACACAGACAATAGCATACACACAATGGGAGGGCACACGAACATGGACGGCACGGCACTGTCATACACTCTTCCTCAGAACCATATCAACAAACGTTACGTACATCCGGGAAAGCGAAAGCAAAAAGCACAAGCAAAGGGCAAAGCCCAATGCAGCCGTCAAAGGTAAGGTAACGTTCACCACGGCAGACACTTGCAGCCGCGCCGCCGTTAAACGCATTTCAGTGCGGCTCCAATACGCCTCCGACACGGGAACGTTCCGTTGCTCTACGAATGCGTTTCTCCCTTTGTCCCTTCCTCTCTCTTTTGCCCCCCCTCTGTCCTTTCCTCCTGCACTCTTGCCTCATTCCTCACGTTCTGCCCAGACATTCGACCGATCAAAGTCAACCTTTCGTTACCGTTCTCAGCGCGACGGTGTACAACAGTATGACGGGTGTGCCCAAAGACTTCGGTTCAGTTGCGTGACGCCGGTCTATCGCGCCGATCGACAGTTACACAAAACTATGTCAAACAAACAAATACATACATACCGGATGGACACAGACAAACACGTGTACAGACATTCGCCAAAAACGACCGCCGCCGCCGCCGCCGCCGCCGCCGCCGTCGTCTAGCGTCGCGCTTACTGTACTGCACTGGACACGCGTGCATCTCGAATGACGACATCGGTGTGCGTGCGTCCTACGCAATCAGTCAGACACGGCTATCAAAAATCAGAGTCGAATGGTACATCATCGTGCGTGTCGCCGTACACGTACAGTACAATACAAAACAACAATGCGTCTCTTAATGGCACGTTCATTTCAACGTCACTCCACACACCTCCACGCTGCAGTTACGTCGCACCATTGTCAACTCGGCGTACTGCAAAGGGAATAGTGGGCGGCAAAACATTCCACATTTCACCCTCGCCATGTGTGATGTGCAAACCAAACCCGCAGACGGCCGTCGTTACGGTGACACACAACGCCAACGAGGCGTGCCACCATTCCACGCCACGGCGACCAACCTCGTGGCCGTACCCCGCAACAACGCTTTGACGCGGACCCCCCCACCCACAATCAAAATGCACACATCACAGCCGTCCACAAAACAACAACAACAACAACAACAACAACAACAACAATTCCGCCCTTCCCGCAAAGGCACGTTGGTGGCCCTGAAAAGGGCCGTTTTGCCGCTCTCGCAACGGAGGAGCCTTCTCCATCCTTCCTTCCATTCCAGAGCCACCTCCTTACTTGGAGCTCGTGTACTTGGTCACCGCCTTCGTGCCCTCGCTCACGGCGTGCTTGGCCAGCTCGCCAGGCAGCAACAGCCGCACAGCGGTCTGGATCTCGCGGGACGTGATGGTCGAGCGCTTGTTGTAGTGCGCCAGGCGAGAAGCCTCGGCCGCAATGCGCTCGAAAATGTCGTTCACGAAGCTGTTCATGATGCTCATCGCCTTCGACGAGATGCCCGTGTCAGGGTGCACCTGCTTCAGCACCTTGTAGATGTAGATGGCATAGCTCTCCTTCCTCTTGCGCTTCTTCTTCTTGTCGCCCTTCGAAATGTTCTTCTGCGCCTTGCCAGCCTTCTTGGCGGCCTTCCCGCTAGTCTTGGGCGGCATCTCGAACCAACGTACGGCAGCAGCAACACCAGTAGCAAGCGCTCCGCTCTAGTCAGCGTCTCCCCACACAGTGGCACCCGCCGCCAGCCGCCGCCGCACCTTTACCAGCTCGCCCTGTTGCGGCCGCCGACCAATGGGGCGCGCGCGCAACCGGCCGCCGCACCCGAGCCCATAAAGCACCCCCACCCCGGCTGCGCCGGCACGCACTCCGCTGCTCGACTCGCTGCCGCTCGCACCGGTCGTTTTCGTTTCCGTTTCGTGTGCACCGTCGCTAGCCCATCGCCATGTCCGGACGCGGAAAGGGAGGCAAAGTCAAGGGCAAGTCAAAGTCCCGCTCAAGCAGGGCTGGGCTCCAGTTCCCGGTCGGCAGAATCCACCGCCTCCTGCGCAAGGGAAACTACGCAGAGCGCGTCGGCGCCGGGGCGCCCGTCTACCTCGCCGCCGTCATGGAGTACCTCGCGGCTGAGGTGCTCGAGCTGGCCGGAAACGCGGCCCGCGACAACAAGAAGACGCGCATCATCCCGCGCCACCTGCAGCTTGCCATCCGCAACGACGAGGAGCTCAACAAGCTCCTGTCGGGCGTCACCATCGCACAGGGTGGTGTCCTGCCCAACATCCAGGCCGTCCTGCTGCCAAAGAAGACCGAGAAGAAGGCCTAAAGGAGGCCAGGCAATCGCAGCGCCGCGTGCTCCCCTGCACGCAACGCGCTTTGCCGGCTCGGCCCACAACAATCTGCCCTTTTCAGGGCCACCACACAA
The DNA here is from genome assembly GCF_021461395.2 of Schistocerca americana. Lineage (NCBI taxonomy): Eukaryota > Metazoa > Arthropoda > Insecta > Orthoptera > Acrididae > Schistocerca > Schistocerca americana. The sequence goes on along the minus strand of NC_060126.1, from coordinate 71,874,463 downwards.
ACCTACGTCCAAAGCAAAATTTCAGTCGTCCTCGCCGCACCTTGTTTTGTTTTGTTTTAACTTTGCACTTTCACAGCACAGCCGCCGCCGGCGCACGTCCGCCATCTTGTCGTCCACACAGCCCGTGTGGCCCAACACACACACACACACATTTTGCACGGTCGCAGTCGCCTTCCAAACGACAACGGCAGCAATAATGACCATTGTTAAAGGGAGGCGTGTCGACACACCGCCCTCCACTCCCGCGCGCAACGGCCGTCGACACGAACGAAACAAACAGCTGATCCGGCCGCCTATGCCCACACGCCTTGCCTCGGAAACCCCAACGCCGCCGCAAACACACAGAGCCAAACCACGCAAGCAAATAATCACCGCCTCTCGCACAACAACACACAGCCCGCCATCTCCATCGCGATCGATACAAAGACACACAATAACAAACACACAAACGAAGCAGCTCCACACACAGCCAGCCACATGACACGTTTCCTTTCCTTCTCCCCTCCCAGTCACATCACGTCGCTCAAACGGAAAGAAAGAAAGAAACAAACAAACAAACAAACAACACAGCGCACACACGCAGCAACAACACAGACTCTTTCGCACTTTTCAACTTCCGAACAGTGTGGTGGCCCTGAAAAGGGCCGTTTTCTAGTCTCTCCCACCCACAAGCACGGCCGCGGGAAGGCCAGCGCCCGCTGCGACGCAGCCTAACCGCCGAAACCGTACAGGGTGCGCCCCTGCCTCTTCAGGGCGTACACCACGTCCATGGCCGTCACAGTCTTGCGCTTGGCGTGCTCAGTGTACGTCACCGCGTCGCGGATCACGTTCTCCAGGAACACCTTCAGCACCCCGCGGGTCTCCTCGTAGATCAGACCAGAGATGCGCTTCACGCCGCCCCTGCGAGCCAGGCGGCGGATGGCGGGCTTCGTGATGCCCTGGATGTTGTCGCGCAACACCTTGCGGTGCCGCTTGGCGCCACCCTTGCCGAGCCCCTTTCCTCCCTTGCCGCGGCCTGTCATCCTTCCTTCCTCGGGCAAAGCAAAACGTGCACAAACAGCAGCTGCAGCGGCTGGCGAGTCGGCTACGGTCTGCGCCCAGCGCGCCCGCCGCCCCCCTATATAGACTCTGGCCCGCCCTCCCCCCACCACGCGCAACCGAGGGCATATAAGCGCAGCACGGAGGCGCGCGGGCCCGTTGTCAAGGCAGCACCGGACGCCGCGCCACACCTAACCTCCACGCACGCCGCTCCGCTACCGCTACCGCCATGGCCCGCACAAAGCAAACGGCCCGCAAGTCCACCGGCGGAAAGGCGCCGCGCAAACAGCTCGCCACCAAGGCGGCGAGGAAGAGCGCGCCCGCCACCGGAGGCGTCAAGAAGCCCCACCGCTACAGGCCGGGCACCGTCGCCCTGCGAGAAATCAGGCGCTACCAGAAGAGCACAGAGCTGCTCATCCGCAAGCTGCCATTCCAGCGCCTAGTGCGCGAGATCGCCCAGGACTTCAAGACCGACCTGCGCTTCCAGAGCTCCGCAGTCATGGCCCTGCAGGAGGCCAGCGAGGCCTACCTCGTCGGCCTCTTCGAAGACACCAACCTGTGCGCAATCCACGCCAAGCGCGTCACCATCATGCCCAAGGACATCCAGCTCGCGCGCCGCATCCGCGGCGAGCGCGCCTAAACCGCGCCGCGGCACCGCACCGCACAAACAAAAACGGCCCTTTTCAGGGCCACTAACATCTCTCCGTCGCGAGCAAACTTTGTCGGTCGCCTGCCTCTCGCCCCACAACCACACAAAAACAAAAACAACCACCACTTCCCGTCCGTCCGCCACACCCGCTCACTCTGCCTGCCTGCTAGCAGCGTGCAACAATCGCACATCATCCCTCCCCGGCCGCTCAAAGCGCACAATACCCAACGGCCGACGTCACACCGCACGGGTGGCTGGCCGGCCGCCGCCGCTTTCGTTTCGAAAACAAAACCCGCACCGACGGCCAACGGCCAGGCAGGCGCGCTCTACACGCCACCGAAATCCCCGCCGACTCCTTCCACATCTCAACGTGCCCCCCGTTGCAAAACATAACACACACAAAGACCGGACACGACGAGACAAGACATCCGAGAAGAACTGAACGCAGGCAAGCCAACCAACGTATTCAAAAACAACGTGACAGAAAACCAACCGTCGGCCGCCGCCAAAAAGCAACGGCGACACTCAACCACGACAACAACACCACCGCTACCGCTACCGCTACCGCTACCGCCGCCCACACCCGCCACCGACCCCCGCAATCCAACCACCATGGCACGCAAACAGCATCCCCACGGGCATACAGACAGACAGACACCCACACCAAACGCAACACGACAATCAAAACCTTCCCCGACGTGCTTTGATGGCCCTGAGAAGGGCCGTTTTGGGCCGCGCGTCTCTTGCGCGCCACTAGACGACGACGGGGGGTGGGGACGACGGAGCCAAGCGCCAAACCCTTCCTTTCCCATCTCTTTCTCCTCTACTCTACTTCTTCTTCTTGGGCGAAGCCTTCGCCTTAGACGGCGTCGTCGCCTTCTTCGGGCGCGGCGCCTTCGGCTTCTTCGTCGGAACCTTGGCGGCCTTCTTCGCCTTCGACGGCGACTTGGCCTTGGCCGGCTTGGCCGCAGCCGCCTTCTTCGCACCCGCGGGAGCGGCCGACGCCGCAGACGCCTTCTTGGCGGCGCCCGCCTTCCGACCGGTCGCCGCCTTCACACCACCAGCCTTCTTTGCGCCGGCCGCACGGGCGCCCTTCTTCTCCTTGCTGGCCGGAGCGGCGCGCTTCTTCTTGGCACCGCCAGCACGAGCCTTGCCGCCCTCGGCCGCCCCCCCGCCGCCGGCGCCGGCAAGCTTGAACGAGCCGGACGCGCCCTTCCCCTTCGTCTGCACCAGCTCGCCCGCCACGACGGCCGACTTGAGGTACTTCTTGATAAACGGCGCCAGCTTCTCCGCGTCCAGCTTGTAGTGCGCGGCAATGTACTTCTTGATCGCCTGCAGCGACGACCCGCCGCGCTCCTTCAGACTCTTGATGGCCGCCGTCACCATCTCAGAGGTGCGCGGGTGCGCAGGCTTGGCGCGCGGCTTCTTCGCAGACGACGCAGACTTGGCCTTCTTCGTAGTGCCGGTGGCGGCGGGTGCCGCAGCAGTCTCGTTCGTAGCCGCCTGATCTGCCATTTCGACGACGCGCGTAACACACAGCGAGAGCGAGAGCGAGAGCGAGCGGGACGGCAGGCACGCAAGCACAGCACAGCAGAGCAGAGAATCCCATCCGCCAGTCGTATGTCCCAATAAGAGGAGAATAACACAGGATTTACCTGACGGCATTGCCTGCATTCGTCAGAGGAGAGAGATTGGGTTGAACTTCTTTATTTGTGGTATGGCAGCAGGGTATGCGGGATTATAAAAAGTGAGTCATAGGGACGGAGCTGCAAGCAGCGTCCGCTTAGGGCACTCCCGGTGTCTCATCTGTCGAGGAGTGCAACAGGCCGCTGATAGCGGTCGCGAACATCTTGAGGAGCACCAATGTCTCGAATGAGGGGATTGGCAGAGGCATGCGACCGTCGGTAAAAACGGTCGGCAGTCTGCTGGATGCGGAGCATCACGTCCAATTCATCAGCTGCTTGGTGTAGGTAGCCATGCGGGAACTGCGGGTGGACATGGAAGACCCGCCGAAGAATCTTATTCTGTTGCGCCTGTAGACGCTGGATATGCGTGGGGGCTGCATTGCCCCAAGCCTCACATGCATAGTCAACAATCGGCCGAATAAATAATCGGAAGATGAGGAGGCCATTCCGGATGGAGAGGTCAGACCCCTCATTAAGGAAAGGGTACAGTGCGCCCATCCGCTGGTGGACTTTGGCTCGGACGGCGTCGATATGCGGCTTCCAGAGTAGGCGATCGTCCATGATGACGCCCAGGTACCGGACAGTCTTCTGCCAGGGGAGAGCGGTCCCGTAAAGGTGAAGTGGCAGGGCCGGCATCGTTGTCTTCCTCGTAAAGACGATGGCCTGTGTCTTCAGGGGGTTGAACCGGATGCGCCAGCGAGCTGCCCAGATCTCCAGATCGTCGCACGCCCTCTGCAACCGGGAATGCATGGCTGCATGCCACCGGCTCCTGGTGTAGAGCATAGTATCATCGGCGTAGACGGCTTTCTCCACACGGGGCGACGTCGGAAGGTCCGATGTAAAGATAGTGTAAAGGACGGGGCCCAGGACAGAGCCCTGCGGCACCCCAGCGACGATGGGCCTGGCAGTGGAGAGGGCTGCTTCAACGCGGACAGCGAAAGTGCGGTGCCGCAGGTACGATGCAATGAGGCGCACGTATGCCCGGGGAAACCCAAGGTGGGCCATCTTCCAAAGAAGGCCAGTGTGCCAAACACTGTCAAATGCCTTGGTGACATCAAGAAGAACCGCTCCACAGTATTCCCGGTTATTGAAGGCGCGAGTGATGTACTCCACAACACGTACAATCTGCTGGGTCGTGGAGTGGCCGCGGCGGAAGCCGAACTGTTCCGGGGGGAGGATTTCCCGAAGATCCAGGATGGCCCGGAGTCGCTGAAGAAGTAGCCGCTCAAACAACTTGCTGAGGTGTGGAAGCAAACTGATAGGCCGGTAGGATTTTGGGTCTTTCCGATCCTTGCCCGGCTTGGGAACAGCAATAACGATGGAGTGCTTCCACGCTGCAGGGTAGGTGCGAGTCCGCAGAACCCAATTGAAGATGGCAGTGAGACGAACAACTGCCAGGAGCGGCAGGTTCTTAAGGACCCGGCCAGTAATGTTATCAACACCGGGAGCCTTGGACGCCGGGAGAGCCCTGATGCCCGCACGGACTTCAGCCACGGAAATAGGCGGGATGTCGTCGTGGTCCTCCTCCTCGTCCCCATGGAGGATGGTCTGCACCTCGGTGTCAACCTGGGCGACGTGCAACTGGTCCACACCATCTTGAAGGGGTGTAAAATTCTCCTGAAAGATGTCCGCAAGGAGATTCGCCTTATCCGCATGTAGATAGGCCGTCCCAGTCGGTGTTGCAAGAGGGGGTATCCGTGTCCTGCGTTTCGTAAAAAAGCGGACCGCATTCCAGTGCATGGGGTCGGGGGTGAACGCCTGCAATTTCGCAGCCCAGCGTCGATTCTTATGCTGGACAATCGCCGCCTTGATGTCACGGCGCAGGCTGTTGATTTGGCGCTTCAGCTGTGGGTCCCGGGTCACACGCCAATCCTTGCAGAGGCGGTTACGAGTGCGGATGTCCTGGAGGATTTCCGCCGGGAGAGCGGAAGATGCGAATGTGCTGGGGCGCTGGCGGGGTGTCGCTCCCTCCAGAGCGGCGGTGAGAGTATCAGCGAACTGGTCGACAGAGGCCTCGTGAACGCCGACGCCATCCACTTGTCGCTGCAGGGCTGCAGTAACTCGTCGCTGGAAGCAGGGCCAATCCGTGTGGTTGAAATTGAGGTGGCCCTGACTCTGCGCCGGGGCGACGTCCAGTTGAAAGAGAACGGGCAGATGGTCGGAGTTCAGTTCGTGAAGGACTTCAGCAGTCAGGAACTGATTAAGTCCCCGAGTAATGGCGATGTCAAGAATGTCGGGCCTCCCTCTGCTAGGATAACACGTCGGCTCCACGGGCCCACAGACATACGCGTTCACCTCTTCAGTGGCCTGGAGTAGAAGGCGCCCATTACGATTGGTGACCAATGAATTCCAGGCCGCATGTTTGCAATTAAGGTCACCTGCGATGAAATATTTGCCTGGAGTCCGCAGAAGGAGACGGGCATCATCGATGAGGAGCTGGCGGCGAGGGCTCCGGTAGACAGCCATAAACGTGACCGGTCCAGTGGCTGTTTCAACCTGGACAGCAGTGACTTCTATAGACCCGATGGCAGGCGGTTGAATTTCACAATGCGGGATGGAGGAGCGGATGAAGATCGCCGTGCCACCCCCTTGCGTCGGTCTGTCGGTCCGAAAGCAGCGGTAATTTGCGATGTTGGAGCGGATGCCTGGTTTGAGAAACGTCTCATTCACCAGGCATATGTCCACGTCATGTTCAAACAAGAACTGCCGGAGCTCCTCAAGGTCGTAGGTGAGGTTGGCGGCGTTATAAGCCACGATGCGGAAATCATCCAAGCGGCGGCGTCTAGGCATGCTGGGCTACTGAAGTGTCTGCAGTAGGAGCCGGAAGGCTGCGTGAGATCGTCGCCTCCACCGTGGCGGCGATGGTTGCAGGCAGGTTGACGATGGCATTGGTCAACTCGGTCACCATCGTGGTCAGATGCTGCAGCAGCTGGAAAACGTCGTGGAGCCCAACAGTAGGCACCGCAGTGGGTGAAGGAGAAGCTGGCAGGCGGTCCTGGCGCGGAAGAGGCGGCGGGACGCTTGGCACCTCGGCAGCTGCAGTAGCCCGTGGGTGGGAGACGCCCTTCAGTGCATCGGCCACTGTGACACCGGGCTGGATCCTCGCGGACCGGCGTTCCATGAGGGAGGGCCACGTACGGTTGTCATTGGCCGGCCGTGTGGGCGGCGGTTGGCGCCGCCGGCGGGTATCAGCACGTCGGGAAGGCGGGACGGGAGGAAGACCCCGCTGCCGACGGCTAGCCTCCTTATGCTTCGCGCAGGAACGAAAATTGGCAGGATGACTGCCTCCACACAGGCCACAGATGGGCGGCTCATCCTTGCTTCGTGGACAAAGGCGGCTGTCGTGGCCAGCACCACACTTGACGCACATAGGCGGCATAGTGCAGTGACGGGCCACGTGGTTGAACCCTTGGCACCGGAAGCATTGGACCGGGCCACGGGACTTCCGCAGACGTTCCACAGTGACGGAGAGGTCGTAAATCCTGGTTAGCTGGAATATTTCCCGATGCCGAGGAGTGTCCTGCAGGACGACGACGCGGTGGCCAGTAAGCTGATTGGTCCCGGGCATACGATGGTAATCCACCACCGTCGCGACGAAGCCGAGGTCCTCCAGTTCTTCCTTCAGTTCGTCATGGGTGAGAGACGCCGGAATGTGCTTCAACAGCGCCTTCAGAGTCGGCGGACGGACCGCTGGATAGGTATACATGGGGATACCCTCTCGCCCAACCATATCCATTACAGTCACATAATCCTCAGTACAGGAGAGGTTGAGTTTGAGGGTATCACCCCCTGTCTGCTTGGCAGTAAACGACTGCTTACAATGGTCCTTTAACCACGTGTGCAGTTGCTTGTAGGAGTTCTTAAACTGCAACACAATGGGCGGCACCTTCCGCTGCAGCTGAGGCTGGGACGGTTGCTGCTGCGCCCCCTGCTGTTGCTGTTGCTGCTGGGGCGGTGGAACGTCGTCCGCGCCGTCTTGGATGACGTCGTAGCGGTTAGACGTTGGCACCGCGTCCGTGTCAGGCCGCCGCTGCGGCTGCTTCGAGACCTTCTTCTTTGGTGGCTTCCGGAAACCGTCATCTGCCCCGGTGGCGGCGTCGCCGGTACGCTTACGACTATGCTGCTGGTGGCCGTCGTCATCTTCACCCGAAGAGTCATGAGTGCAATCCATACCGAGATCCAAAGTCCTTGCACAGGTCGTCAACAGATCGTTTTCACGGAGGCGTTGCCTGGTCATCATAGGTGGGGGGCCGGATGAGGCCGCCGACGAAGTATTCTCCGCCGGACGGCGATCCGCCACACCCTCAGCCGGAGTAGCGTCCGTAGACATAACGAGCTCTCGCGCGACACGTCCGCTCTCGTCGGAAGACTAACTCCGAATGAGAGCAGAGAATCACAAGGGCCCAGCCAGTGTCGCGGGCGGGCGCGGACGGCCGAGAGAGCGGCCGCCACTCTGCGCGCCGCCGCGCCGCGCCTCCCGCGCTTGCTACCGCCCAACGTCCGACAGCCTGTGCGGAGCAGCCCCAAACCTGCGCCACAACCGCCCGCGCCTTTCAAACCACCGAGGATGGGGCTACACACAGCCACACCACAGTCGCCAACCAGTCGCCACGGCAGCGCCGCAAACCACGGCCAAACTGCAGCTACCGCGCGCTACAGCCTGGGTCGGCCCGCCGAGAATCGCCGCCCCCGCCCAAATGCCGCCCCCACAGCCCCAGCCGACGACCCGCCACAATGGCCAAACCTTCGGCAAAACTCCCACACCGTCGCCGCGGCAGCCCGGCCAGCGCGGCCGGCGCCACAGCCACACAAGCCGAGGCGTGCGGCGATGACGGCCGTGCAAACGCGCCTCCGCCGCCCCATCGCCTTCCGTCGCCCTCCCGCCGTTTCCCGATCGGCCCGCAGCCGTCGGGCCACATCGCGCGCCGTCCTCCTCCTCTCGCCCGCCAACATTCACAGCCGTTTCTCAACAATTGCCCGCCGCAAACGGACGCCGCCTGCGCAACAGGCGCCGCCGCCCCTCGCCGCTTCCGACCCAACCCCTCGACCGAGGCAAACCGCAATCCGAATCTACAGACCAACCCAATCTGCCGTCAGCACACACGACAGCCGACCTTACACGTTACGCGTTACACATTACGTTTACACGTCTAGGTTAGGTTAGGTTAGGTTAGGTTAGGTTAGGTTAGGTGGACGTGGGTTAGGTTAAGGGGACTTGGGTTAGGTTAAGCGTCAAACTTAGGTTAAGCATTCAAACACGTCAGGCGTCAGAGGTTAGGTTAGGTTAGGTTAGGTTAGGTTAGGTTAGGTTAAGGGGTCAGTGCTAGGTTAAGAAGCGTCAAACGTAGGTTAAAAAGCGTTCAAAAACGTGAGGCGTGAGCCGGACAGCTTACCTTACGTAGACGTTAGGGGCTCAGGCTGAGCTCACCTCACCACAGGTTCGGTTCGGTTCGCTCAGCTCACCTCAGCTCAGCGTAAAGCGCCGAGGTCAGGCTACGTTCGTTCACCTTCGGGCGCCACACTTTCGGTTGAAAGGTCGCGACGGGACGACGTCGGCAGGCACGCCGCAAACAAACAAACAAACAAAACGTACAGACGACGTCGAAAAACCGCCGACAGACGGGGAGCAGCACGACCACGACCAGATACCGAGCGCGAACGAGACACACGCGAACCACCCCCACCGGCCAAAGGGCACCACACAACAACCCAGAGCACCACGTGTCGACACCAGACCAACCCGCCGCTCACGCGACATGCCTGGCACCGAAGGGCAAGCGCCCGCAACTGCGCTTTCCGCGCCGGCCCGGATGCACGTCGTGCTACAACAACACCACTACCGTACACAGCCGCTGTTCACAACATCACTATCATGCGCGCCCGCGGCTCGCCGCCGTCGCAGTCGCACCCCCAACGCCAGCACTTTTGCACCACCATTCACACGCACCGCAACACAGCTCGCCGACACAGCCGAACAAAACAAACACCACACAACAACAACAACAACAACAACAACGCCGCCGCCGCCGCCGCCGCCTCTACTTGTGCCGGCGACCCACCCCGCCGATGGCGCACCTTTCGCCAACCGGCAATCGACACGCACCCACCCACCCACCCACCCACCCCCGGGGCCCAGTGCAAAAAAAAAAAAAAAAAAACAAAACACACACACACACACACACAAACGACACGGGAGGCGCACACCGCCACTTCGCGCGCACGCCACCAACCAGTCGTCGTCTCAAAATAACAAACAAAAAAACCAAAAAACAAACAAAATAAACTAACAACTAGGGCAACACAAATCAAAACAAAAAACGCCTCGCACGAACCGCCCACAAAACGAACAAGCACACGCACAGGCACAGCCTCTGCTGGCGACCACGACGCAGCGGCACGCTGCTCCTGTCCCGCGCCCCGCGCCCCACTCGATTCACAACTCACGCGACACCGTCAACGACGGGCTCGCTTCCCGCAACCTACCACCTTTCCGCCACGACGCACAGCCCCAGCCCCACCCGACGACGCCCGTGGCAACGACTGCACTTTCACCACCGCCTCCCCCCAACACACACACAGCCAGCCAAAAACGCACTCGCGACCCACACATGCACGTGCATCGGCACACGCCAACCAGTCAACGTCGACAACCACACGCAAGGCTCGAAACGAAACCGGCGTCCTTCCACGTTGCCATCAAGCTACACGACACAAGACACAAGGAACCAACACAACAGCCGGCCCCACTAATTCCCACTCTCACGCCGCAAAAAGCACACCGAAACCGCCAAACGCACGCACATTCCCCTTCGCACTGACACCGACCGGCTCGCTACCACACCTCCCGGCAGCCGTTTCACAAACATGACACGGCGTGACGCGACATCACGGGCCTACGCACACCGGACCCACTCACACTCTCTCCTTTCCTTCTGTTTTTCCCGACGCCTTCGGCCGGGCACACGCGGCACAACGCCGCCAATTCACCACACCGCCCACACAGTCGACAAGCGCCCGCCCTGTACGGCACACGCAACGACGCAGCGCAGCAAAGGGCGCCCGCAACACATACCTCTCCTCTCTCTCTCTCTCTCTCTCTCTCCGCCGCCCGACGCGCCAACCGCCACACCACACCGCCAGCCACTCGCACATTGTGCACTGCCACCAGCCACACGTCCAACACGCCGCGCCGCCTCCGGCCACCCGCCAGGGGGCGCTCACGTCCGCGACAACAGCGCGGCCCGCCGGGCCGAACCGAACCGAGCCGCCGCTGCTGCTCTGCACTCGGCACGGCCACACCCTGCTGCAGGCCGGGCTCGTCTCCCTGTACGCGTCTGCCTGCGCATCAACACAACGGGGCAAGTGAGCAAACCCCGTCACAACACGCCACATCGCGCAATGGCCGTGCCGACCTTTTTCTCTCTACCGCCATCCCTTCTTCTCGCGTTTTACTCGTTGTTGCTGCAGCGGCGCACACCTACACATCCACAGCCCCAGCCGGCCTCACCTCAGGGCCCGCCGCCAGCGTCTCCTCCTCGGGCACAGGTGCGGTGCTGTGGCCGCCCATCCAACCGCATTGCTGGCCGTCCAGTCCAGCCGCCAGGCGTTCCCACTGCCGCGCACCGACCCTGCTGCAGAAAACGAAGCATGGCCAGACCGACCGACCGATACACAAAGCAAGCCGTCGCCTCGCCTCGCCTCTCGTCCTTCCTTCCGCCCCCGCCATTCTCACACCACCGCCTCTCCACTTTCGCCCCCCCCCCCCTCCCTCCTTTTTTTTTTTTTTGTTTCTTTCTTTCTTTCTTAGGGCCCTCTCTCCTTACGGCACCGCCTGCAGCAGCGGATTTTTGCGCCCACACGCCTACTCCTACCACCATTACCTTGCCCTGCCCTGCCCTGCCCTGCCCTGCCCTGCCCATCAACGTCGCAGTCGAACCGACGCTTGCCAACAACACACTGCCCACGTTCCTTTCTCTTTTCGGCCTACGCCCATTACGCGCCGCCGCCACAGCCTATTATTCTCCCTTCCCTTCCCGTCCCACAACACACCGACGTCATCACACGCACCCAAAACAGGGGCCACGACCGTGTTCCTCGCCCACTCCCATCCCGCACGGTACGCACATTCCCAACTACTACCGCGCACCCTCCCTTTCCAATCTGTGTGTCTCTGTGTCTGTGTCCTGTCCGCGCGTGACGCCTCTCAACATCCGCCGTCCCCCGTCCCGTTTTCGCCCCCATGCCGTCGTCGCGCCGCCTCCTCCTCCTCCCCGTCCACCGCCGCCCCTGTCCGCCCCGCACCACACCATACACCGCTGCTTGTCCCGGCCGTTGCCACCAAAGGCGCCGACCGCAAACGCGCCACGCCGCAGCCCCCGTGCGTCTCGCTCGCTTGCATCTCCGTGCCGACGCTGCCTCTCTTCCCGCACGCACTCGACCTCGACAACACAGTCTTTGGCTCCGCCACTGCGTGTTCCGGTGGTACGCACGCTGCAACACGTATGTACTCATTACCAGAGCGATGGCGAGGCATGACAGCATCTCTGTCTGACCAGAGAGTTATTTATCGTTGCTAGTCGGCGCTTGGACCGCGCCAGACGACAGTAGTGGCACGCAGCGAGTCGCCAGGAACAGTTGTTATATATATTGTAGCGCGAGTCGGGAGAGGTAGTAGTCGTCAGTCGACAGTCGTAGCGGGTGGACGGTTGTACTGAGCGGGCGTCGGCGGCGTGCTCTGCTCGTCTCGCGACTCTGGTCACGGTTCGGGACGATGTACAGTATATTGTGTTACAATAACAAGGTAGTGTGAAGCTGCATTGCGCAAATCTGATAACGTATGTTCATTGTACTTATTTTGTTCAACAACAAATGCCCCAATATTACTTTTTTTCTAAAGTAACCTTTTTTTTTTTTTTTTAAAGAAAAACATTCACTTTTTAAAGACTACTTCCTATGGCATTTCCCTCCAAGGAGTGCAAATTAATTACCAGCCAGCACTCATTCATTGCACACAGCTGTGTAAGGGGTATCTACAATTGAGGAGCAGATATATAAATGCACTTTTTTTTTGTGTGTGTGTCTCTTTTTCATTGGGGTAACGATCTTTGGCTCTTTTTATTCTGAATACGCTGCTGCCCTCATACAATGTATCAGGTTTCATTATGTCTGTTGCACTGTTACTTATCGTTGGGTTTGTTTTGTAGGGACGTTAACATTCTGGCACATTTTTATTATCATCAGACTCTCTGCTATTTGTGCAGGGAGGTTATACCTGGGTCCATTTCCATTTACATTTTAATCTTGATAGACTTTTTGTTTTCTTTTTTGTTTCTTGTTGTTTTCCCTTCTTTTTTTGTTGTTTTTTTGTTTGTTTTGTTTTTCCCACTCTCACCACCACCGCCGCATCACGCCATGGCCTCCCCCTTACGTTTTTGGTTTCTTTTTCTGTTCTTCAACTGCTTCAACATCACCGCGCCCCATTTCCACACCACAGCCATCAGCCTCCAAGACGGGCAGGCGCAGTGTGCCATTTCCGGCGCACAAGCACACCCCGTACGGTACTCTCCTCGCCCCCACGCCACCAACAACACAGCGACCACGCGGCTTTCAGGCATGGCACGGCACCGGCGAAATGCGCCGCCCCCGCCCCCGCCCCCGCCCCCGCCCCTCCGCGCATCCGTCCGTCTCGCCACGTTCACTGACAGCCGCGTCTGCGGCTACACCACGACAACCACAACACAACAACGCTCCCCTCCCTGGCACCTCATTGTTTTTCTCCTCCTCTTTTGCACAAAACCACAACGCCGAGCACAGGCGCAAGCCACCCACACCGCGCCCCTCCCCGTCTTTGGCCGCCGCTCCTCGTTTGCCCCCTCCCATCTCCCGAATGCCATGCCAGCAGCGTTACGCATGCCCCTCCCCTGTCCACACAACACTACCGCCAAACGAACAGCCTTCCGGGCCACATGCAGGGCACGCCCACCTCCAAACACTGCCAATTCACGGACGCAATTCGCTAAACACACACACACACACACACTTTCTCGACACCTTTCTGTAGGGAGGGTGCGTCATCTCGACCGTGACAGAGTGACGGCAACTATCGACGATCCATTTCCCCCCACTGGTAAAACATGTCCACTAAACACCTACATACATCATTCAAGTACACAGACAATAGCATACACACAATGGGAGGGCACACAAACATGGACGGCACGGCACTGTCATACACTCTTCCTCAGAACCATATCAACAAACGTTACGTACATCCGGGAAAGCGAAAGCAAAAAGCACAAGCAAAGGGCAAAGCCCAATGCAGCCGTCAAAGGTAAGGTAACGTTCACCACGGCAGACACTTGCAGCCGCGCCGCCGTTAAACGCATTTCAGTGCGGCTCCAATACGCCTCCGACACGGGAACGTTCCGTTGCTCTACGAATGCGTTTCTCCCTTTGTCCCTTCCTCTCTCTTTTGCCCCCCCTCTGTCCTTTCCTCCTGCACTCTTGCCTCATTCCTCACGTTCTGCCCAGACATTCGACCGATCAAAGTCAACCTTTCGTTACCGTTCTCAGCGCGACGGTGTACAACAGTATGACGGGTGTGCCCAAAGACTTCGGTTCAGTTGCGTGACGCCGGTCTATCGCGCCGATCGACAGTTACACAAAACTATGTCAAACAAACAAATACATACATACCGGATGGACACAGACAAACACGTGTACAGACATTCGCCAAAAACGACCGCCGCCGCCGCCGCCGCCGCCGCCGCCGCCGCCGTCGTCTAGCGTCGCGCTTACTGTACTGCACTGGACACGCGTGCATCTCGAATGACGACATCGGTGTGCGTGCGTCCTACGCAATCAGTCAGACACGGCTATCAAAAATCAGAGTCGAATGGTACATCATCGTGCGTGTCGCCGTACACGTACAGTACAATACAAAACAACAATGCGTCTCTTAATGGCACGTTCATTTCAACGTCACTCCACACACCTCCACGCTGCAGTTACGTCGCACCATTGTCAACTCGGCGTACTGCAAAGGGAATAGTGGGCGGCAAAACATTCCACATTTCACCCTCGCCATGTGTGATGTGCAAACCAAACCCGCAGACGGCCGTCGTTACGGTGACACACAACGCCAACGAGGCGTGCCACCATTCCACGCCACGGCGACCAACCTCGTGGCCGTACCCCGCAACAACGCTTTGACGCGGACCCCCCCACCCACAATCAAAATGCACACATCACAGCCGTCCACAAAACAACAACAACAACAACAACAACAACAACAACAATTACGCCCTTCCCGCAAAGGCACGTTGGTGGCCCTGAAAAGGGCCGTTTTGCCGCTCTCGCAACGGAGGAGCCTTCTCCATCCTTCCTTCCATTCCAGAGCCACCTCCTTACTTGGAGCTCGTGTACTTGGTCACCGCCTTCGTGCCCTCGCTCACGGCGTGCTTGGCCAGCTCGCCAGGCAGCAACAGCCGCACAGCGGTCTGGATCTCGCGGGACGTGATGGTCGAGCGCTTGTTGTAGTGCGCCAGGCGAGAAGCCTCGGCCGCAATGCGCTCGAAAATGTCGTTCACGAAGCTGTTCATGATGCTCATCGCCTTCGACGAGATGCCCGTGTCAGGGTGCACCTGCTTCAGCACCTTGTAGATGTAGATGGCATAGCTCTCCTTCCTCTTGCGCTTCTTCTTCTTGTCGCCCTTCGAAATGTTCTTCTGCGCCTTGCCAGCCTTCTTGGCGGCCTTCCCGCTAGTCTTGGGCGGCATCTCGAACCAACGTACGGCAGCAGCAACACCAGTAGCAAGCGCTCCGCTCTAGTCAGCGTCTCCCCACACAGTGGCACCCGCCGACCTGATATGTTTGGGGTATTCTCCCCCTTTGTTAATTGAAGTACCGGCATCCTATTGATGCCCTGACTTTCGAGATGGTACCTTTAGGTTAAGATTGGCTTTTTTGTCTGTATTTGTTTGGGGGTGTTCCCCGGGTATATGAACTGTGTTTGATTAATGATGGTTATGATATGAGTGGATGAAAGTCAGTGTAGCTCGTCATCTGAACTGACGGTGAATGGTAGTGATGGGAGTTCTGTGTGTAGGGAGAATATCTGGTCCCAGGGATCTAATGAGGGGGAAAGGTGAAGAATGAGATGTTTCATAGAATTTCGTTGACTTGATTTTTATGAGATGGTTAAATGTTGGTTGACCTAGCATACCTCTAATTTCCTCGTTACTGGAGAACCAGGGGGCATCTGTGATTATTCTAAACGTCTTATTTTGTATCACTTCTAGTGAGGCCAGGTGTGTGTTTGCCGCCATGCTCCACATCTCCGATCCATAAAGAATAACTGGCAAAATTATTGTTTTCCATATTCGGAGCTTCGCCTCTGTTGATAAGCCCCTGCCCTTAAGAAGGGGATACAGTTGGTAGAGCCGGGCGGAACCTTTGTTTTTGGCCTCTGTTATATGCTGTTTGAACGTGAGATTTTTGTCTATGTTCAGTCCCAGGTATTTTATAACTTTTCTCCATGGGAGTTGTTGTCCATTGTGGTTGAGATTTCTGATGGGTCTTGTTATTTTGTGTGTGAAAATTATGGCTTGGCACTTGTCCGGATTTACTTTTACTTTCCACAAGTTACACCAGTGGTCGACTTTGTTGAGGTGCCGCTGGAGGCTACACGTTATACGATTTATGTTACGCCCGCTGTGGTATAGCGCTGTGTCATCAGCGTAGAGCGCTATGTTCCCACCCGGCTCTTTTGGGATATCATTTGTGAACACAAGATAGAGGAGGGGGCCAAGCACAGATCCCTGTGGGACACCTGCTTCTATATTAGTTATTGGACTTTTCGCTCCATCAACTGAAGCGAAAAACCTCCTGTCTGTCAGGAATGAGTGAATCATTTTTAACAGGTGATTGGGGCAATTTAGCTTCGACAGCTTGTAGAGTAGGCCGTCATGCCAGACACGGTCAAACGCCTTCTCTATGTCGAGGAATATGGCTGCTGTGCTGTCTCCATGTTGTTTCTCGGCACAGATGTGCTCCACCAGGCGGATGGCTTGCTGGGTGGTGCTATGGCCAGCACGAAAACCGAATTGTTCCGGGGTAAGGATAGTGTTATCGTTTAGGAATTTAAGTAGGGCGTTTAGGATGAGGATTTCGAGAAGTTTTGATAAGTGATTTAATAGCGAGATAGGACGATAGTTTTGTGGGAATAGATGGTCTTTATTGGGTTTGGGGATTGAGATGATCTTGGCAACCTTCCAGGCTGAAGGGAAATATTGTAGTTTGAGACAGTGGTTGAGGATATTTGATAGATGGGAAATGGCAGGTGGTGGAAGGTGTTTAAGAAGTGGGGGTTTTATAAGGTCAGGACCAGGGGCCTTTGCATTGCCGATCCGCCTGATGTAAGCTGTTATTTCGCGTTCAGTTGTGTCTGCGAAGGTGGTGTTAATCCTCTCATTGAGTTTTCGTGCGAGGTGCCTCTCGATTCTCCTCTCTAGCCTCTCTGCTTCTCCCTCGTCGTTCTCTACTATGTTTTCTTGGAACTGGAGTTCGTAGGTGTCTGACATGGCGGCCGCCTTATCTGCAGGGGTGTAAACCAGCCCCTGTTGCCCATGCAGTGGTCTTGTGGCTGTCTGGGGTTGCCGCCTAGCCTTTATGATTCTCCAGAATTGTTCAGGGTTTGATTCGGCTGCCTGCAAGCTCTGTTGGTACCTGCTGCACCGGAGCATATGCAGTCTGGTTTTGATTTCACGGGCCATTTGGTCCATTTTCCTCCTATCTTGAGGGTAACGGTATGTTTGCCATCGCTTCCTGGTCCGGTTTTTGTCTGTTATCAATTGGGCTAGGTCTGGTGGTAAGTTGGTCCTGCCCCTATTTTGTGTGAGTTTGATAGTTGTGACTTGGGCACAGCTTTTGATGATGTTAGTAAAGTCTGCTGCGGCTTTGTCTATGTCTTCTGTCGATGCATATTCCGGTGCTGGGTCTGGTATGTGATGTGCCACTAGTTCTTTATATCGTACCCAGTTTGTGTGGTACGTAGTGTGGATGCTTTCTGTTGGTATGATGTGATCATTTTCGAATCTTAAGATGACTGGGTTATGGTCAGAGTTCAGCGTGTTTATGACTTCTGTGCTTGTGCCCAGGTCAATATTTTTTAGTAAGAATATGTCCAGCTTGTCTGGCAGATGGCGTGAGTTGTACGGGAAGTGGGTGGGTTCATCTGGGGCTACCACTTGGACTGCTGGGTGGGTATCCAGGTATCTCAGCAGCTGGTTCCCACTTGTATTTCCAGTGTGGCAACCCCATGCCCTGTGCTTGGCATTCAGGTCCCCCCCTACTATGGTCCTGTTGTTCACATTTAGCAAGCTGTCGAGGTCACTGTGATGGAAGCGTTCGTTTGGAGGGTGGTAGGTTGCCACCAGGACAGTTTGGTGCTGGTTTAACATGATTTCTATTGCAGTTGCCTCTGTGTTGATTAGAGGTGGGATGGTGACTTGTCGGTGGCATATCCGGTGTTTTATGAGGACTCCAGTTCCGCCACCTGGTCTGTTAGGACGGTCAGTCCGGATTAGAATGTAATTTTTGACTCGAAATTGTTCATCAGGGGTTAGATGGGTTTCATTTACCAGTGCTACGTCAATGCCATAATCTTCTAGAAACATTTCCAGTTCGTGTCGGTCATGGAATACTCCGTCTGCATTCCAGATGGCGATGGTGATGTGTCGTTTTCTATTCGCCATCGGAAAACAGTGGGAGAATGGTGGTGAAAAACATTGATACCTTCGTGAAGGTGTCTGGGGCTGCTAGGATTTGGCTTATTGCTTTTTTCACTTTCGTGAAGAAGTCGGTGGTTAATAATTTCTGGATAAGGTTTATAACCTTCTTGACGAAGTCCCAGGGCTGGTTTTGGTTTGGACTATGCTCCTGGGTATTTCGGTTTTGTTGGATATGTGGTGATTGCTGTTGTGTTGGAGATGCTGTGATCTCGACAGTTCTGATATCTGATTCTGTGTGGGGTGTTGTGGAAGAGATGGGGGCTTGCAGGAGCTGCTGGGATGCTGTTTGTGGTGGTGGAGTTGTTGTGGTGGTTGGTGCCAGTAGTGGCAGGGGAGGTACTTCTGTGGATGTTGCTGCTGGTGATAGCATGGGTGTGGGGAGAGTTGGTGAGTCTGGATTTTTGGCAGGGTTTGTGGGCAGAGGGGGGTTTTTTGTCCTTTTGGGGGAAGGCCGTGAGACCTGGGTGGCAACTGGTTGGTTTGGTGGGGTGGCTGGGCGTCTTTGCGCTGCTGGTAGACGTTGGGGTCGTGGTTGGGCTTCTGGTTTTGTCACCTTTGCCGGTTGGGGGTTTGTTTTTACCACCTGGGCTAAGGTGCGGTTATCGTTTCTGTGTTCTTCAGGTGGTCCTGTTGTGCACTCTTGCGGAGGAGGTGGTGAAGTGGTTTGGTTATTAGGGTTTCTTCCCGCGTTTACGGGTGTTGGTGGCGTGGGGAAGTGCGCTTCCTCCAAGATTGATGGTGGGGGGGGTGGGGGTGGGGCATTTCTGGCTGTGGTCGTGTGTCTCGCTTCCCAGGCCTCGACAAGCTTGATATGTACTGGGCATCCCCCATAGGATGCAGGGTGAGCCCCTCCACAGTTTGCGCAAGTGGCTGGCGTGTCTCTCGATTTTGTGCAGGTGCTCGACAGGTGTGGTCCAGCACACTTCACACACCTTGGGGCCATGTTGCATTGCTGAGCTCCGTGCCTGAAGCGTTGGCAAATGTAGCATTGGGTTGGACCTGCTGGTTTCTTATAAAGCTCTACTGCGATCGTCATGTGCAGCAGTCTTTGCAGCTTGAAAATCTTTCTGGATTCTGCTGTATTCAGTAAGTTTACTTGGAAGTTCCTGGTCTTCCTGCGTGGGGCAAAGATGACTCTACCTTCTGCATCTATTTCTGTTTGTGGCTGCGCCACCTGGTACACGCCCTGCACCTGAAAGCCGCTTTCTAATAGTGCCTGCTTCACTTCGTCAGGGGTCCAATGTGGGGTTAATCTCTTTATGACCACTTTTAGTGTGTGTTTTGGGTCATCATTATATGTATAGAATTCTATTTGTCTTTTACGGAATTCCTGCTTTAGGAAATAGAAGTCTTCTGAGTTTGTCGCCTGGTAGACAGTACTGTCTCCCTTGTATGTTGTGCTGAGGGCCCCTTTTAGCTTGCCTTGTATCTGGCCGATAAAAGTTGTATACCCCTTTGTCTCGAAAACTGTAATGGGGGGTATTTTTCTTCCCCTGGCTTGTGATGCCTTTGGTATTTGGGTGACTTGTGTGTCTTTGTCTTGCGGTGCAGGCTGGGCAGTGTCCAACTCTACTTGTTATGATGTAGTTGGTTCCTGATTCGCTGCATCGCGCCTGCTCGTTTCTTGCGGGATGGTTTTGTGGTTGCCTTGCGCCACTTTTTGGGCTGGCTCCGCGATGTTTTTGGTTGTAGGCAGTTGTTGCTCTTGCCTCATAAGTGTCACTCTCTTTCCGTTTCGGAGATGGAGGGGAGAATTTGGTTCAATTCCAGGTGTTGAGGAATTGGAGGTGCTGTCAGAGCCAGAAGAGTCGGTGTCTACTATGAGCTTATCTGAGTCAGAGCTGCTGCTCCGCCAGCCGCCGCCGCACCTTTACCAGCTCGCCCTGTTGCGGCCGCCGACCAATGGGGCGCGCGCGCAACCGGCCGCCGCACCCGAGCCCATAAAGCACCCCCACCCCGGCTGCGCCAGCACGCACTCCGCTGCTCGACTCGCTGCCGCTCGCACCGGTCGTTTTCGTTTCCGTTTCGTGTGCACCGTCGCTAGCCCATCGCCATGTCCGGACGCGGAAAGGGAGGCAAAGTCAAGGGCAAGTCAAAGTCCCGCTCAAGCAGGGCTGGGCTCCAGTTCCCGGTCGGCAGAATCCACCGCCTCCTGCGCAAGGGAAACTACGCAGAGCGCGTCGGCGCCGGGGCGCCCGTCTACCTCGCCGCCGTCATGGAGTACCTCGCGGCTGAGGTGCTCGAGCTGGCCGGAAACGCGGCCCGCGACAACAAGAAGACGCGCATCATCCCGCGCCACCTGCAGCTTGCCATCCGCAACGACGAGGAGCTCAACAAGCTCCTGTCGGGCGTCACCATCGCACAGGGTGGTGTCCTGCCCAACATCCAGGCCGTCCTGCTGCCAAAGAAGACCGAGAAGAAGGCCTAAAGGAGGCCAGGCAATCGCAGCGCCGCGTGCTCCCCTGCACGCAACGCGCTTTGCCGGCTCGGCCCACAACAATCGGCCCTTTTCAGGGCCACCACACAAACCTACGTCCAAAGCAAAATTTCAGTCGTCCTCGCCGCACCTTGTTTTGTTTTGTTTTAACTTTGCACTTTCACAGCACAGCCGCCGCCGGCGCACGTCCGCCATCTTGTCGTCCACACAGCCCGTGTGGCCCAACACACACACACACACATTTTGCACGGTCGCAGTCGCCTTCCAAACGACAACGGCAGCAATAATGACCATTGTTAAAGGGAGGCGTGTCGACACACCGCCCTCCACTCCCGCGCGCAACGGCCGTCGACACGAACGAAACAAACAGCTGATCCGGCCGCCTATGCCCACACGCCTTGCCTCGGAAACCCCAACGCCGCCGCAAACACACAGAGCCAAACCACGCAAGCAAATAATCACCGCCTCTCGCACAACAACACACAGCCCGCCATCTCCATCGCGATCGATACAAAGACACACAATAACAAACACACAAACGAAGCAGCTCCACACACAGCCAGCCACATGACACGTTTCCTTTCCTTCTCCCCTCCCAGTCACATCACGTCGCTCAAACGGAAAGAAAGAAAGAAAGAAACAAACAAACAAACAACACAGCGCACACACGCAGCAACAACACAGACTCTTTCGCACTTTTCAACTTCCGAACAGTGTGGTGGCCCTGAAAAGGGCCGTTTTCTAGTCTCTCCCACCCACAAGCACGGCCGCGGGAAGGCCAGCGCCCGCTGCGACGCAGCCTAACCGCCGAAACCGTACAGGGTGCGCCCCTGCCTCTTCAGGGCGTACACCACGTCCATGGCCGTCACAGTCTTGCGCTTGGCGTGCTCAGTGTACGTCACCGCGTCGCGGATCACGTTCTCCAGGAACACCTTCAGCACCCCGCGGGTCTCCTCGTAGATCAGACCAGAGATGCGCTTCACGCCGCCCCTGCGAGCCAGGCGGCGGATGGCGGGCTTCGTGATGCCCTGGATGTTGTCGCGCAACACCTTGCGGTGCCGCTTGGCGCCACCCTTGCCGAGCCCCTTTCCTCCCTTGCCGCGGCCTGTCATCCTTCCTTCCTCGGGCAAAGCAAAACGTGCACAAACAGCAGCTGCAGCGGCTGGCGAGTCGGCTACGGTCTGCGCCCAGCGCGCCCGCCGCCCCCCTATATAGACTCTGGCC
Source organism: Schistocerca americana (assembly GCF_021461395.2). Taxonomy (NCBI): domain Eukaryota; kingdom Metazoa; phylum Arthropoda; class Insecta; order Orthoptera; family Acrididae; genus Schistocerca; species Schistocerca americana. The sequence goes on along the minus strand of NC_060126.1, from coordinate 71,852,641 downwards.
CGCCCTCCCCCCACCACGCGCAACCGAGGGCATATAAGCGCAGCACGGAGGCGCGCGGGCCCGTTGTCACGCACGCACGCACGCGTCTGCGCCGAGCCGCCGCAGCGTCAGGTCGCTTGGGCTCTCCGCAGCGCTTTGTCCGTCGCGCGCCTTTGTTCACGAGCGCCTTTGTTCTCGCGCGCCTTTGTCAAGGCACGCGGGCCGAAGGTGGCCACGTGGCAGAAGCGGTAGCGGACTTCTCCAGCTAACGACTCGCTTGCGAGTTCGTCTAGCGGCAAAATTGTGTGTTACCGTTATCGTGGCTGCAATACAAATTGATCAGCATCAATTTGTATTGCGCCTAGGGACTGTTAGGGCACGCCGTGAGTCAGGACCCCCTTCACGTGGGACCAGTCCGCGCTCACTCGCTTAGCACCCACCCTCAAGAGCTCCTGTCTTCCCCATGGAAGGCAATAACATCGCTGCGAACGTCGCGGCGGTGGTCGCCGCGTCAGAGCACGCTCTGGCGGCGGCCTCCAATGCTCCGACCCCCGCGACCGCTCCTCCAGGGTATCGCCCACTCACAACGGTCGAACTCTTTGTTGTAATGAACCGCATGGCCAAAGCCGCCACCGCCTCTGAACGCGAGGCCGCGGAAAAGGCTTACATAAGGTTCTTACAGTACGACCTCGCCGCCGCACTGCCAGGCGCAGCCAGTGAAGAGGCCAAGGTACCGCCGGGAGCCCCGCCAGGCGTGTCCACGCAAGAGGACACTGCACTGCCGGAGGCGGCCCCGAAGGGAGCAGAGCCACCAGGCGTGGCGTCTCATGCACCCACTGCCCTGCTGGCTCCCCCCACGGTACAGGCCAGTCAAGAGGCTGCTGACCTGCCAGCAGCATCTCACGAGGACGTTATTCCAGAAGCCAACCTGGAAAAATTAATCCACGATGGCGAGGCTATGGAAGTCTCACTCCCATCGCGAAAAAGGCCGGCGGATGACGATGAGTCGTCCGAAAACACCGCCGCAGCCGCTCCCGACGGCAAACTCGTTCGAGTCCGCCCAAATCGACACCGAGGCTATGGAGGAAGCGCCAAGGCCGCCCAAAAGGGTGGCCCCACCACCAATCAATGTCCTTTGGAAGGACACCTTCCGAGCCTTCCTAGAAAAATTCTCTGATGGTGTGTCCGCACCACCCAAAATAAAGTCCCTTGGGCGCGAGATGTTGCGCATCACACCTGCAAACATGGACGACTACCGCGCAACCATGAGTAAGATTCGGGAGGAGGGGCTGTTCTGCTACACTCATGATGCAGAGCGGCTCCCTCTCCTGAAGGTAGTCTTCCGCCGTTTGCCCATGAGTATGGAACCTGATCACCTCAAGGAGGAACTCCTCGCCCTGGGGTACAGCGTTAGATCAGCAGGCCTCATGAAGTCACCCAGGACACGGAGGGACATGCCACTGTTCCTCGTTGTCCTGGTGGACAGCATCGAGGCCAGAAAGATATTTCAACTTAAAACAATAGCTACAGTTGACGTAGAAGTTGAGCCACTCCGGGCCAAGGGGCGAAGAGCACAGTGCTTCTCGTGCCAAGGCCTGGATCATGTGGCACACTTCTGCACAATGCCTGCCCGTTGCGTCAAATGCGCGGGCTCCCACCAAAGCAGAGACTGCAAAAAGAGCAAAGATGAACCGCCGAAATGCTGCAACTGCAGTGAACAACACGTGGCCAGCTACAGGGGCTGCAACCTATTTAAAAAGACCAGGCGCCGCGGACGCGGACGTGGAACGTCACGCCCAGTCCAGCAAGGCACCAGCTATGCCACAGCCGCAAAAGGCGCGGCCCCAGCCCACCAGGAGCGACAGCAAGCACCCCCAGACGCCACGAACAAGCCGGCTGCCACAAACCAGTCACCAGCAGCCCAGCCAGGCCCCACTCTACCCGCAACAAGCACCAAAGACTGCAGTCAGGGCCCACTGCGTCCCACCCCCAGCTCCCCACACCAAACATGTCAGGCAAACGCACAGGTGGCCAGTCGTACGGCACCTGCTGCACACATCCCACCGGCTCGGAATACTGCAACAGCCATTCCTGAACCCCACAATAAACCCTGTTTGGAGACAACACAGCTAAATGCCCTCCTGCACTCGCTGACGTCAATGCTCCAGCAACTCCCAGTACTAGTGCAGGCAGTCACGGCGGCCCTCCAGGCCAGCACCGTCCCAGCCCCACACCATGGATAACCCGCACATACATGGGCTAACCGTCTGCGGATTCAACGCAAACGGCCTGGTAAGGCAACAAGGTGAGTTTCGCAACTTTCTGCAGGACGAAGCAGTTGATATATGTCTCGTTTGCGAAACCCACCTTAAGCCTGGAGTCCAAGTCAGGGCAGCCAATTACGCCTGTTACCGCTATGATAGGCCGACTGCCGGTGGTGGGACAGCCGTGTATGTTAGACGTGCACTGATGCACCATGCCACCCACCTCCCTGACCTAGTATCGGTGGAAGCCACAGCAGTCAGCGTGTCCACCGCAATAGGACAGATAACCTTCGTTGCTGCCTATAAGCCCCCACGCGCTACTCTTGCCGACCAGGATATCGACGCGCTACTGGCGGCTGGGGGGCGGGTTTTCATTGCGGGTGACTTCAACTCGAAGCACGCGGAATGGAACTCCCGCCTCACAAATGCCAATGGCCGCCGTCTCCTCAGAGCTGCCCAGAGAAACGGCGCCATAGCTCTGGGGCCATTCGAACATACCATCTTCCCAGCTCGCCAGGATCTGTTGTCCGATGTGCTGGACATAGCAATTCTCAAGGGTATAGGGCACCACATCTCCGCATCGACGCGCTGTGCACTGTCATCAGATCACGTCCCAGTGATCTATGACGTGGACATCGTCGGTGCGGCCCTTCCGCCACGTCGTCCGAACTTCAGGCACCTAAATCGAGAGCGCTATCAGGAGGAGGTCCTCCCTCTCCTGACAGACGCCCCAGACCCGTCTGAGGTTGGCACGGACACTGCCCTGCAGTACCTGAGCGAAAAACTGCTCCAGGCCGCCGAGGCAGCCTCACCGCCTCCCGCACAACATCCACTGGTAAACTCCCGTCGCCTCCCGCCCGAAATCAGGGAGACGATCCGGGAGAAAAACCGGCTCTTCCGAGAGTGGCAAATTACACGCCAACGTCACACGAAGGCCCGGCTGAACCACATGCGCCGGGAGATCAAGGCTGCAGTCGAGGCCCACCGAAACAGGGAATGGGCGGCCCTAGTGGAAACCCTTGACCCTGCTGACGGCAACGCCTGGCGCGTCGCAAAATCATTTTTGAGACGACGTAGGCGCGTCCCACCAATTCAGGTAGGCCAGGAGGTCTTCAGCCACCCCGATGAAAAGGCGAACGTGTTGGCCGACCACTTCGCGGCGTCTTTCACGCCCGTGGCGGACGTCGTGGACGCCGATCACGCTCGCCTGGTAGAAACACAGCTCCCCACCTTTCTAGCGGCCAGAGAAGACGGAGACAACATTGAGCTGATAACAGTGGAAGAAGTGGCCCTGCAGCTACGGACAATCAGCCCAAAAAAGGCGGGAGGGGATGATGGCATCGTCGGCATCCTCCTGCGCGAACTCCCAGCAGAGGCATACCAGACGCTCGCAGACATCTTCAACACCATCCTACGCACGGGAATCTACCCTTCCGAGTGGAAACACGCGGAAGTGGTAGCAATCCCTAAGACAGACAAGGACCCCCGTCTGGCGGCCTCCTACCGCCCGATCAGCCTCCTGCCCACACTCTCGAAAGTATTCGAGCGCCTCTACGCCAAACGCCTCCTCAGACACGTGGAGGCCGAACATCTGCTTCCAGATGAACAGTTCGGTTTTCGCAGGGGCCACTCCACAGTACACCAACTCATGCGTGTCGTGGAGGAAGCCATGAGAGCCCTGGAGACCCGGGAATACCTTGGGGCGGTGTTCCTGGACGTCTCTAGGGCATTTGACTCCGTGTGGCACGACGGGCTCGTGTACAAACTATTCGTGCACGGGATCCCAACGTCGCACGGGGTGCTACTGAAGTCCTACCTCGAAGACCGGACCTTTCATGTGCGCCTTGAGGAGGGTGTGTCTACTCAACGACCGATCCAGGCTGGAGTGCCGCAGGGGTCCGTACTCGGCCCCCTGCTGTACTCCCTCTACACCGCAGATGCTCCGCGAGTGGCGCGGGTGTCGCTCGCATTATATGCCGACGACACTGCGCTGCTCGTCCGGAGCATGAACCTGCAAGAAATGAGACGGCGTCTCCAGCTAGGGTGTGAGGCTTTAGGAAGCTGGTCGACGAAATGGCGGCTGAAATTTAATGCTGCCAAAAGTCAGGCAGTAATATTCACAAAGAGAATGCTGCCTCGTGACTTAGAGCCGGTGACGATCACGGGAGGCCCCATCCCGTGGTGTAAAACCGCGAAATACCTCGGGGTAACCTTAGACCAGCGGTTAACATGGCGCCCCCACATACAGGAGGCAAAGGGTAGGGCTGCAGGGCGTCTTCGTGTCCTGTACCCTCTACTCAACCCGACTTCGACGCTTCCCCCTCGCCACGGCATCACCCTATACCTGGCACTGGTTCGCCCGGTGCTGGAGTACGCTGCCGTGGTGTGGGGAAATGCGGCCGAAACCCACATTGTTGAGCTCCAGAGGGTGCAGAACCGAGCACTTCGGCTCGCCCTCCGTCTACCCTGGCGCTACCCAACTGCCCAGCTACACCAACAAACTGGTATACCTCTGCTGAGAGACCGCTTCCGACAATCAGCGCGACAGTTTTATCAAGAGGCCCACAGGTCTCACAATAGGCTCATCCAGGCACTGGGCCACCAAATCCACCACAGGCCGACCACACGTTGGCCCGACCTGTTGCAACCATAAAAACCTTGCAACAACCAATGGATGCAACGCATCCGATAGGCCAGCCCGAAATAAGTCAGTTCCCTCCCACATCTTATAAGTAAATATTTGCAGGAATAGCACCCGATGCTCACCCTGCCCCTTCACGAGCAAAGGATCGCTCGCAAGTAAAAGTGAGTGAGTGAGCGGGCCCGTTGTCAAGGCAGCACCGGACGCCGCGCCGCACCTAACCTCCACGCACGCCGCTCCGCTACCGCTACCGCTACCGCCATGGCCCGCACAAAGCAAACGGCCCGCAAGTCCACCGGCGGAAAGGCGCCGCGCAAACAGCTCGCCACCAAGGCGGCGAGGAAGAGCGCGCCCGCCACCGGAGGCGTCAAGAAGCCCCACCGCTACAGGCCGGGCACCGTCGCCCTGCGAGAAATCAGGCGCTACCAGAAGAGCACAGAGCTGCTCATCCGCAAGCTGCCATTCCAGCGCCTAGTGCGCGAGATCGCCCAGGACTTCAAGACCGACCTGCGCTTCCAGAGCTCCGCAGTCATGGCCCTGCAGGAGGCCAGCGAGGCCTACCTCGTCGGCCTCTTCGAAGACACCAACCTGTGCGCAATCCACGCCAAGCGCGTCACCATCATGCCCAAGGACATCCAGCTCGCGCGCCGCATCCGCGGCGAGCGCGCCTAAACCGCGCCGCGGCACCGCACCGCACAAACAAAAACGGCCCTTTTCAGGGCCACTAACATCTCTCCGTCGCGAGCAAACTTTGTCGGTCGCCTGCCTCTCGCCCCACAACCACACAAAAACAAAAACAACCACCACTTCCCGTCCGTCCGCCACACCCGCTCACTCTGCCTGCCTGCTAGCAGCGCGCAACAATCGCACATCATCCCTCCCCGGCCGCTCAAAGCGCACAATACCCAACGGCCGACGTCACACCGCACGGGTGGCTGGCCGGCCGCCGCCGCTTTCGTTTCGAAAACAAAACCCGCACCGACGGCCAACGGCCAGGCAGGCGCGCTCTACACGCCACCGAAATCCCCGCCGACTCCTTCCACATCTCAACGTGCCCCCCGTTGCAAAACATAACACACACAAAGACCGGACACGACGAGACAAGACATCCGAGAAGAACTGAACGCAGGCAAGCCAACCAACGTATTCAAAAACAACGTGACAGAAAACCAACCGTCGGCCGCCGCCAAAAAGCAACGGCGACACTCAACCACGACAACAACACCACCGCTACCGCTACCGCTACCGCTACCGCCGCCCACACCCGCCACCGACCCCCGCAATCCAACCACCACGGCACGCAAACAGCATCCCCACGGGCATACAGACAGACAGACACCCACACCAAACGCAACACGACAATCAAAACCTTCCCCGACGTGCTTTGATGGCCCTGAGAAGGGCCGTTTTGGGCCGCGCGTCTCTTGCGCGCCACTAGACGACGACGGGGGGTGGGGACGACGGAGCCAAGCGCCAAACCCTTCCTTTCCCATCTCTTTCTCCTCTACTCTACTTCTTCTTCTTGGGCGAAGCCTTCGCCTTAGACGGCGTCGTCGCCTTCTTCGGGCGCGGCGCCTTCGGCTTCTTCGTCGGAACCTTGGCGGCCTTCTTCGCCTTCGACGGCGACTTGGCCTTGGCCGGCTTGGCCGCAGCCGCCTTCTTCGCACCCGCGGGAGCGGCCGACGCCGCAGACGCCTTCTTGGCGGCGCCCGCCTTCCGACCGGTCGCCGCCTTCACACCACCAGCCTTCTTTGCGCCGGCCGCACGGGCGCCCTTCTTCTCCTTGCTGGCCGGAGCGGCGCGCTTCTTCTTGGCACCGCCAGCACGAGCCTTGCCGCCCTCGGCCGCCCCCCCGCCGCCGGCGCCGGCAAGCTTGAACGAGCCGGACGCGCCCTTCCCCTTCGTCTGCACCAGCTCGCCCGCCACGACGGCCGACTTGAGGTACTTCTTGATAAACGGCGCCAGCTTCTCCGCGTCCAGCTTGTAGTGCGCGGCAATGTACTTCTTGATCGCCTGCAGCGACGACCCGCCGCGCTCCTTCAGACTCTTGATGGCCGCCGTCACCATCTCAGAGGTGCGCGGGTGCGCAGGCTTGGCGCGCGGCTTCTTCGCAGACGACGCAGACTTGGCCTTCTTCGTAGTGCCGGTGGCGGCGGGTGCCGCAGCAGTCTCGTTCGTAGCCGCCTGATCTGCCATTTCGACGACGCGCGTAACACACAGCGAGAGCGAGAGCGAGAGCGAGCGGGACGGCAGGCACGCAAGCACAGCACAGCAGAGCAGAGAATCACAAGGGCCCAGCCAGTGTCGCGGGCGGGCGCGGACGGCCGAGAGAGCGGCCGCCACTCTGCGCGCCGCCGCGCCGCGCCTCCCGCGCTTGCTACCGCCCAACGTCCGACAGCCTGTGCGGAGCAGCCCCAAACCTGCGCCACAACCGCCCGCGCCTTTCAAACCACCGAGGATGGGGCTACACACAGCCACACCACAGTCGCCAACCAGTCGCCACGGCAGCGCCGCAAACCACGGCCAAACTGCAGCTACCGCGCGCTACAGCCTGGGTCGGCCCGCCGAGAATCGCCGCCCCCGCCCAAATGCCGCCCCCACAGCCCCAGCCGACGACCCGCCACAATGGCCAAACCTTCGGCAAAACTCCCACACCGTCGCCGCGGCAGCCCGGCCAGCGCGGCCGGCGCCACAGCCACACAAGCCGAGGCGTGCGGCGATGACGGCCGTGCAAACGCGCCTCCGCCGCCCCATCGCCTTCCGTCGCCCTCCCGCCGTTTCCCGATCGGCCCGCAGCCGTCGGGCCACATCGCGCGCCGTCCTCCTCCTCTCGCCCGCCAACATTCACAGCCGTTTCTCAACAATTGCCCGCCGCAAACGGACGCCGCCTGCGCAACAGGCGCCGCCGCCCCTCGCCGCTTCCGACCCAACCCCTCGACCGAGGCAAACCGCAATCCGAATCTACAGACCAACCCAATCTGCCGTCAGCACACACGACAGCCGACCTTACACGTTACGCGTTACACATTACGTTTACACGTCTAGGTTAGGTTAGGTTAGGTTAGGTTAGGTTAGGTTAGGTGGACGTGGGTTAGGTTAAGGGGACTTGGGTTAGGTTAAGCGTCAAACTTAGGTTAAGCATTCAAACACGTCAGGCGTCAGAGGTTAGGTTAGGTTAGGTTAGGTTAGGTTAGGTTAGGTTAAGGGGTCAGTGCTAGGTTAAGAAGCGTCAAACGTAGGTTAAAAAGCGTTCAAAAACGTGAGGCGTGAGCCGGACAGCTTACCTTACGTAGACGTTAGGGGCTCAGGCTGAGCTCACCTCACCACAGGTTCGGTTCGGTTCGCTCAGCTCACCTCAGCTCAGCGTAAAGCGCCGAGGTCAGGCTACGTTCGTTCACCTTCGGGCGCCACACTTTCGGTTGAAAGGTCGCGACGGGACGACGTCGGCAGGCACGCCGCAAACAAACAAACAAACAAAACGTACAGACGACGTCGAAAAACCGCCGACAGACGGGGAGCAGCACGACCACGACCAGATACCGAGCGCGAACGAGACACACGCGAACCACCCCCACCGGCCAAAGGGCACCACACAACAACCCAGAGCACCACGTGTCGACACCAGACCAACCCGCCGCTCACGCGACATGCCTGGCACCGAAGGGCAACCGCCCGCAACTGCGCTTTCCGCGCCGGCCCGGATGCACGTCGTGCTACAACAACACCACTACCGTACACAGCCGCTGTTCACAACATCACTATCATGCGCGCCCGCGGCTCGCCGCCGTCGCAGTCGCACCCCCAACGCCAGCACTTTTGCACCACCATTCACACGCACCGCAACACAGCTCGCCGACACAGCCGAACAAAACAAACACCACACAACAACAACAACAACAACAACAACGCCGCCGCCGCCGCCGCCGCCTCTACTTGTGCCGGCGACCCACCCCGCCGATGGCGCACCTTTCGCCAGCCGGCAATCGACACGCACCCACCCACCCACCCACCCACCCCCGGGGCCCAGTGCAAAAAAAAAAAAAAAAAAACAAAACACACACACACACACACAAACGACACGGGAGGCGCACACCGCCACTTCGCGCGCACGCCACCAACCAGTCGTCGTCTCAAAATAACAAACAAAAACCAAAAAACAAACAAAATAAACTAACAACTAGGGCAACACAAATCAAAACAAAAAACGCCTCGCACGAACCGCCCACAAAACGAACAAGCACACGCACAGGCACAGCCTCTGCTGGCGACCACGACGCAGCGGCACGCTGCTCCTGTCCCGCGCCCCGCGCCCCACTCGATTCACAACTCACGCGACACCGTCAACGACGGGCTCGCTTCCCGCAACCTACCACCTTTCCGCCACGACGCACAGCCCCAGCCCCACCCGACGACGCCCGTGGCAACGACTGCACTTTCACCACCGCCTCCCCCCAACACACACACAGCCAGCCAAAAACGCACTCGCGACCCACACATGCACGTGCATCGGCACACGCCAACCAGTCAACGTCGACAACCACACGCAAGGCTCGAAACGAAACCGGCGTCCTTCCACGTTGCCATCAAGCTACACGACACAAGACACAAGGAACCAACACAACAGCCGGCCCCACTAATTCCCACTCTCACGCCGCAAAAAGCACACCGAAACCGCCAAACGCACGCACATTCCCCTTCGCACTGACACCGACCGGCTCGCTACCACACCTCCCGGCAGCCGTTTCACAAACATGACACGGCGTGACGCGACATCACGGGCCTACGCACACCGGACCCACTCACACTCTCTCCTTTCCTTCTGTTTTTCCCGACGCCTTCGGCCGGGCACACGCGGCACAACGCCGCCAATTCACCACACCGCCCACACAGTCGACAAGCGCCCGCCCTGTACGGCACACGCAACGACGCAGCGCAGCAAAGGGCGCCCGCAACACATACCTCTCCTCTCTCTCTCTCTCTCTCTCTCTCCGCCGCCCGACGCGCCAACCGCCACACCACACCGCCAGCCACTCGCACATTGTGCACTGCCACCAGCCACACGTCCAACACGCCGCGCCGCCTCCGGCCACCCGCCAGGGGGCGCTCACGTCCGCGACAACAGCGCGGCCCGCCGGGCCGAACCGAACCGAGCCGCCGCTGCTGCTCTGCACTCGGCACGGCCACACCCTGCTGCAGGCCGGGCTCGTCTCCCTGTACGCGTCTGCCTGCGCATCAACACAACGGGGCAAGTGAGCAAACCCCGTCACAACACGCCACATCGCGCAATGGCCGTGCCGACCTTTTTCTCTCTACCGCCATCCCTTCTTCTCGCGTTTTACTCGTTGTTGCTGCAGCGGCGCACACCTACACATCCACAGCCCCAGCCGGCCTCACCTCAGGGCCCGCCGCCAGCGTCTCCTCCTCGGGCACAGGTGCGGTGCTGTGGCCGCCCATCCAACCGCATTGCTGGCCGTCCAGTCCAGCCGCCAGGCGTTCCCACTGCCGCGCACCGACCCTGCTGCAGAAAACGAAGCATGGCCAGACCGACCGACCGATACACAAAGCAAGCCGTCGCCTCGCCTCGCCTCTCGTCCTTCCTTCCGCCCCCGCCATTCTCACACCACCGCCTCTCCACTTTCGCCCCCCCCCCCCTCCCTCCTTTTTTTTTTTTTGTTTCTTTCTTTCTTTCTTAGGGCCCTCTCTCCTTACGGCACCGCCTGCAGCAGCGGATTTTTGCGCCCACACGCCTACTCCTACCACCATTACCTTGCCCTGCCCTGCCCTGCCCTGCCCTGCCCTGCCCATCAACGTCGCAGTCGAACCGACGCTTGCCAACAACACACTGCCCACGTTCCTTTCTCTTTTCGGCCTACGCCCATTACGCGCCGCCGCCACAGCCTATTATTCTCCCTTCCCTTCCCGTCCCACAACACACCGACGTCATCACACGCACCCAAAACAGGGGCCACGACCGTGTTCCTCGCCCACTCCCATCCCGCACGGTACGCACATTCCCAACTACTACCGCGCACCCTCCCTTTCCAATCTGTGTGTCTCTGTGTCTGTGTCCTGTCCGCGCGTGACGCCTCTCAACATCCGCCGTCCCCCGTCCCGTTTTCGCCCCCATGCCGTCGTCGCGCCGCCTCCTCCTCCTCCCCGTCCACCGCCGCCCCTGTCCGCCCCGCACCACACCATACACCGCTGCTTGTCCCGGCCGTTGCCACCAAAGGCGCCGACCGCAAACGCGCCACGCCGCAGCCCCCGTGCGTCTCGCTCGCTTGCATCTCCGTGCCGACGCTGCCTCTCTTCCCGCACGCACTCGACCTCGACAACACAGTCTTTGGCTCCGCCACTGCGTGTTCCGGTGGTACGCACGCTGCAACACGTATGTACTCATTACCAGAGCGATGGCGAGGCATGACAGCATCTCTGTCTTACCAGAGAGTTATTTATCGTTGCTAGTCGGCGCTTGGACCGCGCCAGACGACAGTAGTGGCACGCAGCGAGTCGCCAGGAACAGTTGTTATATATATTGTAGCGCGAGTCGGGAGAGGTAGTAGTCGTCAGTCGACAGTCGTAGCGGGTGGACGGTTGTACTGAGCGGGCGTCGGCGGCGTGCTCTGCTCGTCTCGCGACTCTGGTCACGGTTCGGGACGATGTACAGTATATTGTGTTACAATAACAAGGTAGTGTGAAGCTGCATTGCGCAAATCTGATAACGTATGTTCATTGTACTTATTTTGTTCAACAACAAATGCCCCAATATTACTTTTTTTCTAAAGTAACCTTTTTTTTTTTTTTTTAAAGAAAAACATTCACTTTTTAAAGACTACTTCCTATGGCATTTCCCTCCAAGGAGTGCAAATTAATTACCAGCCAGCACTCATTCATTGCACACAGCTGTGTAAGGGGTATCTACAATTGAGGAGCAGATATATAAATGCACTTTTTTTTTGTGTGTGTGTCTCTTTTTCATTGGGGTAACGATCTTTGGCTCTTTTTATTCTGAATACGCTGCTGCCCTCATACAATGTATCAGGTTTCATTATGTCTGTTGCACTGTTACTTATCGTTGGGTTTGTTTTGTAGGGACGTTAACATTCTGGCACATTTTTATTATCATCAGACTCTCTGCTATTTGTGCAGGGAGGTTATACCTGGGTCCATTTCCATTTACATTTTAATCTTGATAGACTTTTTGTTTTCTTTTTTGTTTCTTGTTGTTTTCCCTTCTTTTTTTGTTGTTTTTTTGTTTGTTTTGTTTTTCCCACTCTCACCACCACCGCCGCATCACGCCATGGCCTCCCCCTTACGTTTTTGGTTTCTTTTTCTGTTCTTCAACTGCTTCAACATCACCGCGCCCCATTTCCACACCACAGCCATCAGCCTCCAAGACGGGCAGGCGCAGTGTGCCATTTCCGGCGCACAAGCACACCCCGTACGGTACTCTCCTCGCCCCCACGCCACCAACAACACAGCGACCACGCGGCTTTCAGGCATGGCACGGCACCGGCGAAATGCGCCGCCCCCGCCCCCGCCCCCGCCCCCGCCCCTCCGCGCATCCGTCCGTCTCGCCACGTTCACTGACAGCCGCGTCTGCGGCTACACCATGACAACCACAACACAACAACGCTCCCCTCCCTGGCACCTCATTGTTTTTCTCCTCCTCTTTTGCACAAAACCACAACGCCGAGCACAGGCGCAAGCCACCCACACCGCGCCCCTCCCCGTCTTTGGCCGCCGCTCCTCGTTTGCCCCCTCCCATCTCCCGAATGCCATGCCAGCAGCGTTACGCATGCCCCTCCCCTGTCCACACAACACTACCGCCAAACGAACAGCCTTCCGGGCCACATGCAGGGCACGCCCACCTCCAAACACTGCCAATTCACGGACGCAATTCGCTAAACACACACACACACACACACTTTCTCGACACCTTTCTGTAGGGAGGGTGCGTCATCTCGACCGTGACAGAGTGACGGCAACTATCGACGATCCATTTCCCCCCACTGGTAAAACATGTCCACTAAACACCTACATACATCATTCAAGTACACAGACAATAGCATACACACAATGGGAGGGCACACGAACATGGACGGCACGGCACTGTCATACACTCTTCCTCAGAACCATATCAACAAACGTTACGTACATCCGGGAAAGCGAAAGCAAAAAGCACAAGCAAAGGGCAAAGCCCAATGCAGCCGTCAAAGGTAAGGTAACGTTCACCACGGCAGACACTTGCAGCCGCGCCGCCGTTAAACGCATTTCAGTGCGGCTCCAATACGCCTCCGACACGGGAACGTTCCGTTGCTCTACGAATGCGTTTCTCCCTTTGTCCCTTCCTCTCTCTTTTGCCCCCCCTCTGTCCTTTCCTCCTGCACTCTTGCCTCATTCCTCACGTTCTGCCCAGACATTCGACCGATCAAAGTCAACCTTTCGTTACCGTTCTCAGCGCGACGGTGTACAACAGTATGACGGGTGTGCCCAAAGACTTCGGTTCAGTTGCGTGACGCCGGTCTATCGCGCCGATCGACAGTTACACAAAACTATGTCAAACAAACAAATACATACATACCGGATGGACACAGACAAACACGTGTACAGACATTCGCCAAAAACGACCGCCGCCGCCGCCGCCGCCGCCGCCGCCGTCGTCTAGCGTCGCGCTTACTGTACTGCACTGGACACGCGTGCATCTCGAATGACGACATCGGTGTGCGTGCGTCCTACGCAATCAGTCAGACACGGCTATCAAAAATCAGAGTCGAATGGTACATCATCGTGCGTGTCGCCGTACACGTACAGTACAATACAAAACAACAATGCGTCTCTTAATGGCACGTTCATTTCAACGTCACTCCACACACCTCCACGCTGCAGTTACGTCGCACCATTGTCAACTCGGCGTACTGCAAAGGGAATAGTGGGCGGCAAAACATTCCACATTTCACCCTCGCCATGTGTGATGTGCAAACCAAACCCGCAGACGGCCGTCGTTACGGTGACACACAACGCCAACGAGGCGTGCCACCATTCCACGCCACGGCGACCAACCTCGTGGCCGTACCCCGCAACAACGCTTTGACGCGGACCCCCCCACCCACAATCAAAATGCACACATCACAGCCGTCCACAAAACAACAACAACAACAACAACAACAACAACAACAATTCCGCCCTTCCCGCAAAGGCACGTTGGTGGCCCTGAAAAGGGCCGTTTTGCCGCTCTCGCAACGGAGGAGCCTTCTCCATCCTTCCTTCCATTCCAGAGCCACCTCCTTACTTGGAGCTCGTGTACTTGGTCACCGCCTTCGTGCCCTCGCTCACGGCGTGCTTGGCCAGCTCGCCAGGCAGCAACAGCCGCACAGCGGTCTGGATCTCGCGGGACGTGATGGTCGAGCGCTTGTTGTAGTGCGCCAGGCGAGAAGCCTCGGCCGCAATGCGCTCGAAAATGTCGTTCACGAAGCTGTTCATGATGCTCATCGCCTTCGACGAGATGCCCGTGTCAGGGTGCACCTGCTTCAGCACCTTGTAGATGTAGATGGCATAGCTCTCCTTCCTCTTGCGCTTCTTCTTCTTGTCGCCCTTCGAAATGTTCTTCTGCGCCTTGCCAGCCTTCTTGGCGGCCTTCCCGCTAGTCTTGGGCGGCATCTCGAACCAACGTACGGCAGCAGCAACACCAGTAGCAAGCGCTCCGCTCTAGTCAGCGTCTCCCCACACAGTGGCACCCGCCGCCAGCCGCCGCCGCACCTTTACCAGCTCGCCCTGTTGCGGCCGCCGACCAATGGGGCGCGCGCGCAACCGGCCGCCGCACCCGAGCCCATAAAGCACCCCCACCCCGGCTGCGCCGGCACGCACTCCGCTGCTCGACTCGCTGCCGCTCGCACCGGTCGTTTTCGTTTCCGTTTCGTGTGCACCGTCGCTAGCCCATCGCCATGTCCGGACGCGGAAAGGGAGGCAAAGTCAAGGGCAAGTCAAAGTCCCGCTCAAGCAGGGCTGGGCTCCAGTTCCCGGTCGGCAGAATCCACCGCCTCCTGCGCAAGGGAAACTACGCAGAGCGCGTCGGCGCCGGGGCGCCCGTCTACCTCGCCGCCGTCATGGAGTACCTCGCGGCTGAGGTGCTCGAGCTGGCCGGAAACGCGGCCCGCGACAACAAGAAGACGCGCATCATCCCGCGCCACCTGCAGCTTGCCATCCGCAACGACGAGGAGCTCAACAAGCTCCTGTCGGGCGTCACCATCGCACAGGGTGGTGTCCTGCCCAACATCCAGGCCGTCCTGCTGCCAAAGAAGACCGAGAAGAAGGCCTAAAGGAGGCCAGGCAATCGCAGCGCCGCGTGCTCCCCTGCACGCAACGCGCTTTGCCGGCTCGGCCCACAACAATCGGCCCTTTTCAGGGCCACCACACAAACCTACGTCCAAAGCAAAATTTCAGTCGTCCTCGCCGCACCTTGTTTTGTTTTGTTTTAACTTTGCACTTTCACAGCACAGCCGCCGCCGGCGCACGTCCGCCATCTTGTCGTCCACACAGCCCGTGTGGCCCAACACACACACACACACATTTTGCACGGTCGCAGTCGCCTTCCAAACGACAACGGCAGCAATAATGACCATTGTTAAAGGGAGGCGTGTCGACACACCGCCCTCCACTCCCGCGCGCAACGGCCGTCGACACGAACGAAACAAACAGCTGATCCGGCCGCCTATGCCCACACGCCTTGCCTCGGAAACCCCAACGCCGCCGCAAACACACAGAGCCAAACCACGCAAGCAAATAATCACCGCCTCTCGCACAACAACACACAGCCCGCCATCTCCATCGCGATCGATACAAAGACACACAATAACAAACACACAAACGAAGCAGCTCCACACACAGCCAGCCACATGACACGTTTCCTTTCCTTCTCCCCTCCCAGTCACATCACGTCGCTCAAACGGAAAGAAAGAAAGAAAGAAACAAACAAACAAACAACACAGCGCACACACGCAGCAACAACACAGACTCTTTCGCACTTTTCAACTTCCGAACAGTGTGGTGGCCCTGAAAAGGGCCGTTTTCTAGTCTCTCCCACCCACAAGCACGGCCGCGGGAAGGCCAGCGCCCGCTGCGACGCAGCCTAACCGCCGAAACCGTACAGGGTGCGCCCCTGCCTCTTCAGGGCGTACACCACGTCCATGGCCGTCACAGTCTTGCGCTTGGCGTGCTCAGTGTACGTCACCGCGTCGCGGATCACGTTCTCCAGGAACACCTTCAGCACCCCGCGGGTCTCCTCGTAGATCAGACCAGAGATGCGCTTCACGCCGCCCCTGCGAGCCAGGCGGCGGATGGCGGGCTTCGTGATGCCCTGGATGTTGTCGCGCAACACCTTGCGGTGCCGCTTGGCGCCACCCTTGCCGAGCCCCTTTCCTCCCTTGCCGCGGCCTGTCATCCTTCCTTCCTCGGGCAAAGCAAAACGTGCACAAACAGCAGCTGCAGCGGCTGGCGAGTCGGCTACGGTCTGCGCCCAGCGCGCCCGCCGCCCCCCTATATAGACTCTGGCCCGCCCTCCCCCCACCACGCGCAACCGAGGGCATATAAGCGCAGCACGGAGGCGCGCGGGCCCGTTGTCAAGGCAGCACCGGACGCCGCGCCGCACCTAACCTCCACGCACGCCGCTCCGCTACCGCTACCGCTACCGCCATGGCCCGCACAAAGCAAACGGCCCGCAAGTCCACCGGCGGAAAGGCGCCGCGCAAACAGCTCGCCACCAAGGCGGCGAGGAAGAGCGCGCCCGCCACCGGAGGCGTCAAGAAGCCCCACCGCTACAGGCCGGGCACCGTCGCCCTGCGAGAAATCAGGCGCTACCAGAAGAGCACAGAGCTGCTCATCCGCAAGCTGCCATTCCAGCGCCTAGTGCGCGAGATCGCCCAGGACTTCAAGACCGACCTGCGCTTCCAGAGCTCCGCAGTCATGGCCCTGCAGGAGGCCAGCGAGGCCTACCTCGTCGGCCTCTTCGAAGACACCAACCTGTGCGCAATCCACGCCAAGCGCGTCACCATCATGCCCAAGGACATCCAGCTCGCGCGCCGCATCCGCGGCGAGCGCGCCTAAACCGCGCCGCGGCACCGCACCGCACAAACAAAAACGGCCCTTTTCAGGGCCACTAACATCTCTCCGTCGCGAGCAAACTTTGTCGGTCGCCTGCCTCTCGCCCCACAACCACACAAAAACAAAAACAACCACCACTTCCCGTCCGTCCGCCACACCCGCTCACTCTGCCTGCCTGCTAGCAGCGCGCAACAATCGCACATCATCCCTCCCCGGCCGCTCAAAGCGCACAATACCCAACGGCCGACGTCACACCGCACGGGTGGCTGGCCGGCCGCCGCCGCTTTCGTTTCGAAAACAAAACCCGCACCGACGGCCAACGGCCAGGCAGGCGCGCTCTACACGCCACCGAAATCCCCGCCGACTCCTTCCACATCTCAACGTGCCCCCCGTTGCAAAACATAACACACACAAAGACCGGACACGACGAGACAAGACATCCGAGAAGAACTGAACGCAGGCAAGCCAACCAACGTATTCAAAAACAACGTGACAGAAAACCAACCGTCGGCCGCCGCCAAAAAGCAACGGCGACACTCAACCACGACAACAACACCACCGCTACCGCTACCGCCGCCCACACCCGCCACCGACCCCCGCAATCCAACCACCACGGCACGCAAACAGCATCCCCACGGGCATACAGACAGACAGACACCCACACCAAACGCAACACGACAATCAAAACCTTCCCCGACGTGCTTTGATGGCCCTGAGAAGGGCCGTTTTGGGCCGCGCGTCTCTTGCGCGCCACTAGACGACGACGGGGGGTGGGGACGACGGAGCCAAGCGCCAAACCCTTCCTTTCCCATCTCTTTCTCCTCTACTCTACTTCTTCTTCTTGGGCGAAGCCTTCGCCTTAGACGGCGTCGTCGCCTTCTTCGGGCGCGGCGCCTTCGGCTTCTTCGTCGGAACCTTGGCGGCCTTCTTCGCCTTCGACGGCGACTTGGCCTTGGCCGGCTTGGCCGCAGCCGCCTTCTTCGCACCCGCGGGAGCGGCCGACGCCGCAGACGCCTTCTTGGCGGCGCCCGCCTTCCGACCGGTCGCCGCCTTCACACCACCAGCCTTCTTTGCGCCGGCCGCACGGGCGCCCTTCTTCTCCTTGCTGGCCGGAGCGGCGCGCTTCTTCTTGGCACCGCCAGCACGAGCCTTGCCGCCCTCGGCCGCCCCCCCGCCGCCGGCGCCGGCAAGCTTGAACGAGCCGGACGCGCCCTTCCCCTTCGTCTGCACCAGCTCGCCCGCCACGACGGCCGACTTGAGGTACTTCTTGATAAACGGCGCCAGCTTCTCCGCGTCCAGCTTGTAGTGCGCGGCAATGTACTTCTTGATCGCCTGCAGCGACGACCCGCCGCGCTCCTTCAGACTCTTGATGGCCGCCGTCACCATCTCAGAGGTGCGCGGGTGCGCAGGCTTGGCGCGCGGCTTCTTCGCAGACGACGCAGACTTGGCCTTCTTCGTAGTGCCGGTGGCGGCGGGTGCCGCAGCAGTCTCGTTCGTAGCCGCCTGATCTGCCATTTCGACGACGCGCGTAACACACAGCGAGAGCGAGAGCGAGAGCGAGCGGGACGGCAGGCACGCAAGCACAGCACAGCAGAGCAGAGAATCACAAGGGCCCAGCCAGTGTCGCGGGCGGGCGCGGACGGCCGAGAGAGCGGCCGCCACTCTGCGCGCCGCCGCGCCGCGCCTCCCGCGCTTGCTACCGCCCAACGTCCGACAGCCTGTGCGGAGCAGCCCCAAACCTGCGCCACAACCGCCCGCGCCTTTCAAACCACCGAGGATGGGGCTACACACAGCCACACCACAGTCGCCAACCAGTCGCCACGGCAGCGCCGCAAACCACGGCCAAACTGCAGCTACCGCGCGCTACAGCCTGGGTCGGCCCGCCGAGAATCGCCGCCCCCGCCCAAATGCCGCCCCCACAGCCCCAGCCGACGACCCGCCACAATGGCCAAACCTTCGGCAAAACTCCCACACCGTCGCCGCGGCAGCCCGGCCAGCGCGGCCGGCGCCACAGCCACACAAGCCGAGGCGTGCGGCGATGACGGCCGTGCAAACGCGCCTCCGCCGCCCCATCGCCTTCCGTCGCCCTCCCGCCGTTTCCCGATCGGCCCGCAGCCGTCGGGCCACATCGCGCGCCGTCCTCCTCCTCTCGCCCGCCAACATTCACAGCCGTTTCTCAACAATTGCCCGCCGCAAACGGACGCCGCCTGCGCAACAGGCGCCGCCGCCCCTCGCCGCTTCCGACCCAACCCCTCGACCGAGGCAAACCGCAATCCGAATCTACAGACCAACCCAATCTGCCGTCAGCACACACGACAGCCGACCTTACACGTTACGCGTTACACATTACGTTTACACGTCTAGGTTAGGTTAGGTTAGGTTAGGTTAGGTGGACGTGGGTTAGGTTAAGGGGACTTGGGTTAGGTTAAGCGTCAAACTTAGGTTAAGCATTCAAACACGTCAGGCGTCAGAGGTTAGGTTAGGTTAGGTTAGGTTAGGTTAGGTTAGGTTAAGGGGTCAGTGCTAGGTTAAGAAGCGTCAAACGTAGGTTAAAAAGCGTTCAAAAACGTGAGGCGTGAGCCGGACAGCTTACCTTACGTAGGCGTTAGGGGCTCAGGCTGAGCTCACCTCACCACAGGTTCGGTTCGGTTCGCTCAGCTCACCTCAGCTCAGCGTAAAGCGCCGAGGTCAGGCTACGTTCGTTCACCTTCGGGCGCCACACTTTCGGTTGAAAGGTCGCGACGGGACGACGTCGGCAGGCACGCCGCAAACAAACAAACAAACAAAACGTACAGACGACGTCGAAAAACCGCCGACAGACGGGGAGCAGCACGACCACGACCAGATACCGAGCGCGAACGAGACACACGCGAACCACCCCCACCGGCCAAAGGGCACCACACAACAACCCAGAGCACCACGTGTCGACACCAGACCAACCCGCCGCTCACGCGACATGCCTGGCACCGAAGGGCAACCGCCCGCAACTGCGCTTTCCGCGCCGGCCCGGATGCACGTCGTGCTACAACAACACCACTACCGTACACAGCCGCTGTTCACAACATCACTATCATGCGCGCCCGCGGCTCGCCGCCGTCGCAGTCGCACCCCCAACGCCAGCACTTTTGCACCACCATTCACACGCACCGCAACACAGCTCGCCGACACAGCCGAACAAAACAAACACCACACAACAACAACAACAACAACAACAACGCCGCCGCCGCCGCCGCCGCCTCTACTTGTGCCGGCGACCCACCCCGCCGATGGCGCACCTTTCGCCAGCCGGCAATCGACACGCACCCACCCACCCACCCACCCACCCCCGGGGCCCAGTGCAAAAAAAAAAAAAAAAACAAAACACACACACACACACACAAACGACACGGGAGGCGCACACCGCCACTTCGCGCGCACGCCACCAACCAGTCGTCGTCTCAAAATAACAAACAAAAACCAAAAAACAAACAAAATAAACTAACAACTAGGGCAACACAAATCAAAACAAAAAACGCCTCGCACGAACCGCCCACAAAACGAACAAGCACACGCACAGGCACAGCCTCTGCTGGCGACCACGACGCAGCGGCACGCTGCTCCTGTCCCGCGCCCCGCGCCCCACTCGATTCACAACTCACGCGACACCGTCAACGACGGGCTCGCTTCCCGCAACCTACCACCTTTCCGCCACGACGCACAGCCCCAGCCCCACCCGACGACGCCCGTGGCAACGACTGCACTTTCACCACCGCCTCCCCCCAACACACACACAGCCAGCCAAAAACGCACTCGCGACCCACACATGCACGTGCATCGGCACACGCCAACCAGTCAACGTCGACAACCACACGCAAGGCTCGAAACGAAACCGGCGTCCTTCCACGTTGCCATCAAGCTACACGACACAAGACACAAGGAACCAACACAACAGCCGGCCCCACTAATTCCCACTCTCACGCCGCAAAAAGCACACCGAAACCGCCAAACGCACGCACATTCCCCTTCGCACTGACACCGACCGGCTCGCTACCACACCTCCCGGCAGCCGTTTCACAAACATGACACGGCGTGACGCGACATCACGGGCCTACGCACACCGGACCCACTCACACTCTCTCCTTTCCTTCTGTTTTTCCCGACGCCTTCGGCCGGGCACACGCGGCACAACGCCGCCAATTCACCACACCGCCCACACAGTCGACAAGCGCCCGCCCTGTACGGCACACGCAACGACGCAGCGCAGCAAAGGGCGCCCGCAACACATACCTCTCCTCTCTCTCTCTCTCTCTCTCTCTCTCTCCGCCGCCCGACGCGCCAACCGCCACACCACACCGCCAGCCACTCGCACATTGTGCACTGCCACCAGCCACACGTCCAACACGCCGCGCCGCCTCCGGCCACCCGCCAGGGGGCGCTCACGTCCGCGACAACAGCGCGGCCCGCCGGGCCGAACCGAACCGAGCCGCCGCTGCTGCTCTGCACTCGGCACGGCCACACCCTGCTGCAGGCCGGGCTCGTCTCCCTGTACGCGTCTGCCTGCGCATCAACACAACGGGGCAAGTGAGCAAACCCCGTCACAACACGCCACATCGCGCAATGGCCGTGCCGACCTTTTTCTCTCTACCGCCATCCCTTCTTCTCGCGTTTTACTCGTTGTTGCTGCAGCGGCGCACACCTACACATCCACAGCCCCAGCCGGCCTCACCTCAGGGCCCGCCGCCAGCGTCTCCTCCTCGGGCACAGGTGCGGTGCTGTGGCCGCCCATCCAACCGCATTGCTGGCCGTCCAGTCCAGCCGCCAGGCGTTCCCACTGCCGCGCACCGACCCTGCTGCAGAAAACGAAGCATGGCCAGACCGACCGACCGATACACAAAGCAAGCCGTCGCCTCGCCTCGCCTCTCGTCCTTCCTTCCGCCCCCGCCATTCTCACACCACCGCCTCTCCACTTTCGCCCCCCCCCCCCTCCCTCCTTTTTTTTTTTTGTTTCTTTCTTTCTTTCTTAGGGCCCTCTCTCCTTACGGCACCGCCTGCAGCAGCGGATTTTTGCGCCCACACGCCTACTCCTACCACCATTACCTTGCCCTGCCCTGCCCTGCCCTGCCCTGCCCTGCCCTGCCCATCAACGTCGCAGTCGAACCGACGCTTGCCAACAACACACTGCCCACGTTCCTTTCTCTTTTCGGCCTACGCCCATTACGCGCCGCCGCCACAGCCTATTATTCTCCCTTCCCTTCCCGTCCCACAACACACCGACGTCATCACACGCACCCAAAACAGGGGCCACGACCGTGTTCCTCGCCCACTCCCATCCCGCACGGTACGCACATTCCCAACTACTACCGCGCACCCTCCCTTTCCAATCTGTGTGTCTCTGTGTCTGTGTCCTGTCCGCGCGTGACGCCTCTCAACATCCGCCGTCCCCCGTCCCGTTTTCGCCCCCATGCCGTCGTCGCGCCGCCTCCTCCTCCTCCCCGTCCACCGCCGCCCCTGTCCGCCCCGCACCACACCATACACCGCTGCTTGTCCCGGCCGTTGCCACCAAAGGCGCCGACCGCAAACGCGCCACGCCGCAGCCCCCGTGCGTCTCGCTCGCTTGCATCTCCGTGCCGACGCTGCCTCTCTTCCCGCACGCACTCGACCTCGACAACACAGTCTTTGGCTCCGCCACTGCGTGTTCCGGTGGTACGCACGCTGCAACACGTATGTACTCATTACCAGAGCGATGGCGAGGCATGACAGCATCTCTGTCTGACCAGAGAGTTATTTATCGTTGCTAGTCGGCGCTTGGACCGCGCCAGACGACAGTAGTGGCACGCAGCGAGTCGCCAGGAACAGTTGTTATATATATTGTAGCGCGAGTCGGGAGAGGTAGTAGTCGTCAGTCGACAGTCGTAGCGGGTGGACGGTTGTACTGAGCGGGCGTCGGCGGCGTGCTCTGCTCGTCTCGCGACTCTGGTCACGGTTCGGGACGATGTACAGTATATTGTGTTACAATAACAAGGTAGTGTGAAGCTGCATTGCGCAAATCTGATAACGTATGTTCATTGTACTTATTTTGTTCAACAACAAATGCCCCAATATTACTTTTTTTCTAAAGTAACCTTTTTTTTTTTTTTTTAAAGAAAAACATTCACTTTTTAAAGACTACTTCCTATGGCATTTCCCTCCAAGGAGTGCAAATTAATTACCAGCCAGCACTCATTCATTGCACACAGCTGTGTAAGGGGTATCTACAATTGAGGAGCAGATATATAAATGCACTTTTTTTTTTGTGTGTGTGTCTCTTTTTCATTGGGGTAACGATCTTTGGCTCTTTTTATTCTGAATACGCTGCTGCCCTCATACAATGTATCAGGTTTCATTATGTCTGTTGCACTGTTACTTATCGTTGGGTTTGTTTTGTAGGGACGTTAACATTCTGGCACATTTTTATTATCATCAGACTCTCTGCTATTTGTGCAGGGAGGTTATACCTGGGTCCATTTCCATTTACATTTTAATCTTGATAGACTTTTTGTTTTCTTTTTTGTTTCTTGTTGTTTTCCCTTCTTTTTTTGTTGTTTTTTTGTTTGTTTTGTTTTTCCCACTCTCACCACCACCGCCGCATCACGCCATGGCCTCCCCCTTACGTTTTTGGTTTCTTTTTCTGTTCTTCAACTGCTTCAACATCACCGCGCCCCATTTCCACACCACAGCCATCAGCCTCCAAGACGGGCAGGCGCAGTGTGCCATTTCCGGCGCACAAGCACACCCCGTACGGTACTCTCCTCGCCCCCACGCCACCAACAACACAGCGACCACGCGGCTTTCAGGCATGGCACGGCACCGGCGAAATGCGCCGCCCCCGCCCCCGCCCCCGCCCCCGCCCCCGCCCCTCCGCGCATCCGTCCGTCTCGCCACGTTCACTGACAGCCGCGTCTGCGGCTACACCACGACAACCACAACACAACAACGCTCCCCTCCCTGGCACCTCATTGTTTTTCTCCTCCTCTTTTGCACAAAACCACAACGCCGAGCACAGGCGCAAGCCACCCACACCGCGCCCCTCCCCGTCTTTGGCCGCCGCTCCTCGTTTGCCCCCTCCCATCTCCCGAATGCCATGCCAGCAGCGTTACGCATGCCCCTCCCCTGTCCACACAACACTACCGCCAAACAAACAGCCTTCCGGGCCACATGCAGGGCACGCCCACCTCCAAACACTGCCAATTCACGGACGCAATTC
Source organism: Schistocerca americana (assembly GCF_021461395.2). Lineage (NCBI taxonomy): Eukaryota > Metazoa > Arthropoda > Insecta > Orthoptera > Acrididae > Schistocerca > Schistocerca americana. Next base: position 71,828,439 of record NC_060126.1, on the reverse strand, counting down.
GCTAAACACACACACACACACACACTTTCTCGACACCTTTCTGTAGGGAGGGTGCGTCATCTCGACCGTGACAGAGTGACGGCAACTATCGACGATCCATTTCCCCCCACTGGTAAAACATGTCCACTAAACACCTACATACATCATTCAAGTACACAGACAATAGCATACACACAATGGGAGGGCACACGAACATGGACGGCACGGCACTGTCATACACTCTTCCTCAGAACCATATCAACAAACGTTACGTACATCCGGGAAAGCGAAAGCAAAAAGCACAAGCAAAGGGCAAAGCCCAATGCAGCCGTCAAAGGTAAGGTAACGTTCACCACGGCAGACACTTGCAGCCGCGCCGCCGTTAAACGCATTTCAGTGCGGCTCCAATACGCCTCCGACACGGGAACGTTCCGTTGCTCTACGAATGCGTTTCTCCCTTTGTCCCTTCCTCTCTCTTTTGCCCCCCCCTCTGTCCTTTCCTCCTGCACTCTTGCCTCATTCCTCACGTTCTGCCCAGACATTCGACCGATCAAAGTCAACCTTTCGTTACCGTTCTCAGCGCGACGGTGTACAACAGTATGACGGGTGTGCCCAAAGACTTCGGTTCAGTTGCGTGACGCCGGTCTATCGCGCCGATCGACAGTTACACAAAACTATGTCAAACAAACAAATACATACATACCGGATGGACACAGACAAACACGTGTACAGACATTCGCCAAAAACGACCGCCGCCGCCGCCGCCGCCGCCGCCGCCGCCGCCGTCGTCTAGCGTCGCGCTTACTGTACTGCACTGGACATGCGTGCATCTCGAATGACGACATCGGTGTGCGTGCGTCCTACGCAATCAGTCAGACACGGCTATCAAAAATCAGAGTCGAATGGTACATCATCGTGCGTGTCGCCGTACACGTACAGTACAATACAAAACAACAATGCGTCTCTTAATGGCACGTTCATTTCAACGTCACTCCACACACCTCCACGCTGCAGTTACGTCGCACCATTGTCAACTCGGCGTACTGCAAAGGGAATAGTGGGCGGCAAAACATTCCACATTTCACCCTCGCCATGTGTGATGTGCAAACCAAACCCGCAGACGGCCGTCGTTACGGTGACACACAACGCCAACGAGGCGTGCCACCATTCCACGCCACGGCGACCAACCTCGTGGCCGTACCCCGCAACAACGCTTTGACGCGGACCCCCCCACCCACAATCAAAATGCACACATCACAGCCGTCCACAAAACAACAACAACAACAACAACAACAACAACAACAATTCCGCCCTTCCCGCAAAGGCACGTTGGTGGCCCTGAAAAGGGCCGTTTTGCCGCTCTCGCAACGGAGGAGCCTTCTCCATCCTTCCTTCCATTCCAGAGCCACCTCCTTACTTGGAGCTCGTGTACTTGGTCACCGCCTTCGTGCCCTCGCTCACGGCGTGCTTGGCCAGCTCGCCAGGCAGCAACAGCCGCACAGCGGTCTGGATCTCGCGGGACGTGATGGTCGAGCGCTTGTTGTAGTGCGCCAGGCGAGAAGCCTCGGCCGCAATGCGCTCGAAAATGTCGTTCACGAAGCTGTTCATGATGCTCATCGCCTTCGACGAGATGCCCGTGTCAGGGTGCACCTGCTTCAGCACCTTGTAGATGTAGATGGCATAGCTCTCCTTCCTCTTGCGCTTCTTCTTCTTGTCGCCCTTCGAAATGTTCTTCTGCGCCTTGCCAGCCTTCTTGGCGGCCTTCCCGCTAGTCTTGGGCGGCATCTCGAACCAACGTACGGCAGCAGCAACACCAGTAGCAAGCGCTCCGCTCTAGTCAGCGTCTCCCCACACAGTGGCACCCGCCGCCAGCCGCCGCCGCACCTTTACCAGCTCGCCCTGTTGCGGCCGCCGACCAATGGGGCGCGCGCGCAACCGGCCGCCGCACCCGAGCCCATAAAGCACCCCCACCCCGGCTGCACCACTCTCGCTGAGTGGCAGTCAAGGGTTGAGCTTGCTCCTCTGACTCGCGCACTGTCAGTCATAGGCCCCCGCTTGTACGGGTGACACACCAGGGGAATCTACGGCTTTGCTTTTATCAAAGCATCGGCGGGACCCAGTCAAGGTCTGCAGTAAGGAATTACGGCGGGCAGGATATTTTTTAGAGACGCCCGACAGCAGAATTGTCGTGTTTCCTTTTCCAACTGCGGGATGTCTAGCTCCAGTGGTGCTTTGGGGTCGAAGCGGTCAACCGCTGTCGACAAAAAGCGCGTCTTGTTGTTGCCGCGGGCCGCGTCGTCGGCCGTCTCGAGTACTTCGGCTGCCGCAGAGCCAGGCTCTGCCCCCCCCAAGGTTAGGGAAAATGTGGGCCAGGACCTGGGAGCCGGCCGCGGAACCGCAGAGAAGGTTTCCGCCGCCGCCGATCAGACCTCCGCGTCCACAAATACAGTAGGGCCAGCAATGCAGCCGGGATACCTAACGGTGTCAACGAAGGCTGTAACTGGCACCCCCCTGGCAGCAGCCCCACTTTCCGCCCCGGACATGGCAAGAAACACACAAACAAACGCAGTCATACATAGTACGCCGACAACAAAATATATTGTCAGTACTTGCAATCCTGCCCCTCCTAACCTCGTCCTATCTCCGCTCCTGCTTGCCCACGCCACCGGCACACTTCCCGAATTCCTCACGTCCATGAAGAATGGCAAGCAGATGCCCCGTCTGCCGACAAAAATCCTCCCCAAACCCACCCCCTCGTCTCAGTCTTCCACCCGCTCCAAATACCTTAAATCCCCCCCACTCAAGTCCACCACATCCAACCAGCGGCGTGCAAGGAAGGACAAGAAGGAGAAGCACTCCAAGGGGAAGAAAGTATCCACCACCCCCACCCCAACCGCTTCCACACCCTCTGAGGAGCCAGCGCCCCCGACAGCACCTGTCGTCGCACTGGGAGGGGACCAGGAAACACTGGTACTGGAAGGGAACCACGTAACCGGGCAGGATGCGGATGGTTTCGTGCTGGCGAAGAAAACGTTTCGTCAGCCGAAGCTTCCGCCAGCCCGGGGATTGGAACCCACCCCGAACAGATTTCAGGCGGTTGCTGATGAACCTGAGACAACAGAAACCACCACAACGCAAACACAGAACCAAGTCGCCCACCACCTCCCCCCGATTGTTGCTGAGTTTCCCCACAGCTATGAGGAGCTCTTCGAGCTGTTGAAGGCAGAAATCGGGGGAGGCAGTTTCCAGGCAAAACCTGCTGGTGGAGACAAAATAAAAATCACACTGCACACACTAGAACACTACACAACAGTCAAAACACTTTTCACAAATAAAAACATACCACACTACACGTTCCCCACAACAAAAACAAGGAACAGAAACATCGTGATACGAGACCTCCCAAGACGAGTGTCCCCCCAGGCAATCAAAACAGATTTGACTGCCCAGGGGTACGTCGTCAAGGGGGTCCAACAGATGGGCAACATAAACAGTAAGTGGCCACTTTACCAGGCCACACTCCCGGACATCCCCCAGAACAAAAGGGAGATAAAGATGGTTCTGGCAGTGCCTGTCACCACCGAACCGCTGCGCCGTAAGAACAAGACGGTGCAGTGCTTCAGGTGTCAGGGCCTTAACCACATCGCCGCCTACTGCACCATGCCAGTAAGGTGCAGGAAGTGCGCCGAGGCCCACGACACGAGAACATGCACACTTCACCACACGGACCCACAAATAAGGTGCGCGCTGTGTGGCAAAAACCACACGGCGGGCTACCAAGGTTGTGAGGTCCACAAACGACACACACAACAGGCAAAGGGCGCAAAGGCCGCCCCCCACACACACAAACAAAACACCATAAACCCACAGAGACACACAAGAAAACAAACCATGGCAACACACACGGACAAGGCCTGGGTAAAACCAAGGCCGGACACACCGAGGGCGACTTATGCGGAAGTGGTTTCTCCACCGGGGAACCATGAAAGCGTAGCCCAACCATCACAACACCAGACACTATCACGAGAACAACACCGGGAAACACACAGCAACAACGACCAGGTCCACCATGACGGAGGAAGGCCCAGGGAACCCCACACACACTCTCCCCCCATGGATCAGTTGTTAGGCGTAATGGTGCAGACCATGAACCTCGTCATGGAAATGATGAAGGAATTCAGGGAAGCCCAGAAGCAGAACACACAGATCCTCGTCGCCCTTCAGGCAACAGTCCAGCAGTCGCTCCCCTCTGCGACTTCCTCAGTAGTATCTACACCCCATCATGAATAGACGACCAAATATTCAAGGCCGGACAATGTGCGTCTTTAACGCAGACGGCATTGTTAATCAAGAGGTCGAATTCCGAGAACTCATGAAGGAGTTCTCCATCGACATATGCATGATGGGGGAAACCCACCTGAAACCGGGAGTAAAAGCGACAGTTCCCAACTACATTAGCTACCGTAAAGACAGGCCAACCCAAGGCGGAGGAGTGGCCATATATGTAAAAAGAGGGATCCCCCACCACCAGGTATTCTTACCAGCTACCAACAAAATCGAAGCAGTGGCGGTGGAAGTAACCACTGCCACTGGACCCCTAACAATTGTTGCAGTCTACCGACCCCCACACGACCAGATAGATGAGGGAGACATAGCTGCTCTAGGGCAAATTGAAGGCAAACTCATAATAGGGGGAGACTTCAATGCCAAACATCCTGATTGGAATTCTAGAGTAACCTCCAGAGCAGGCGCCAAACTGCAACAACTAGCGCGCGCCCACCACTTCGAAACATGGGGTCCAGTCGAGCCAACACATTTTCCGAAAAACGGAAGCAGGCCCGATGTGTTAGACATAGCTCTCACCAGGAGGATCGCAGGGTTCGTGGCCGCAAGGACAATCAACAGAATGTCCTCCGACCACAACCCAGTGATTCTGGAGGTCGATGTGGGAGAATGGGTAGCACTCCCACGGTACCAGACGTCGTACAAACGTACAGACTGGGAGCGATACCAAGAAACTGTCGCCACTGATATCGCTCGCGCTCCGCCACCCACTGCTGAAACAGTGGAACAAGCGCTACAAGACCTAACAGGCACCATCTTGCAGGCAGCGGAAGAAGCCACCCCTCCACAAAGGGAGGGCCCACCGCCGCAAATACAGCTCCCAGAACACTTGCTAGCTCAAATTCGACACAAGAACAGAGTGGCAAAAGAGTGGAAGATCACCAGAAATCAGGCCACCAGGAGGCTGCTCAATCGTCTACAGAGAGAGCTGAAGGTAGCGCTCAATGAGCACAGAAACCAGCAATGGCAAAACCGCCTCACATCTCTCAAAGTAGACGATCACACACTATGGCAAGCGACCAAACAGTTTACAAAACGACGCGCTAGGATGCCGCCACTGCATGGCGAGCGGGGACTGGTCTACAGCCATGCTGGAAAGGCCAACGCCCTCGCCGACTCCTTTGAGAAGCAGTTCCAAGCGGCAGAACCTCAGGATGAAGAACATGAAGAGGTAGTCAGTCGTCAACTGGCCGTCTTCCTCAATGCCGAGGAGGACCCAGAGGACGAACCCATACTTTTTGCCCCCGAGGACGTGGCAAGAGTAATCAGGTCCCTCCCTACAAAAAAGGCGCCAGGGCACGACAGTGTCACAAACCAGTTAGTCAAAAAACTCCCACCCACAGCGATCACACACCTCGCGAACGTCCTCAACGAGATTACTCGTTCCCGTGTTTTCCCAGCTTGCTGGAAACATGCGGAAGTGGTCGCGATACACAAACCAGGGAAAGACCCTCTATTCCCGCAGCACTACAGGCCGATTAGCCTCTTGCCAACACTCAGCAAGATCTATGAGCGCCTCCTGCTAAGACCCATACAAGAACACATTACCAGAGAGCAAATTCTGCCGGATTTCCAATTTGGGTTCCGGCAGAACCACTCTGCCCCACAGCAGGTCATGAGAATGGTTGAAGCAGCCACAGAAGGCTTCAACCACAGAGGCTACTGCGGGATAGTGCTACTAGACGTAGCCAAAGCCTTTGATTCAGTATGGCATAGAGGGCTACTCTACAAGTTGTACACACAAGGGTTTCCCGGGAGCATAGTTCAGCTCATTAAGAGCTATCTCACGAATAGGACTTTCTCCGTCAAAGTAGAAACTGCCACCTCCACCAGAAGGCGTATTCGTGCCGGGGTGCCACAGGGATCGGTCCTGGGGCCCGTATTGTACAGTTTGTACACTGCGGATACTCCGACGGCCCCCCTGGTGCACACTGCGCAGTACGCTGACGACACAGCCTTCTACACGAGAAATGCGAACAAGGACCTGGTCATCCGTAGGCTACAAAAGGTTTTAGATGACACAGAAACTTGGGCCCGTCGCTGGCGCATCACGATCAACTCCGAGAAGACGCAGGCAATGCTGATTACCCGCAGGCTCGGAAGGCGCGAACCTCCTCAACGTCCCCCCCTCCACCTTCACCTAAATGGAATCCAACTCCCCTGGCGCAGAACCGCCAAGTACCTTGGCGTAACCTTGGACTCTCGTCTTACGTGGAAACCCCACATAGACGAGGTCCACAGGAAGGTCTGCGCCAGAATGTCCATTCTATACCCTATCCTGAACACAAACAGCTCCCTTCCCTTCCCAGTAGCAGTAAATGTTTATCAGGCCCTGATCCGGCCAGTTATGGAGTATGCGTGCCCTGTCTGGGGATACGCGGCAAAGCAGCACCTGGACAAACTCCAGAGGCTGCAGAACCGCGCCCTCAGAAGGGCACTGCGTCTACCACTCGGATTCCCCATAGACGACCTGCACGCCGCAGCCGAAATCCCACTCCTGAGAGAGCGTTTCCAGGATCTGGCAAGGGCCTTCTATGAGGGTTCTTCCAGATCCGGAAACGCGCTCATCCACTCCCTAGGTCGGTATGACATGTCCCGCGACAAGCATAAGCGCCCTATGACGATCTTCGACGACTAAGTCGAAGAGAAAATCCCAAAACCCAATCCCTAATCCAGTTCCTTCCCATATAACACCAATCTTTTCGCCTACCTCAGGCAAGTACTAGACTCACTCACAACAAACATCACAAGTCACAGACACCAAAAAACTATAGAAAAATCACACACACACGTTCACAGGGGAGTAAAAGCCGAAAGGCTACAAACTCCCCCACACACACTTCCCCAAAGAGGGGAAAGTAAAAGATGTGAGCAGCAGCAGGCTGCACCACACATGCCGCCACCACAGCCCATCCAATGCACGAGATGTCACAGCTTCGACCACATGAGGGACCAATGCAACCAGGGCCCCAAATGCGGAAGATGCGCCGGATCACACGCAACACACGCCTGCACAGACGAAAACACCTCGCGTAAATGCGCAAATTGCGATGGAGAACACCACGCAATGGACGTCAGATGCCCTAAAAGACCAACCGAAGCGAAATCCCCGGAGGAAACGGCACCAATCAGGTGCGTAGACCCTCCAGCAGCCATCAGCCCAGACAAACCGGCGGACGAAAAATTCGTGAAGGTGGAGGATTTTCTACGAGTAATGACAACGGCACTCATCAACATCCTACCGGAAAGGAAGACGAAAATTACAGACACCATCAACGAAGTGTCAAAGAAATTCTTCTCTGTCAAAATTAACCCTGTGCCCATTAACAACAACATACACCTCCATCTACAAACTATCAACAAACAGCCACCATCCGCTGCCCAGGACAAACCACCAGTCCTCTCCCCAGCCTTCTGTAAGCCACAGGAACAGCTGCAAGACGCAAACCACGTCAAAAAGGACAGACCCACCAACAAAACAAAACCGTCCGAATCCTAAGAACCAAAAGGCCTAACACACATCCCGACCTCAAGATGGCGGGTGAAACAGCCAAGCCAGCCACGATCGGTTTCGTGAATGCCAACGGTTTCCGCCCCAAACAACCGCTACTAGAACACCTAGTCCAAAAAGAACAAATAGACATTTTTGGCGTCCTAGAAACGAAAGCCAGCAGCCTTCCACTAAAAATCAAAGACTATATCTGCTACAGGAAAGACAACCCAAACGAAACCAGACCAACAGGAGGGGTAGCAGTTTTCCATAATAAAAACATCCCAGCCATTAAAATCGACATCCCAAACGACTACGAGAACATACAAGCCATAGCCCTCCAAATCAAAACCCCAAAACTCCAATTCTACGTAGTTACAATCTACACGCCACCAAGAGAACCGATCCCGACAGACTTCTTCAACTATCTGTGCAACCTAGGACAATGCCTAATCATGGGCGACCTCAACGCAAGAGCGGAATCCTTTGGCGACACGACCACGAACCAAAACGGACGAGAACTACAATCATACTTAGAGGATGAGGAAACAAAACTTACAAGACTCGCCAATGCAGCACCAACCTTCATCAACCACAGGGGCTCCTCATCACCCGATCATGTCCTGTGCAGCGACTCACTAATCGGCCAAATAAATCTCCCCTGGGTCGGAGACAGCGTGGGGAGCGACCACCTTCCCCTTATATTCCAAACAGCGCTCCTCTCTGCCCCACTAGCACAAAACCAGCGACAGATAATAATTGACACCAGCAAACTAAAGATAAAAGAGTATGAAAATCAGTTGAAAACATCATTACCCACACCTGAAGACATCACGAATATTGAACATCTAAACGCATATAACGACACCATAGCTCACGCCATAACTAAAGCAGTCACAGATAACGCCCCAACGAAGATCATCAAGCCACACACCGAAAGAATCCCGCAAAGAATACTAAACACCATTAAAGACAAGAGGCAGATGTACAAACTGTTCAAGAGAACAGGCTGTATCCATTACAAACAAGAATGGAATCAACTGAACGCCCTAGTAAAACGTCAGCTCCAAGAATATAGATCAGAAAGGTGGACACTAGCCTGCCGACACCTCAACCACACACAAGGCACTAAATTCTGGCAAACCTTCAAACGGATTGGCGGCCTTACACACACGGCCGAGCCCCCTCTACTTTACAAAGACACCATCACAACAAATGACAAGCAAAAGGCAGATATTTTCAAATCAGTCCTAGAAGAGACATACCAGCACCCAACGAACGCATACTTCGACGCAGACCACGAGGAACAAGTAAACAAAAACATAGCCGCAACACTCACAACACCAAACGTCCCAACGGTAGAAGAGGCCAAACTCACAAACATTATCACGCCAGAAGAAATAGAAGAATCATTACAAAAAGGTCCCAACAATGCACCAGGCCTAGACAGCATAACACGACGGCAACTGCGACTAGCCCCAAGAAAACAACTAATCGACTGCCTCAGCACTCTCTACAACGCCGCTCTCAGATTGCAGGCCGTGCCAAACAAATGGAAAGAGGCAAAAATCATAATGATCCTAAAGCCGGGGAAAGCCCCAAACAATCCAAAATCCTACCGACCAATAACACTACTCTCCGTAGTCGGAAAGACCTTCGAATCGATCATAAATAAAAGAATACTAACCTTCGCAGAAAAGAAACAATTAATACCCAAAACTCAGGCTGGCTTCCGCAAACACCATGCCACGATCGACCCCATTCTAAGGGTCTGCAGCGGACTAACAGAAGGAGTAAACTTGACCAACCACGCTGCAGGCCTCTTCCTCGATATAGAAGGGGCGTTTGACAGAGTGTGGCACAAAGGACTGTACTATAAACTACATGAGCTAGGTATACCGACCCAACTGACCACACTTCTGTCAAACATACTCGATAACAGACCATCCAGAGTCTATGTCAACGGAAGCCACTCAGAACCCTTCCACCCAGAGGCAGGCGTACCGCAGGGAGCGATTCTCTCGCCCCTCCTCTACAGCCTATACACTTCCGACATCCCGCACCCTACAGGCTGGAACGAAGGGTTAGCCCTATACGCCGACGACACGGCCTATTGGTGTCACGCGCACGATATCAACGAAATAAACAGGAAGACGAACACCTACATAAACAAACTGGAGCTGTGGCTGCGAAAATGGAGAATCAAACCAAACGCGCAGAAAACCCAACTGATCATCTGCAACCATAAGCATTTCTCACATACAACAAATCGAGCACTACCACAAACAAATATACGACTATGGGGAGAAGCAATAAAACCAAAAAATACAGCCACCTACCTAGGAACAATAATAGACAAAACCCTGACATGGACACCCCACATACAAAAAACAATAAACAAAGCGAACAACAGATGCAACCTAATTAAACTAATAAGAGGCAGGGCAAACGGGGCAAGCAACGAGACCCTACTTCACACGTACAAAGCTTTTGTAAGACCAGTTCTAGAATACGCTGCCCCAGTCTGGTTAGCTGGCAAAAATAACACCCAGAGGCTAATAGCGCTAGAGAGGAAAATTTTAAGAATAGCAGGACGGCTCAACAGACGAACAAGAAATGAAACTGTATACGAAACCACCAAAGTTATCCCCATAAATCGCAGATGGATCACGCTGACAGCAAGAATTGGCAACAACAGGACAACGAACAAAACTCTAACAACAGATCTCTTAAATTACGCGCCCACAGAATTCAATTACCCACAGTATAAACACCCATTCCCACCGAAAATAATCAAAGAGTGCATGGCAATAGAAAGCGGATCCATTCAAAACGTCGCAACCGATATACTAAGGCACTTGACAGAAGATGAAAGCCACAATTAATCAACAAAGGCAGAAGCACATCAAACCACATCAACACAATGACCCTTGCGGAGGTTTTCGAGAGGTTTCCCTCCTGCACTTGGGCGAATGCCAGGGTCTTAACATCCTCTCACTAGCCAAGAAAATATAAGATCATACAGGAAAAAAAAAAAAAAAAATCCCAACTGAAACAATAAATTGTGCCCCAACAGCAGTATATAAGTTAAGCTAAGGCACCAAAGAACATTAGGTTCTCCATGTGCCCGCCTCCTCCCATCAGGAGAAGGAATGAAAGATGAAAAAAAAAAAAAAAAAAAAAAAAAAAAAAAAAAAAAGCACTCCGCTGCTCGACTCGCTGCCGCTCGCACCGGTCGTTTTCGTTTCCGTTTCGTGTGCACCGTCGCTAGCCCATCGCCATGTCCGGACGCGGAAAGGGAGGCAAAGTCAAGGGCAAGTCAAAGTCCCGCTCAAGCAGGGCTGGGCTCCAGTTCCCGGTCGGCAGAATCCACCGCCTCCTGCGCAAGGGAAACTACGCAGAGCGCGTCGGCGCCGGGGCGCCCGTCTACCTCGCCGCCGTCATGGAGTACCTCGCGGCTGAGGTGCTCGAGCTGGCCGGAAACGCGGCCCGCGACAACAAGAAGACGCGCATCATCCCGCGCCACCTGCAGCTTGCCATCCGCAACGACGAGGAGCTCAACAAGCTCCTGTCGGGCGTCACCATCGCACAGGGTGGTGTCCTGCCCAACATCCAGGCCGTCCTGCTGCCAAAGAAGACCGAGAAGAAGGCCTAAAGGAGGCCAGGCAATCGCAGCGCCGCGTGCTCCCCTGCACGCAACGCGCTTTGCCGGCTCGGCCCACAACAATCGGCCCTTTTCAGGGCCACCACACAAACCTACGTCCAAAGCAAAATTTCAGTCGTCCTCGCCGCACCTTGTTTTGTTTTGTTTTAACTTTGCACTTTCACAGCACAGCCGCCGCCGGCGCACGTCCGCCATCTTGTCGTCCACACAGCCCGTGTGGCCCAACACACACACACACACATTTTGCACGGTCGCAGTCGCCTTCCAAACGACAACGGCAGCAATAATGACCATTGTTAAAGGGAGGCGTGTCGACACACCGCCCTCCACTCCCGCGCGCAACGGCCGTCGACACGAACGAAACAAACAGCTGATCCGGCCGCCTATGCCCACACGCCTTGCCTCGGAAACCCCAACGCCGCCGCAAACACACAGAGCCAAACCACGCAAGCAAATAATCACCGCCTCTCGCACAACAACACACAGCCCGCCATCTCCATCGCGATCGATACAAAGACACACAATAACAAACACACAAACGAAGCAGCTCCACACACAGCCAGCCACATGACACGTTTCCTTTCCTTCTCCCCTCCCAGTCACATCACGTCGCTCAAACGGAAAGAAAGAAAGAAACAAACAAACAAACAAACAACACAGCGCACACACGCAGCAACAACACAGACTCTTTCGCACTTTTCAACTTCCGAACAGTGTGGTGGCCCTGAAAAGGGCCGTTTTCTAGTCTCTCCCACCCACAAGCACGGCCGCGGGAAGGCCAGCGCCCGCTGCGACGCAGCCTAACCGCCGAAACCGTACAGGGTGCGCCCCTGCCTCTTCAGGGCGTACACCACGTCCATGGCCGTCACAGTCTTGCGCTTGGCGTGCTCAGTGTACGTCACCGCGTCGCGGATCACGTTCTCCAGGAACACCTTCAGCACCCCGCGGGTCTCCTCGTAGATCAGACCAGAGATGCGCTTCACGCCGCCCCTGCGAGCCAGGCGGCGGATGGCGGGCTTCGTGATGCCCTGGATGTTGTCGCGCAACACCTTGCGGTGCCGCTTGGCGCCACCCTTGCCGAGCCCCTTTCCTCCCTTGCCGCGGCCTGTCATCCTTCCTTCCTCGGGCAAAGCAAAACGTGCACAAACAGCAGCTGCAGCGGCTGGCGAGTCGGCTACGGTCTGCGCCCAGCGCGCCCGCCGCCCCCCTATATAGACTCTGGCCCGCCCTCCCCCCACCACGCGCAACCGAGGGCATATAAGCGCAGCACGGAGGCGCGCGGGCCCGTTGTCAAGGCAGCACCGGACGCCGCGCCGCACCTAACCTCCACGCACGCCGCTCCGCTACCGCTACCGCTACCGCCATGGCCCGCACAAAGCAAACGGCCCGCAAGTCCACCGGCGGAAAGGCGCCGCGCAAACAGCTCGCCACCAAGGCGGCGAGGAAGAGCGCGCCCGCCACCGGAGGCGTCAAGAAGCCCCACCGCTACAGGCCGGGCACCGTCGCCCTGCGAGAAATCAGGCGCTACCAGAAGAGCACAGAGCTGCTCATCCGCAAGCTGCCATTCCAGCGCCTAGTGCGCGAGATCGCCCAGGACTTCAAGACCGACCTGCGCTTCCAGAGCTCCGCAGTCATGGCCCTGCAGGAGGCCAGCGAGGCCTACCTCGTCGGCCTCTTCGAAGACACCAACCTGTGCGCAATCCACGCCAAGCGCGTCACCATCATGCCCAAGGACATCCAGCTCGCGCGCCGCATCCGCGGCGAGCGCGCCTAAACCGCGCCGCGGCACCGCACCGCACAAACAAAAACGGCCCTTTTCAGGGCCACTAACATCTCTCCGTCGCGAGCAAACTTTGTCGGTCGCCTGCCTCTCGCCCCACAACCACACAAAAACAAAAACAACCACCACTTCCCGTCCGTCCGCCACACCCGCTCACTCTGCCTGCCTGCTAGCAGCGCGCAACAATCGCACATCATCCCTCCCCGGCCGCTCAAAGCGCACAATACCCAACGGCCGACGTCACACCGCACGGGTGGCTGGCCGGCCGCCGCCGCTTTCGTTTCGAAAACAAAACCCGCACCGACGGCCAACGGCCAGGCAGGCGCGCTCTACACGCCACCGAAATCCCCGCCGACTCCTTCCACATCTCAACGTGCCCCCCGTTGCAAAACATAACACACACAAAGACCGGACACGACGAGACAAGACATCCGAGAAGAACTGAACGCAGGCAAGCCAACCAACGTATTCAAAAACAACGTGACAGAAAACCAACCGTCGGCCGCCGCCAAAAAGCAACGGCGACACTCAACCACGACAACAACACCACCGCTACCGCTACCGCTACCGCTACCGCCGCCCACACCCGCCACCGACCCCCGCAATCCAACCACCACGGCACGCAAACAGCATCCCCACGGGCATACAGAAACGCCAGACAGACACCCACACCAAACGCAACACGACAATCAAAACCTTCCCCGACGTGCTTTGATGGCCCTGAGAAGGGCCGTTTTGGGCCGCGCGTCTCTTGCGCGCCACTAGACGACGACGGGGGGTGGGGACGACGGAGCCAAGCGCCAAACCCTTCCTTTCCCATCTCTTTCTCCTCTACTCTACTTCTTCTTCTTGGGCGAAGCCTTCGCCTTAGACGGCGTCGTCGCCTTCTTCGGGCGCGGCGCCTTCGGCTTCTTCGTCGGAACCTTGGCGGCCTTCTTCGCCTTCGACGGCGACTTGGCCTTGGCCGGCTTGGCCGCAGCCGCCTTCTTCGCACCCGCGGGAGCGGCCGACGCCGCAGACGCCTTCTTGGCGGCGCCCGCCTTCCGACCGGTCGCCGCCTTCACACCACCAGCCTTCTTTGCGCCGGCCGCACGGGCGCCCTTCTTCTCCTTGCTGGCCGGAGCGGCGCGCTTCTTCTTGGCACCGCCAGCACGAGCCTTGCCGCCCTCGGCCGCCCCCCCGCCGCCGGCGCCGGCAAGCTTGAACGAGCCGGACGCGCCCTTCCCCTTCGTCTGCACCAGCTCGCCCGCCACGACGGCCGACTTGAGGTACTTCTTGATAAACGGCGCCAGCTTCTCCGCGTCCAGCTTGTAGTGCGCGGCAATGTACTTCTTGATCGCCTGCAGCGACGACCCGCCGCGCTCCTTCAGACTCTTGATGGCCGCCGTCACCATCTCAGAGGTGCGCGGGTGCGCAGGCTTGGCGCGCGGCTTCTTCGCAGACGACGCAGACTTGGCCTTCTTCGTAGTGCCGGTGGCGGCGGGTGCCGCAGCAGTCTCGTTCGTAGCCGCCTGATCTGCCATTTCGACGACGCGCGTAACACACAGCGAGAGCGAGAGCGAGAGCGAGCGGGACGGCAGGCACGCAAGCACAGCACAGCAGAGCAGAGAATCACAAGGGCCCAGCCAGTGTCGCGGGCGGGCGCGGACGGCCGAGAGAGCGGCCGCCACTCTGCGCGCCGCCGCGCCGCGCCTCCCGCGCTTGCTACCGCCCAACGTCCGACAGCCTGTGCGGAGCAGCCCCAAACCTGCGCCACAACCGCCCGCGCCTTTCAAACCACCGAGGATGGGGCTACACACAGCCACACCACAGTCGCCAACCAGTCGCCACGGCAGCGCCGCAAACCACGGCCAAACTGCAGCTACCGCGCGCTACAGCCTGGGTCGGCCCGCCGAGAATCGCCGCCCCCGCCCAAATGCCGCCCCCACAGCCCCAGCCGACGACCCGCCACAATGGCCAAACCTTCGGCAAAACTCCCACACCGTCGCCGCGGCAGCCCGGCCAGCGCGGCCGGCGCCACAGCCACACAAGCCGAGGCGTGCGGCGATGACGGCCGTGCAAACGCGCCTCCGCCGCCCCATCGCCTTCCGTCGCCCTCCCGCCGTTTCCCGATCGGCCCGCAGCCGTCGGGCCACATCGCGCGCCGTCCTCCTCCTCTCGCCCGCCAACATTCACAGCCGTTTCTCAACAATTGCCCGCCGCAAACGGACGCCGCCTGCGCAACAGGCGCCGCCGCCCCTCGCCGCTTCCGACCCAACCCCTCGACCGAGGCAAACCGCAATCCGAATCTACAGACCAACCCAATCTGCCGTCAGCACACACGACAGCCGACCTTACACGTTACGCGTTACACATTACGTTTACACGTCTAGGTTAGGTTAGGTTAGGTTAGGTTAGGTTAGGTTAGGTGGACGTGGGTTAGGTTAAGGGGACTTGGGTTAGGTTAAGCGTCAAACTTAGGTTAAGCATTCAAACACGTCAGGCGTCAGAGGTTAGGTTAGGTTAGGTTAGGTTAGGTTAGGTTAGGTTAAGGGGTCAGTGCTAGGTTAAGAAGCGTCAAACGTAGGTTAAAAAGCGTTCAAAAACGTGAGGCGTGAGCCGGACAGCTTACCTTACGTAGACGTTAGGGGCTCAGGCTGAGCTCACCTCACCACAGGTTCGGTTCGGTTCGCTCAGCTCACCTCAGCTCAGCGTAAAGCGCCGAGGTCAGGCTACGTTCGTTCACCTTCGGGCGCCACACTTTCGGTTGAAAGGTCGCGACGGGACGACGTCGGCAGGCACGCCGCAAACAAACAAACAAACAAAACGTACAGACGACGTCGAAAAACCGCCGACAGACGGGGAGCAGCACGACCACGACCAGATACCGAGCGCGAACGAGACACACGCGAACCACCCCCACCGGCCAAAGGGCACCACACAACAACCCAGAGCACCACGTGTCGACACCAGACCAACCCGCCGCTCACGCGACATGCCTGGCACCGAAGGGCAACCGCCCGCAACTGCGCTTTCCGCGCCGGCCCGGATGCACGTCGTGCTACAACAACACCACTACCGTACACAGCCGCTGTTCACAACATCACTATCATGCGCGCCCGCGGCTCGCCGCCGTCGCAGTCGCACCCCCAACGCCAGCACTTTTGCACCACCATTCACACGCACCGCAACACAGCTCGCCGACACAGCCGAACAAAACAAACACCACACAACAACAACAACAACAACAACAACGCCGCCGCCGCCGCCGCCGCCTCTACTTGTGCCGGCGACCCACCCCGCCGATGGCGCACCTTTCGCCAGCCGGCAATCGACACGCACCCACCCACCCACCCACCCACCCCCGGGGCCCAGTGCAAAAAAAAAAAAAAAAAAACAAAACACACACACACACACACAAACGACACGGGAGGCGCACACCGCCACTTCGCGCGCACGCCACCAACCAGTCGTCGTCTCAAAATAACAAACAAAAACCAAAAAACAAACAAAATAAACTAACAACTAGGGCAACACAAATCAAAACAAAAAACGCCTCGCACGAACCGCCCACAAAACGAACAAGCACACGCACAGGCACAGCCTCTGCTGGCGACCACGACGCAGCGGCACGCTGCTCCTGTCCCGCGCCCCGCGCCCCACTCGATTCACAACTCACGCGACACCGTCAACGACGGGCTCGCTTCCCGCAACCTACCACCTTTCCGCCACGACGCACAGCCCCAGCCCCACCCGACGACGCCCGTGGCAACGACTGCACTTTCACCACCGCCTCCCCCCAACACACACACAGCCAGCCAAAAACGCACTCGCGACCCACACATGCACGTGCATCGGCACACGCCAACCAGTCAACGTCGACAACCACACGCAAGGCTCGAAACGAAACCGGCGTCCTTCCACGTTGCCATCAAGCTACACGACACAAGACACAAGGAACCAACACAACAGCCGGCCCCACTAATTCCCACTCTCACGCCGCAAAAAGCACACCGAAACCGCCAAACGCACGCACATTCCCCTTCGCACTGACACCGACCGGCTCGCTACCACACCTCCCGGCAGCCGTTTCACAAACATGACACGGCGTGACGCGACATCACGGGCCTACGCACACCGGACCCACTCACACTCTCTCCTTTCCTTCTGTTTTTCCCGACGCCTTCGGCCGGGCACACGCGGCACAACGCCGCCAATTCACCACACCGCCCACACAGTCGACAAGCGCCCGCCCTGTACGGCACACGCAACGACGCAGCGCAGCAAAGGGCGCCCGCAACACATACCTCTTCTCTCTCTCTCTCTCTCTCTCTCTCCGCCGCCCGACGCGCCAACCGCCACACCACACCGCCAGCCACTCGCACATTGTGCACTGCCACCAGCCACACGTCCAACACGCCGCGCCGCCTCCGGCCACCCGCCAGGGGGCGCTCACGTCCGCGACAACAGCGCGGCCCGCCGGGCCGAACCGAACCGAGCCGCCGCTGCTGCTCTGCACTCGGCACGGCCACACCCTGCTGCAGGCCGGGCTCGTCTCCCTGTACGCGTCTGCCTGCGCATCAACACAACGGGGCAAGTGAGCAAACCCCGTCACAACACGCCACATCGCGCAATGGCCGTGCCGACCTTTTTCTCTCTACCGCCATCCCTTCTTCTCGCGTTTTACTCGTTGTTGCTGCAGCGGCGCACACCTACACATCCACAGCCCCAGCCGGCCTCACCTCAGGGCCCGCCGCCAGCGTCTCCTCCTCGGGCACAGGTGCGGTGCTGTGGCCGCCCATCCAACCGCATTGCTGGCCGTCCAGTCCAGCCGCCAGGCGTTCCCACTGCCGCGCACCGACCCTGCTGCAGAAAACGAAGCATGGCCAGACCGACCGACCGATACACAAAGCAAGCCGTCGCCTCGCCTCGCCTCTCGTCCTTCCTTCCGCCCCCGCCATTCTCACACCACCGCCTCTCCACTTTCGCCCCCCCCCCTCCCTCCTTTTTTTTTTTTTGTTTCTTTCTTTCTTTCTTAGGGCCCTCTCTCCTTACGGCACCGCCTGCAGCAGCGGATTTTTGCGCCCACACGCCTACTCCTACCACCATTACCTTGCCCTGCCCTGCCCTGCCCTGCCCTGCCCATCAACGTCGCAGTCGAACCGACGCTTGCCAACAACACACTGCCCACGTTCCTTTCTCTTTTCGGCCTACGCCCATTACGCGCCGCCGCCACAGCCTATTATTCTCCCTTCCCTTCCCGTCCCACAACACACCGACGTCATCACACGCACCCAAAACAGGGGCCACGACCGTGTTCCTCGCCCACTCCCATCCCGCACGGTACGCACATTCCCAACTACTACCGCGCACCCTCCCTTTCCAATCTGTGTGTCTCTGTGTCTGTGTCCTGTCCGCGCGTGACGCCTCTCAACATCCGCCGTCCCCCGTCCCGTTTTCGCCCCCATGCCGTCGTCGCGCCGCCTCCTCCTCCTCCCCGTCCACCGCCGCCCCTGTCCGCCCCGCACCACACCATACACCGCTGCTTGTCCCGGCCGTTGCCACCAAAGGCGCCGACCGCAAACGCGCCACGCCGCAGCCCCCGTGCGTCTCGCTCGCTTGCATCTCCGTGCCGACGCTGCCTCTCTTCCCGCACGCACTCGACCTCGACAACACAGTCTTTGGCTCCGCCACTGCGTGTTCCGGTGGTACGCACGCTGCAACACGTATGTACTCATTACCAGAGCGATGGCGAGGCATGACAGCATCTCTGTCTGACCAGAGAGTTATTTATCGTTGCTAGTCGGCGCTTGGACCGCGCCAGACGACAGTAGTGGCACGCAGCGAGTCGCCAGGAACAGTTGTTATATATATTGTAGCGCGAGACAGATAAATACATCGTCAGGACTTGCGATCCCGCCCCTCCCTCCGCTCTCCTCAGCCCTCTCCTGCTTGCCAACGGCTGTGGCCTCCTTGCTGAGCATATCCGCAGCCTAAATGGCAAGCAGAAGCCCAGTCAACCGACTAAGATCCTCCCCAAAC
Organism: Schistocerca americana; assembly: GCF_021461395.2. Taxonomy (NCBI): domain Eukaryota; kingdom Metazoa; phylum Arthropoda; class Insecta; order Orthoptera; family Acrididae; genus Schistocerca; species Schistocerca americana. The sequence continues at coordinate 71,809,161 of NC_060126.1, read as the reverse complement.
CCGCAACTGCCACCCAACCCCCTACCCGATCCCAGTTCCTAAAATCCCCCCCACTCAAGTCCACCACATCCCGACAAAGGCGTGTAAGGAAGAACAAGCAGGAGAAGCACTCCAAGGGGAAAAAGCAATCCTCCACCCCCATCCCAACCACTTCCACACCCTCTGAGGAGCCCGCGCCCCCGACAGCACCTGTCGTCGTCCTAGGAGGGGACCAGGAAACACCGGTACTGGAAGGGAACCGCATAAACGGGCAGGATTCGGATGGTTTCGTGCTGGCGAGGAAAACCTTTCGCCAGCCGAGGCTCCCGCCGGCCCGGGGAGTGGAACCCACCCCGAACAGGTTCCAGGCGGTGGCCGATGAGCCAGAGGCACCACAAGACACTACAACACAAACACAAAATCATGTCACCCACCACCTCCCTCCGATCGTCGCAGAGTTCACTGAGAACTACGAGGAACTCTACGAAATGTTAAAAACAGCAATCGGGGGAGGCAATTTCAAAGCGAAACCTGCTGGTGGTGACAAAATAAAAATTACATTAATCACACTCGAGCACTACACCACAATAAAAACACTTCTGAACAGCAAAAACATACCCCACTACACTTTCCCCACAACAAAAACACGTAATAAAAACATAGTCATCAGGGACCTACCAAGACGAGTGGCCCCCCAGGCGATCAAAACAGACCTGACTGCCCAGGGGTACATTGTCAAGGCGGTCCATCAAATGGGAAACATAGGGAGCAAATGGCCCCTGTACCAGGTCACACTGCCGGACGTCCCACAGAACAAAAGGGACATTAAGACGATCCTGGCGGTCCCTGTGACCACTGAACCACTGCGCCGCAAAAACAAGACGGTGCAGTGCTTCAGATGTCAGGGCCTCAACCACATTGCGGCACACTGCTCCATGGCAGTGAGGTGCAGAAAATGCGCCGAGGCCCATGACACAAGAACCTGTAACGTAAAACACACGGACCCGCAAATAAGGTGCGCGCTGTGTGGCAAAAACCACACAGCGGGCTACCAAGGTTGCGAGGTCCATAAAAAACACACACAGCAGGCAAAGGGCGCAAAGGCCGCCCCCCACACACGAAAAGGAAACACCACGAACCCATCCAGACACACAAGACACCAAAACATGACAACACACACAGACAAGGCCTGGGTAAAACCAAGGCCGGACACACCGAGGGCGACTTACGCAGAAGTGGTTTCTCCTCCGAAAAACCATGAAAGCGTGGCCCAATCATCGCAACACCAGACACTATCACAACAACAACACCGGGAAGCACACAGCAACAACGACCAGGTCCTCCATAACGGAGGAAGCTCTAGGGAACCCCACACACACTCCCCCCCCATGGATCAGTTGTTAGGCGTGATGGTGCAGACCATGAACCTCGTCATGGAAATGATGAAGGAATTCAGGGAAGCCCAAAAGCAAAACACACAGATCCTCGTCGCCCTTCAGGCAACAGTCCAGCAGTCGCTCCCCTCTGCGACTTCCCCAGTAGTATCAACACCCCATCATGAATAGACGCCCGAATATTCAAGGCCTGACAATGTGCGTCTTTAACGCAGACGGCATTGTTAATCAAGAGGTCGAGTTCAGAGAACTCATGAAGGAGTTCTCCATCGACATATGCATGATGGGGGAAACCCACCTGAAACCGGGAGTAAAAGCGACAGTTCCCAACTACATTAGCTACCGTAAAGACAGGCCAACCCAAGGCGGAGGAGTGGCCATATATGTAAAAAGAGGGATCCCCCACCACCAGGTATTCTTACCAGCTACCAACAAAATCGAAGCAGTGGCGGTGGAAGTAACCACTGCCACTGGACCCCTAACAATTGTTGCAGTCTACCGACCCCCACATGACCAGATAGATGAGGGAGACATAGCTGCTCTAGGGCAAATTGAAGGCAAACTCGTAATAGGGGGAGACTTCAATGCCAAACACCCTGACTGGAATTCTAGAGTAACCTCCAGAGCAGGCGCCAAGCTGCAACAACTAGCGCGCGCCCACCACTTCGAAACATGGGGTCCAGTCGAGCCCACACATTTTCCGAAAAACGGAAGCAGGCCCGATGTGTTAGACATAGCTCTCACTAGGAGGATCGCAGGATTTGTGACCGCAAGGACAATCAACAGAATGTCCTCCGACCACAACCCAGTGATTCTAGAAGTCGATGTGGGAGAATGGGTAGCACTCCCACGGTACCAGACGTCTTACAAACGAACAGACTGGGAGCGATACCAAGAAACTGTCGCCTCTGATATCGCTCGCGCTCCGCCACCTACTGCCGAAACAGTAGATCAAGCGCTACTAGACTTGACAGGCACCATCTTGCAGGCAGCGGAAGAGGCCACCCCACCACAAAGGGATGGCTCTCCACCGCAAATACAGCTCCCGGAACACTTACTAGCTCAAATCCGTCACAAGAACAGAGTGGCAAAAGAGTGGAAGATCACCAGAAATCAGGCCACCAGGAGGCTGCTCAATCGTCTACAGAGAGAACTGAAGGTAGCGCTCAATGAGCACAGAAACCAGCAATGGCAAAACCGCCTCACAGCTCTCAAAGTAGACGATCATACACTTTGGCAAGCAACCAAACAATTCACAAAAAGACGCGCTAGGATGCCGCCACTGCACGGCGAGCGGGGATTGGTCTACAGCAATGCTGATAAGGCCAACGCCCTCGCCGACTCCTTCGAGAAGCAGTTCCAAACGGCAGAACCCGAGGATGAAGAGCATGAAGAGGTAGTCAGTCGTCAACTGACTGTCTTCCTCAATGCTGAGGAGGACCCAGAGGACGAACCCATACTTTTTGCCCCCGAGGACGTGGCAAGAGTAATCAGGTCCCTCCCTACAAAAAAGGCGCCAGGGCACGACAGTGTCACAAACCAGTTAGTCAAAAAACTCCCACCCACAGCGATCACACACCTCGCGAACGTCCTCAACGAGATTACTCGTTCCCGTGAGTTCCCAGCTTGCTGGAAACATGCGGAAGTGGTCGCGATACACAAACCAGGAAAAGACCCTCTATTCCCGCAGCACTACAGGCCGATTAGCCTCTTGCCAACTCTCAGCAAGATCTATGAGCGCCTCCTGCTAAAACCCATGCAAGAACATATTACCAGAGAGCAAATTCTGCCGGATTTCCAATTTGGATTCCGGCAGAACCACTCTGCCCCACAACAGGTCATGAGAATGGTTGAAGCAGCCACAGAGGGCTTCAACCACAGAGGCTACTGCGGGATAGTGCTACTAGACGTAGCCAAAGCCTTTGATTCAGTATGGCATAGAGGGCTACTCTACAAGTTGTACTCACAAGGGTTTCCAGGGAGCATAGTTCAGCTAATCAAGAGCTACCTCACGAATAGGACTTTCTCCGTCAAAGTAGAAACTGCCACCTCCACCAGAAGGCGCATTCGTGCTGGGGTGCCACAGGGATCGGTCCTGGGGCCCGTATTGTACAGCTTGTACACTGCGGACACTCCAACGGCCCCCCTGGTGCACACCGCGCAGTACGCCGATGACACAGCCTTTTACACGAGAAATGCGAACAAGGACCTGGTCATTCGTAGGCTACAAAGGGTTTTAGATGACACAGAAACCTGGGCCCGTCGCTGGCGCATCACCATCAACTCGGAGAAGACGCAGGCAATGCTGATTACCCGCAGGCTCGGAAGGCGCGAACCTCCTCAACGTCCCCCCCTCCACCTCCACCTAAATGGAACCCAACTCCCCTGGCGCAGAACCGCCAAGTACCTTGGCGTAACCTTGGACTCTCGTCTCACGTGGAAACCCCACATAGACGAGGTCCACAGGAAGGTCTGCGCCAGAATGTCCATCCTATACCCTATCCTGAACCCAAACAGCTCCCTTCCCTGCCCAGTAGCAGTAAACGTTTATCAGGCCCTGATCCGGCCAGTAATGGAGTATGCGTGCCCTGTCTGGGGATACGCGGCAAAGCAGCACCTGGACAAACTCCAGAGGCTGCAAAACCGCGCCCTCAGAAGGGCACTGCATCTACCTCTCGGATTCCCCACAGACGACCTGCACGCCGCAGCCGATATCCCACTCCTGAGAGAGCGTTTCCAGGATCTGGCAAGGGCCTTCTATGAAGGTACTTCCAGATCCGGAAATGCACTCATCCACTCCCTTGGTCGGTATGACATGTCCCGCGATAAACACAAGCGCCCTATGACGATCTTCGACGATTAAGTCGAAGAGAAAAATCCCAATACCCAATCCCTAATCCAGTTCCTTCCCATATATCACCAATCATCTCGCCTACCTCAGGCAAGTCCCAGATACACACAACAATTCATCACATATCACAGACATCAAAAATATACAGAAAAATCACACACACATGTACACAGGGGAGTAAAAGCCAAAAGGCTATAAACTCCCCCTCACACTTCCCCAAAGAGGGGAAAGTATTAGATGAGTGCAGCAGCAGGCTGCGCCGGCACGCACTCCGCTGCTCGACTCGCTGCCGCTCGCACCGGTCGTTTTCGTTTCCGTTTCGTGTGCACCGTCGCTAGCCCATCGCCATGTCCGGACGCGGAAAGGGAGGCAAAGTCAAGGGCAAGTCAAAGTCCCGCTCAAGCAGGGCTGGGCTCCAGTTCCCGGTCGGCAGAATCCACCGCCTCCTGCGCAAGGGAAACTACGCAGAGCGCGTCGGCGCCGGGGCGCCCGTCTACCTCGCCGCCGTCATGGAGTACCTCGCGGCTGAGGTGCTCGAGCTGGCCGGAAACGCGGCCCGCGACAACAAGAAGACGCGCATCATCCCGCGCCACCTGCAGCTTGCCATCCGCAACGACGAGGAGCTCAACAAGCTCCTGTCGGGCGTCACCATCGCACAGGGTGGTGTCCTGCCCAACATCCAGGCCGTCCTGCTGCCAAAGAAGACCGAGAAGAAGGCCTAAAGGAGGCCAGGCAATCGCAGCGCCGCGTGCTCCCCTGCACGCAACGCGCTTTGCCGGCTCGGCCCACAACAATCGGCCCTTTTCAGGGCCACCACACAAACCTACGTCCAAAGCAAAATTTCAGTCGTCCTCGCCGCACCTTGTTTTGTTTTGTTTTAACTTTGCACTTTCACAGCACAGCCGCCGCCGGCGCACGTCCGCCATCTTGTCGTCCACACAGCCCGTGTGGCCCAACACACACACACACACATTTTGCACGGTCGCAGTCGCCTTCCAAACGACAACGGCAGCAATAATGACCATTGTTAAAGGGAGGCGTGTCGACACACCGCCCTCCACTCCCGCGCGCAACGGCCGTCGACACGAACGAAACAAACAGCTGATCCGGCCGCCTATGCCCACACGCCTTGCCTCGGAAACCCCAACGCCGCCGCAAACACACAGAGCCAAACCACGCAAGCAAATAATCACCGCCTCTCGCACAACAACACACAGCCCGCCATCTCCATCGCGATCGATACAAAGACACACAATAACAAACACACAAACGAAGCAGCTCCACACACAGCCAGCCACATGACACGTTTCCTTTCCTTCTCCCCTCCCAGTCACATCACGTCGCTCAAACGGAAAGAAAGAAAGAAAGAAACAAACAAACAAACAACACAGCGCACACACGCAGCAACAACACAGACTCTTTCGCACTTTTCAACTTCCGAACAGTGTGGTGGCCCTGAAAAGGGCCGTTTTCTAGTCTCTCCCACCCACAAGCACGGCCGCGGGAAGGCCAGCGCCCGCTGCGACGCAGCCTAACCGCCGAAACCGTACAGGGTGTGCCACCACGTCCATGGCCGTCACAGTCTTGCGCTTGGCGTGCTCAGTGTACGTCACCGCGTCGCGGATCACGTTCTCCAGGAACACCTTCAGCACCCCGCGGGTCTCCTCGTAGATCATACCAGAGATGCGCTTCACGCCGCCCCTGCGAGCCAGGCGGCGGATGGCGGGCTTCGTGATGCCCTGGATGTTGTCGCGCAACACCTTGCGGTGCCGCTTGGCGCCACCCTTGCCGAGCCCCTTTCCTCCCTTGCCGCGGCCTGTCATCCTTCCTTCCTCGGGCAAAGCAAAACGTGCACAAACAGCAGCTGCAGCGGCTGGCGAGTCGGCTACGGTCTGCGCCCAGCGCGCCCGCCGCCCCCCTATATAGACTCTGGCCCGCCCTCCCCCCACCACGCGCAACCGAGGGCATATAAGCGCAGCACGGAGGCGCGCGGGCCCGTTGTCAAGGCAGCACCGGACGCCGCGCCGCACCTAACCTCCACGCACGCCGCTCCGCTACCGCTACCGCTACCGCCATGGCCCGCACAAAGCAAACGGCCCGCAAGTCCACCGGCGGAAAGGCGCCGCGCAAACAGCTCGCCACCAAGGCGGCGAGGAAGAGCGCGCCCGCCACCGGAGGCGTCAAGAAGCCCCACCGCTACAGGCCGGGCACCGTCGCCCTGCGAGAAATCAGGCGCTACCAGAAGAGCACAGAGCTGCTCATCCGCAAGCTGCCATTCCAGCGCCTAGTGCGCGAGATCGCCCAGGACTTCAAGACCGACCTGCGCTTCCAGAGCTCCGCAGTCATGGCCCTGCAGGAGGCCAGCGAGGCCTACCTCGTCGGCCTCTTCGAAGACACCAACCTGTGCGCAATCCACGCCAAGCGCGTCACCATCATGCCCAAGGACATCCAGCTCGCGCGCCGCATCCGCGGCGAGCGCGCCTAAACCGCGCAGCGGCACCGCACCGCACAAACAAAAACGGCCCTTTTCAGGGCCACTAACATCTCTCCGTCGCGAGCAAACTTTGTCGGTCGCCTGCCTCTCGCCCCACAACCACACAAAAACAAAAACAACCACCACTTCCCGTCCGTCCGCCACACCCGCTCACTCTGCCTGCCTGCTAGCAGCGCGCAACAATCGCACATCATCCCTCCCCGGCCGCTCAAAGCGCACAATACCCAACGGCCGACGTCACACCGCACGGGTGGCTGGCCGGCCGCCGCCGCTTTCGTTTCGAAAACAAAACCCGCACCGACGGCCAACGGCCAGGCAGGCGCGCTCTACACGCCACCGAAATCCCCGCCGACTCCTTCCACATCTCAACGTGCCCCCCGTTGCAAAACATAACACACACAAAGACCGGACACGACGAGACAAGACATCCGAGAAGAACTGAACGCAGGCAAGCCAACCAACGTATTCAAAAACAACGTGACAGAAAACCAACCGTCGGCCGCCGCCAAAAAGCAACGGCGACACTCAACCACGACAACAACACCACCGCTACCGCTACCGCTACCGCCGCCCACACCCGCCACCGACCCCCGCAATCCAACCACCACGGCACGCAAACAGCATCCCCACGGGCATACAGACAGACAGACACCCACACCAAACGCAACACGACAATCAAAACCTTCCCCGACGTGCTTTGATGGCCCTGAGAAGGGCCGTTTTGGGCCGCGCGTCTCTTGCGCGCCACTAGACGACGACGGGGGGTGGGGACGACGGAGCCAAGCGCCAAACCCTTCCTTTCCCATCTCTTTCTCCTCTACTCTACTTCTTCTTCTTGGGCGAAGCCTTCGCCTTAGACGGCGTCGTCGCCTTCTTCGGGCGCGGCGCCTTCGGCTTCTTCGTCGGAACCTTGGCGGCCTTCTTCGCCTTCGACGGCGACTTGGCCTTGGCCGGCTTGGCCGCAGCCGCCTTCTTCGCACCCGCGGGAGCGGCCGACGCCGCAGACGCCTTCTTGGCGGCGCCCGCCTTCCGACCGGTCGCCGCCTTCACACCACCAGCCTCCTTTGCGCCGGCCGCACGGGCGCCCTTCTTCTCCTTGCTGGCCGGAGCGGCGCGCTTCTTCTTGGCACCGCCAGCACGAGCCTTGCCGCCCTCGGCCGCCCCCCCGCCGCCGGCGCCGGCAAGCTTGAACGAGCCGGACGCGCCCTTCCCCTTCGTCTGCACCAGCTCGCCCGCCACGACGGCCGACTTGAGGTACTTCTTGATAAACGGCGCCAGCTTCTCCGCGTCCAGCTTGTAGTGCGCGGCAATGTACTTCTTGATCGCCTGCAGCGACGACCCGCCGCGCTCCTTCAGACTCTTGATGGCCGCCGTCACCATCTCAGAGGTGCGCGGGTGCGCAGGCTTGGCGCGCGGCTTCTTCGCAGACGACGCAGACTTGGCCTTCTTCGTAGTGCCGGTGGCGGCGGGTGCCGCAGCAGTCTCGTTCGTAGCCGCCTGATCTGCCATTTCGACGACGCGCGTAACACACAGCGAGAGCGAGAGCGAGAGCGAGCGGGACGGCAGGCACGCAAGCACAGCACAGCAGAGCAGAGAATCACAAGGGCCCAGCCAGTGTCGCGGGCGGGCGCGGACGGCCGAGAGAGCGGCCGCCACTCTGCGCGCCGCCGCGCCGCGCCTCCCGCGCTTGCTACCGCCCAACGTCCGACAGCCTGTGCGGAGCAGCCCCAAACCTGCGCCACAACCGCCCGCGCCTTTCAAACCACCGAGGATGGGGCTACACACAGCCACACCACAGTCGCCAACCAGTCGCCACGGCAGCGCCGCAAACCACGGCCAAACTGCAGCTACCGCGCGCTACAGCCTGGGTCGGCCCGCCGAGAATCGCCGCCCCCGCCCAAATGCCGCCCCCACAGCCCCAGCCGACGACCCGCCACAATGGCCAAACCTTCGGCAAAACTCCCACACCGTCGCCGCGGCAGCCCGGCCAGCGCGGCCGGCGCCACAGCCACACAAGCCGAGGCGTGCGGCGATGACGGCCGTGCAAACGCGCCTCCGCCGCCCCATCGCCTTCCGTCGCCCTCCCGCCGTTTCCCGATCGGCCCGCAGCCGTCGGGCCACATCGCGCGCCGTCCTCCTCCTCTCGCCCGCCAACATTCACAGCCGTTTCTCAACAATTGCCCGCCGCAAACGGACGCCGCCTGCGCAACAGGCGCCGCCGCCCCTCGCCGCTTCCGACCCAACCCCTCGACCGAGGCAAACCGCAATCCGAATCTACAGACCAACCCAATCTGCCGTCAGCACACACGACAGCCGACCTTACACGTTACGCGTTACACATTACGTTTACACGTCTAGGTTAGGTTAGGTTAGGTTAGGTTAGGTGGACGTGGGTTAGGTTAAGGGGACTTGGGTTAGGTTAAGCGTCAAACTTAGGTTAAGCATTCAAACACGTCAGGCGTCAGAGGTTAGGTTAGGTTAGGTTAGGTTAGGTTAGGTTAGGTTAAGGGGTCAGTGCTAGGTTAAGAAGCGTCAAACGTAGGTTAAAAAGCGTTCAAAAACGTGAGGCGTGAGCCGGACAGCTTACCTTACGTAGACGTTAGGGGCTCAGGCTGAGCTCACCTCACCACAGGTTCGGTTCGGTTCGCTCAGCTCACCTCAGCTCAGCGTAAAGCGCCGAGGTCAGGCTACGTTCGTTCACCTTCGGGCGCCACACTTTCGGTTGAAAGGTCGCGACGGGACGACGTCGGCAGGCACGCCGCAAACAAACAAACAAACAAAACGTACAGACGACGTCGAAAAACCGCCGACAGACGGGGAGCAGCACGACCACGACCAGATACCGAGCGCGAACGAGACACACGCGAACCACCCCCACCGGCCAAAGGGCACCACACAACAACCCAGAGCACCACGTGTCGACACCAGACCAACCCGCCGCTCACGCGACATGCCTGGCACCGAAGGGCAACCGCCCGCAACTGCGCTTTCCGCGCCGGCCCGGATGCACGTCGTGCTACAACAACACCACTACCGTACACAGCCGCTGTTCACAACATCACTATCATGCGCGCCCGCGGCTCGCCGCCGTCGCAGTCGCACCCCCAACGCCAGCACTTTTGCACCACCATTCACACGCACCGCAACACAGCTCGCCGACACAGCCGAACAAAACAAACACCACACAACAACAACAACAACAACAACAACGCCGCCGCCGCCGCCGCCGCCTCTACTTGTGCCGGCGACCCACCCCGCCGATGGCGCACCTTTCGCCAGCCGGCAATCGACACGCACCCACCCACCCACCCACCCACCCCCGGGGCCCAGTGCAAAAAAAAAAAAAAAAAACAAAACACACACACACACACACAAACGACACGGGAGGCGCACACCGCCACTTCGCGCGCACGCCACCAACCAGTCGTCGTCTCAAAATAACAAACAAAAACCAAAAAACAAACAAAATAAACTAACAACTAGGGCAACACAAATCAAAACAAAAAACGCCTCGCACGAACCGCCCACAAAACGAACAAGCACACGCACAGGCACAGCCTCTGCTGGCGACCACGACGCAGCGGCACGCTGCTCCTGTCCCGCGCCCCGCGCCCCACTCGATTCACAACTCACGCGACACCGTCAACGACGGGCTCGCTTCCCGCAACCTACCACCTTTCCGCCACGACGCACAGCCCCAGCCCCACCCGACGACGCCCGTGGCAACGACTGCACTTTCACCACCGCCTCCCCCCAACACACACACAGCCAGCCAAAAACGCACTCGCGACCCACACATGCACGTGCATCGGCACACGCCAACCAGTCAACGTCGACAACCACACGCAAGGCTCGAAACGAAACCGGCGTCCTTCCACGTTGCCATCAAGCTACACGACACAAGACACAAGGAACCAACACAACAGCCGGCCCCACTAATTCCCACTCTCACGCCGCAAAAAGCACACCGAAACCGCCAAACGCACGCACATTCCCCTTCGCACTGACACCGACCGGCTCGCTACCACACCTCCCAGCAGCCGTTTCACAAACATGACACGGCGTGACGCGACATCACGGGCCTACGCACACCGGACCCACTCACACTCTCTCCTTTCCTTCTGTTTTTCCCGACGCCTTCGGCCGGGCACACGCGGCACAACGCCGCCAATTCACCACACCGCCCACACAGTCGACAAGCGCCCGCCCTGTACGGCACACGCAACGACGCAGCGCAGCAAAGGGCGCCCGCAACACATACCTCTCCTCTCTCTCTCTCTCTCTCTCTCTCCGCCGCCCGACGCGCCAACCGCCACACCACACCGCCAGCCACTCGCACATTGTGCACTGCCACCAGCCACACGTCCAACACGCCGCGCCGCCTCCGGCCACCCGCCAGGGGGCGCTCACGTCCCACTCTCACCACCACCGCCGCATCACGCCATGGCCTCCCCCTTACGTTTTTGGTTTCTTTTTCTGTTCTTCAACTGCTTCAACATCACCGCGCCCCATTTCCACACCACAGCCATCAGCCTCCAAGACGGGCAGGCGCAGTGTGCCATTTCCGGCGCACAAGCACACCCCGTACGGTACTCTCCTCGCCCCCACGCCACCAACAACACAGCGACCACGCGGCTTTCAGGCATGGCACGGCACCGGCGAAATGCGCCGCCCCCGCCCCCGCCCCCGCCCCCGCCCCTCCGCGCATCCGTCCGTCTCGCCACGTTCACTGACAGCCGCGTCTGCGGCTACACCACGACAACCACAACACAACAACGCTCCCCTCCCTGGCACCTCATTGTTTTTCTCCTCCTCTTTTGCACAAAACCACAACGCCGAGCACAGGCGCAAGCCACCCACACCGCGCCCCTCCCCGTCTTTGGCCGCCGCTCCTCGTTTGCCCCCTCCCATCTCCCGAATGCCATGCCAGCAGCGTTACGCATGCCCCTCCCCTGTCCACACAACACTACCGCCAAACGAACAGCCTTCCGGGCCACATGCAGGGCACGCCCACCTCCAAACACTGCCAATTCACGGACGCAATTCGCTAAACACACACACACACACACACTTTCTCGACACCTTTCTGTAGGGAGGGTGCGTCATCTCGACCGTGACAGAGTGACGGCAACTATCGACGATCCATTTCCCCCCACTGGTAAAACATGTCCACTAAACACCTACATACATCATTCAAGTACACAGACAATAGCTTACACACAATGGGAGGGCACACGAACATGGACGGCACGGCACTGTCATACACTCTTCCTCAGAACCATATCAACAAACGTTACGTACATCCGGGAAAGCGAAAGCAAAAAGCACAAGCAAAGGGCAAAGCCCAATGCAGCCGTCAAAGGTAAGGTAACGTTCACCACGGCAGACACTTGCAGCCGCGCCGCCGTTAAACGCATTTCAGTGCGGCTCCAATACGCCTCCGACACGGGAACGTTCCGTTGCTCTACGAATGCGTTTCTCCCTTTGTCCCTTCCTCTCTCTTTTGCCCCCCCTCTGTCCTTTCCTCCTGCACTCTTGCCTCATTCCTCACGTTCTGCCCAGACATTCGACCGATCAAAGTCAACCTTTCGTTACCGTTCTCAGCGCGACGGTGTACAACAGTATGACGGGTGTGCCCAAAGACTTCGGTTCAGTTGCGTGACGCCGGTCTATCGCGCCGATCGACAGTTACACAAAACTATGTCAAACAAACAAATACATACATACCGGATGGACACAGACAAACACGTGTACAGACATTCGCCAAAAACGACCGCCGCCGCCGCCGCCGCCGCCGCCGCCGCCGCCGTCGTCTAGCGTCGCGCTTACTGTACTGCACTGGACACGCGTGCATCTCGAATGACGACATCGGTGTGCGTGCGTCCTACGCAATCAGTCAGACACGGCTATCAAAAATCAGAGTCGAATGGTACATCATCGTGCGTGTCGCCGTACACGTACAGTACAATACAAAACAACAATGCGTCTCTTAATGGCACGTTCATTTCAACGTCACTCCACACACCTCCACGCTGCAGTTACGTCGCACCATTGTCAACTCGGCGTACTGCAAAGGGAATAGTGGGCGGCAAAACATTCCACATTTCACCCTCGCCATGTGTGATGTGCAAACCAAACCCGCAGACGGCCGTCGTTACGGTGACACACAACGCCAACGAGGCGTGCCACCATTCCACGCCACGGCGACCAACCTCGTGGCCGTACCCCGCAACAACGCTTTGACGCGGACCCCCCCACCCACAATCAAAATGCACACATCACAGCCGTCCACAAAACAACAACAACAACAACAACAACAACAACAACAATTCCGCCCTTCCCGCAAAGGCACGTTGGTGGCCCTGAAAAGGGCCGTTTTGCCGCTCTCGCAACGGAGGAGCCTTCTCCATCCTTCCTTCCATTCCAGAGCCACCTCCTTACTTGGAGCTCGTGTACTTGGTCACCGCCTTCGTGCCCTCGCTCACGGCGTGCTTGGCCAGCTCGCCAGGCAGCAACAGCCGCACAGCGGTCTGGATCTCGCGGGACGTGATGGTCGAGCGCTTGTTGTAGTGCGCCAGGCGAGAAGCCTCGGCCGCAATGCGCTCGAAAATGTCGTTCACGAAGCTGTTCATGATGCTCATCGCCTTCGACGAGATGCCCGTGTCAGGGTGCACCTGCTTCAGCACCTTGTAGATGTAGATGGCATAGCTCTCCTTCCTCTTGCGCTTCTTCTTCTTGTCGCCCTTCGAAATGTTCTTCTGCGCCTTGCCAGCCTTCTTGGCGGCCTTCCCGCTAGTCTTGGGCGGCATCTCGAACCAACGTACGGCAGCAGCAACACCAGTAGCAAGCGCTCCGCTCTAGTCAGCGTCTCCCCACACAGTGGCACCCGCCGCCGTGTGCAGTTCAATGGCGAGGACCTCTTCTTGACAGTCCTCGGAGATGTTTGGAGTACTAGCATTGCTGCTTCACCTCCTCACTAAAACTTATGGTAACAAACAAAGAAACATGGACATAATCGAGACATTGACTTATGTTGACTGCAAAAATTAAATATATCTTTTGGTTGCTATTGTATTACATAGCGGTTTTTTTTTTTTTTTTTTTTTTTTTTTTTTTTTTTTTTTTTCATTAAATTACACACTCACATTCACACACGCAAAAGGTCTGGCCATCTGGTGGTGGCCAGTCGATGGACACGGTGACCCAGTTGTCGGATGAGTGGGTTCTGCGACTCTTCCGTTTTGCGATAGAAGGCCCCTGCAGCCTGTTGGAATCGCTCTCGGAGTGGGACGACGTTTGCCATCTCGTGTAGCTGCGCCGTCGGAAAACGGTTGTCCAGGTGCAGCGCTCTCTTGAGGGCGCGGTTCTGGACCGCATTACCCCACACTGGTGCGGCGTACTCCAGGATTGGCCGCACCAGGGTGAGATAGAGGATGACACCCAGCCGTGGTGGTAGCGTGGATGTTGGATTAAGCACCGGGTATAGTGCTCGTAGTCTGTTTAACGACCTTGTGCGGATGTCTTCAACGTGTGGGCGCCATGTTAGGCGCCTGTCTGGCGTTACTCCGAGGTACTTGGCCGTCTGCGTCCAGGGAACAGGCGTGCCTCGTATGACGACTTCTGGGTAGTTTGGTGGTATGGGCCGTCTGCAGATTGCGAGGGCCTGTGTCTTCGAGGCGTTGAAGGACAGGCGCCATTTTATTGCCCACACGGTTAGCTCGTTACAAGCTCCTTGGAGTCTTTCTTGGAGGTGCGTCGCGCTCCTGCTTCTGGAGTACAGGGCCGTGTCGTCGGCGTACAGGGCGAGGTGTACCCTGTTCACCGACGGCAGATCAGACGTGTATAGGATGTACAGCAGCGGTCCGAGGACGCTGCCTTGTGGGACTCCGGCGTTGATTCTCCTGACGGTCGAGTTGCCATCTGGTGTCCGGACGTGGAATGTTCTGCCATTAAGGTAGGACCGTAGCAGCCGAACGTGCGACCCGGGCACCCCCAGATCAAATAGTTTGAACTGGAGGCCCCTATGCCACACGCAGTCGAATGCTTTTGAGACGTCTAGGAAGATCGCAGCGAAGTATTCTCGTCGCTCTACGGCGTCCAGGGCTTCTTCGACGACTCGGAGAAGCTGATGTGTGGTGGAATGGTTGCTGCGGAAACCGAATTGTTCGTCCGGCAGTATTCTCTCGTCCTTGACATGCCTCAGTAGCCTCTTTGCGTAGATTCTTTCAAATACTTTTGAAAGTGCAGGCAGTAGGCTGATTGGCCTATAGCTATTTGGTTGTTTGGGATCTTTGCCGGGCTTCGGTATTGGCACTACTTCTGCATGCTTCCATGCTATGGGATATTGCCCAGTACTTAGGATATTGTTGAATGTTTTGGCCAGCAGGGGAGCCGCTGCAGGTGGTAGTTTTAGCAGGAGTGTGTTCGTCAGCATGTCTGGTCCGCCTGCTTTCTTCGGGTTTAGTATTGCAATTTGTGCTGCTACCTCTTCTGTCGTAATCGGCTCGATTACGTCGTCTTGGTCTTGGTGTTCCAGGAATCCTGGAAGTCTTTCTTCCACCATATCAATGTGTTGTTGGTCCACGGGATCTTCGATTGGTTGGAAGTTTCTTTCGAAGATGTCCGCCAGAGCATTTGCCTTATCGTTGGGTGAGCAGGCTATGTCGTTTCCCACTTGTAGTGGGGGTATTCTTTGGCCTTGCCCCAGTAGGTGTTTGGTGGTTTTCCAGATAGACTGGTCATTGAGGTTTAGTGTTTCTACCTTACTTGCCCAAGACTGGATTCTATGTGCCTCAACTTTGGCTTTTATTTCTCTCTGCATTCTATTGACTTTCGTGGCTGGGTTTCTTGTGTCCTGCCATTCCCTGAGCCTTCTATTCTTCCTGGTGATGAGGTCCCTTATATCTCGTGGAAGTGGTTTAGCATGATTTCTGGGCTGCGTTTGTCTCGTGGTGGAGGCTTCGACCGCGTCGATGGCTTTGGTTACTATGTGCAGCAGCGTCGTGTCCGCACCTACTTCATCTGGGTCTGGGATTGCTTCCAGGTCGTCGGTTAGTAGCTCCTGGTAGGCTTCCCAGTTTACTCCCCTGAGGTCCATCTTTGATTCCTCTCGTGGTGTGGCTTCCATCTCAAGGTCAAAGATTACTGGGACATGGTCGGAGGACAGTACACGTCTTGTACTGGTCGTTATCGTGTAGGGGAGTCCTTTGACTAGTGCAATGTCCAGGACATCTTCTCTCCTGTTTGTGGGGTAGATGGTGGCCGTATGTGGCGCAACTGTGATGGCGTGGTTGCGCTCCGCTGCCCTCAGGAGGCGACGTCCGCTGATGTTGACTAGTCTGCTATTCCATGCAGTGTGTTTTGCGTTGTAATCTCCACCTAGGAAGAGATTACCTGGCATGGAGAGCAGTGTATCGATGTCTTGCGGTTGAAGATGGCCTTGTGGCGGTCGGTAAACTGCTGCGAACGTTATTGGCCCTTTACTAGTTTTTATTTCCACCCCCGTGGCTTCCATTGTTTGCAGCGCAGGTAGCTGTAGTTGGTGGTGTTGCAGGTGTGTACGGACGTAGACAGCTGTACCACCTCCTGCTGTTAGTCGATCGTTCCTGAAGCTTTTGTAGTTCGCTGCTCTGACATTGACTCCTGGTTTTAGGTGAGTCTCTGTTACCAGGCAGACGTCGATTCCTTCTTCTTGCAGGAATTCTCGGAATTCACCCGCTTGTTGGCGGATGCCATTGGCATTCCACAGGCAGACTCTCAATCCCTGTGGCCTAGTACCCATGTTGATTCCTTGGGTTGGTCGGTGGGAGTGCCTGCATGGCAGCTTGGATTGCAGCGCTTATCTGCTGCGGGATGTGCTTCACAATGGCCTCCATTGCGGATGTCATAGCCGCTTGCACGGCCTCCAAAAAGACCACTGCGTTGTCCTGAGTCATCAGGTTGGTTGCAGCGGTTGGCGCTGGGTGTGCTGGCTTATTAGGTGTCCATTTTCTTCGGACTGCAAGTGATGGACGCCTTCTCATGGTGGCGATGTGGCTGGCGTTCGTTTGTGACGCCTGGTTCTTGATGGCGTTGTTGTTATCTGGCGGCGTCGATGGTGGTGCTGCCATTGGTGTGGTGGATGCGGTGGTAGCCCGCGTCGTTGTTGGAGCGTCTCTCGTGGCTTCTGCGGCGGCGGCTGTCGGTCTGGCGGCAGTGACGGCGGTTGTTGGCCTGGGGGCGGTGGCGGCGGCTGTCGTCCCGGCGGTGGTGGTGGCGGCTGTCGGCCTGGTGGCGGCTGCTGCTGTGGTTCTGGTTACCGATGGCTGGGGACCGACGTTCCTTCTGTTGTGTGCTGCAGCGTTGGCAAAGGTGTACCCTTTCCTAATTGCTGCGTTGCGGTTGGCTGCGGGTGCGTGTTGGCGCGCCTTGTACGCTTTTACAGCGTCACATCCCAGGTAATTCCCAGGGTGTTGCTGTGAGCATCTGGCGCACGTGGGAGGCGTGTCTTCGTTCTTTGTGCAGTTTTCAGTGGGATGGTTTCCTGCACATCGCACGCATTTGGTCTGCATCTTGCAGTTTCTAGCAATGTGGTCTATTCCTTGGCAGTTGTAGCATAGCCTTGGACCACGTTTACCTCTGGGTTTTTCCAGAGTCACGTCCACGTCCCTAATAGCGGTGATTTCCCTGATTCTTCTGTTCTCAGGGGTATCAGCCGCTATGATTTGGAACAGTGGGGTATCTTTCTTTGTTTTTGGTGATTTTACTTTGGTCACCGATCTTGGCGTGATATTCAGTTTCTTTAGCTCTGCTTTCAGGTTTTCTATGGTGAACCTGTAAGGGAGCCCTCTCATGACTAGGTTGATTGTTTTCACAGGTTCGGTGGAGTACGTGTAGTATTCCAGGTTCTTTTCCTTTAACACTCCAAGGACCCGAGTGAAGTCGTCAATCGTTTTGGTATAGAGGCGATATATATCGTTTCCTGCTACCTTGAACCGGATTGGTTCGTTTGTGATTTCTTGTATCACGTCATGTAGCTCAATGTACGGTTTGTCGTACTTTATTGTGATGGGGGGAGGCTTCCTGGACTTGCTTGTTGCATTTGCAGCCGGCGGCGTGTTGCTGCTCGTCTGCTCGCTTGTGTCCAGTACTTGGAAGACATTCCTTAGTGGCGGCGGGTCGGCGGTCGTAATGCGCCTGGGTGGCGCCGTTCTGGTAGCCCTGGTGAAACCCTCGGAGTCGGTAGTCCCCTTGGCTCTCTTGCGGTTGCCCACTGGTTTGTCTTCCGACGTGGGGGCGGCAGGCGGAGTCTCGTTCTTCTTCCGCTTCCGTGACTCCGTCTCGAAGTCCATGGGTGTTGCTGCTGTGGGCTCTGGCTGGCTGGCGATGGCGTTGGCGGCTGAAGGCTGCACGTCCAGGCCGGTGGTTGTCCCGTCGTCGGCTTGCACCGCTCGGGACTCTGCGACTGCTGCTTCTTCTTCTCCTGGAGTGAGCTCCAGGTTGGGGTAGATCCCCAGGGCGTACCTGAAGCAGTTCGGTGATTCCACCTCTTCTGCCTCGGCAGCTTCCTGTAGGACACTAAGAAGCTCTCTCTGATCTTCCAAGTAGTCATCAGGAGAGGGGGAGGGAGGTTTTAGTGTTTCCCTGTCCATGGTGGCGTGTGGAAGTAGGGGCTACAGAAGATAGATCTGTCTGGCCTAGTGACCGCGGGCTGGTCCCACGCGAAGGGGGCCCTGGATCACAGCGTTCCCTAACGGTCCCTAGGTGCACTGCGAATTGTTTCTGAACAATTCCCAGGTCAACCGCGCTAAGTGTACTGTAGATTGTCCTGACAATCTACAGCCACGCAGGAAGAAGTTGCAGCAAGCTGCAGGACCTGCGAGTCAGAAGACTCTTACACGACAATTTTGCTTTACCACACAGGCTGTGTGGTAGATGCTGCAGGTTCCTCAGCGCCGTCTTCTTCTACGGAGTCTTCCTCTTCTTCTCGGTGTTCTTCTTCGAAGAGGAGATGAGAGCTGGTGGAGGCAGCCTGCCACCGAGGTGGCTGCTTCGGCCTCTCGTCAGCGTCTGAGCTGTAGCGGCGAGCGGCACGCTACTTGTACCGTCGGTTGCGCCCTGGGCGCGGACCGTGGTGCGTAGAGTGAGCGCCGAGTGGTGGGGGGTAGCCCGGCCAATCGGAGCGCAGCACGTCTACGGAGGCTGAGTCAGGAGAGCAGAGAGCACAGACGTCTTCTCGCATCGGATCCCAGACTCGAAGTGGCCGGCGGCACCCGCCGCCAGCCGCCGCCGCACCTTTACCAGCTCGCCCTGTTGCGGCCGCCGACCAATGGGGCGCGCGCGCAACCGGCCGCCGCACCCGAGCCCATAAAGCACCCCCACCCCGGCTGCGCCGGCATTCCCGCTCACGCCGCGGAGAGTACACGTTAGTTCGTTGTCGCTGTTGGTTATCGTGATGTCGGGACGCGGAAGTGGACGCAAAGCTGCTGCCTTGGCTGAGTTGCTGCTCACGTTAGCAGGACCTGCCGGGAAGAAGAAGAAGAAGTCTACACCGCAGTGCTTTCGCTGCCAAAAGCTTGGCCACGTCGCCAAGCACTGCAGCGGAGCAGTCGCGTGTTTGAAGTGTGCGCAAGCACACGACACACGCGACTGCAAGAAGCCGAAGGACGCCCCCTGCACATGCGCCAACTGCGGTGGCGCACACGCGGCTAACGCCCGTTCCTGCGCGTACAGGAGAAATTGGCGCGGACCAGAGAAGACGCAGAAGCAAGTGACCACCACACGCGAAGAGGTGGTCACTCGCTCAGAAGACGCCATCACCAGGCGCCTCAGCGACGCCGTAGAAGAAGCCATGTCCGCCTTCAAATCCGCCATGGCGGAAGAGAGGGCGGCCATGCTGGCGGAACTGGGCGAGGCTCGGCGTCAGATTGCTGAGCTGACGCAGGAGCTTCGCTCAGCCAAGGCAGCTTCCGCCACAGCGGTCGACACCGCCAGCCAGACGACTCCTCCTCGAGAGAAGAAGTTTGCGACGGTGGCCACGCAGACCGACGTGCCTGCCGAAGGGGAGGCAACACTGCCCAAGACGGACGCAGAAGCAGAAGCGCAAGAAGAAGGGTGGGAAGAAGTCCCATTCCTCCCGCTTCCCGACATGTACAGCGCAAGCGCTGTAACGCAGAAGATAGCTGCATCGCTTCGCGATGGTACATATCCCCACCACGACAACCCTTATCCCTTCGTTCCTCCTAACCTTTCTAAACCTTCACCTCCACACCAACCAATCGAATATCCAGAAGGCCTTGTTGGTCTTTCCAAGGAGGATTACGATCTGATCAATTCCTTCCCAATTTTCACAGAGTGGCAAATGCGCTACGTCATCTTCGCTCTCGTCCACGGAGAGTATGAGAAAGCTGGATACACTGTATCCACTATCCCAACCGAGGGAGAGCCCTCAAGTAAGAAGAAGAAGAAGAAAAGTCGTCACACCGACAAATACAGAAAATAGGTTATCGGCACTCCTTGCCAGTACAGAACAACCTACAAGTCAAGAAAGAAGACTCATCAATCATCCCAGGGGAGTAAAGGCCAACAGGCCACAAACTTCCACCTGAACCTCCTCACAGTGAGGAAGTCAGAAAAGGAGCAGCAGCAGCAGGCTGCGCCGGCACGCACTCCGCTGCTCGACTCGCTGCCGCTCGCACCGGTCGTTTTCGTTTCCGTTTCGTGTGCACCGTCGCTAGCCCATCGCCATGTCCGGACGCGGAAAGGGAGGCAAAGTCAAGGGCAAGTCAAAGTCCCGCTCAAGCAGGGCTGGGCTCCAGTTCCCGGTCGGCAGAATCCACCGCCTCCTGCGCAAGGGAAACTACGCAGAGCGCGTCGGCGCCGGGGCGCCCGTCTACCTCGCCGCCGTCATGGAGTACCTCGCGGCTGAGGTGCTCGAGCTGGCCGGAAACGCGGCCCGCGACAACAAGAAGACGCGCATCATCCCGCGCCACCTGCAGCTTGCCATCCGCAACGACGAGGAGCTCAACAAGCTCCTGTCGGGCGTCACCATCGCACAGGGTGGTGTCCTGCCCAACATCCAGGCCGTCCTGCTGCCAAAGAAGACCGAGAAGAAGGCCTAAAGGAGGCCAGGCAATCGCAGCGCCGCGTGCTCCCCTGCACGCAACGCGCTTTGCCGGCTCGGCCCACAACAATCGGCCCTTTTCAGGGCCACCACACAAACCTACGTCCAAAGCAAAATTTCAGTCGTCCTCGCCGCACCTTGTTTTGTTTTGTTTTAACTTTGCACTTTCACAGCACAGCCGCCGCCGGCGCACGTCCGCCATCTTGTCGTCCACACAGCCCGTGTGGCCCAACACACACACACACACATTTTGCACGGTCGCAGTCGCCTTCCAAACGACAACGGCAGCAATAATGACCATTGTTAAAGGGAGGCGTGTCGACACACCGCCCTCCACTCCCGCGCGCAACGGCCGTCGACACGAACGAAACAAACAGCTGATCCGGCCGCCTATGCCCACACGCCTTGCCTCGGAAACCCCAACGCCGCCGCAAACACACAGAGCCAAACCACGCAAGCAAATAATCACCGCCTCTCGCACAACAACACACAGCCCGCCATCTCCATCGCGATCGATACAAAGACACACAATAACAAACACACAAACGAAGCAGCTCCACACACAGCCAGCCACATGACACGTTTCCTTTCCTTCTCCCCTCCCAGTCACATCACGTCGCTCAAACGGAAAGAAAGAAAGAAACAAACAAACAAACAAACAACACAGCGCACACACGCAGCAACAACACAGACTCTTTCGCACTTTTCAACTTCCGAACAGTGTGGTGGCCCTGAAAAGGGCCGTTTTCTAGTCTCTCCCACCCACAAGCACGGCCGCGGGAAGGCCAGCGCCCGCTGCGACGCAGCCTAACCGCCGAAACCGTACAGGGTGCGCCCCTGCCTCTTCAGGGCGTACACCACGTCCATGGCCGTCACAGTCTTGCGCTTGGCGTGCTCAGTGTACGTCACCGCGTCGCGGATCACGTTCTCCAGGAACACCTTCAGCACCCCGCGGGTCTCCTCGTAGATCAGACCAGAGATGCGCTTCACGCCGCCCCTGCGAGCCAGGCGGCGGATGGCGGGCTTCGTGATGCCCTGGATGTTGTCGCGCAACACCTTGCGGTGCCGCTTGGCGCCACCCTTGCCGAGCCCCTTTCCTCCCTTGCCGCGGCCTGTCATCCTTCCTTCCTCGGGCAAAGCAAAACGTGCACAAACAGCAGCTGCAGCGGCTGGCGAGTCGGCTACGGTCTGCGCCCAGCGCGCCCGCCGCCCCCCTATATAGACTCTGGCCCGCCCTCCCCCCACCACGCGCAACCGAGGGCATATAAGCGCAGCACGGAGGCGCGCGGGCCCGTTGTCACGCACGCACGCACGCGTCTGCGCCGAGCCGCCGCAGCGTCAGGTCGCTTGGGCTCTCCGCAGCGCTTTGTCCGTCGCGCGCCTTTGTTCACGAGCGCCTTTGTTCTCGCGCGCCTTTGTCAAGGCACGCGGGCCGAAGGTGGCCACGTGGCAGAAGCGGTAGCGGACTTCTCCAGCTAACGACTCGCTTGCGAGTTCGTCTAGCGGCAAAATTGTGTGTTACCGTTATCGTGGCTGCAATACAAATTGATCAGCATCAATTTGTATTGCGCCTAGGGACTGTTAGGGCACGCCGTGAGTCAGGACCCCCTTCACGTGGGACCAGTCCGCGCTCACTCGCTTAGCACCCACCCTCAAGAGCTCCTGTCTTCCCCATGGAAGGCAATAACATCGCTGCGAACGTCGCGGCGGTGGTCGCCGCGTCAGAGCACGCTCTGGCGGCGGCCTCCAATGCTCCGACCCCCGCGACCGCTCCTCCAGGGTATCGCCCACTCACAACGGTCGAACTCTTTGTTGTAATGAACCGCATGGCCAAAGCCGCCACCGCCTCTGAACGCGAGGCCGCGGAAAAGGCTTACATAAGGTTCTTACAGTACGACCTCGCCGCCGCACTGCCAGGCGCAGCCAGTGAAGAGGCCAAGGTACCGCCGGGAGCCCCGCCAGGCGTGTCCACGCAAGAGGACACTGCACTGCCGGAGGCGGCCCCGAAGGGAGCAGAGCCACCAGGCGTGGCGTCTCATGCACCCACTGCCCTGCTGGCTCCCCCCACGGTACAGGCCAGTCAAGAGGCTGCTGACCTGCCAGCAGCATCTCACGAGGACGTTATTCCAGAAGCCAACCTGGAAAAATTAATCCACGATGGCGAGGCTATGGAAGTCTCACTCCCATCGCGAAAAAGGCCGGCGGATGACGATGAGTCGTCCGAAAACACCCCTTCTTCTGCCCACAGAATGCCGCAGCAGAAGAAGAAGCAAACCGCGCCTGAAGGCGCCACAGAAGACATTGAAGCAGAGGAGGAAGAAGATGAGTTTGTCGTCCCCAAGCGGAAGCACACGGCTCGGGCAAGGAAGCTCGAGCAGGTGCAGCCGCTCCCGACGGCAAACTCGTTCGAGTCCGCCCAAATCGACACCGAGGCTATGGAGGAAGCGCCAAGGCCGCCCAAAAGGGTGGCCCCACCACCAATCAATGTCCTTTGGAAGGACACCTTCCGAGCCTTCCTAGAAAAATTCTCTGATGGTGTGTCCGCACCACCCAAAATAAAGTCCCTTGGGCGCGAGATGTTGCGCATCACACCTGCAAACATGGACGACTACCGCGCAACCATGAGTAAGATTCGGGAGGAGGGGCTGTTCTGCTACACTCATGATGCAGAGCGGCTCCCTCTCCTGAAGGTAGTCTTCCGCCGTTTGCCCATGAGTATGGAACCTGATCACCTCAAGGAGGAACTCCTCGCCCTGGGGTACAGCGTTAGATCAGCAGGCCTCATGAAGTCACCCAGGACACGGAGGGACATGCCACTGTTCCTCGTTGTCCTGGTGGACAGCATCGAGGCCAGAAAGATATTTCAACTTAAAACAATAGCTACAGTTGACGTAGAAGTTGAGCCACTCCGGGCCAAGGGGCGAAGAGCACAGTGCTTCTCGTGCCAAGGCCTGGATCATGTGGCACACTTCTGCACAATGCCTGCCCGTTGCGTCAAATGCGCGGGCTCCCACCAAAGCAGAGACTGCAAAAAGAGCAAAGATGAACCGCCGAAATGCTGCAACTGCAGTGAACAACACGTGGCCAGCTACAGGGGCTGCAACCTATTTAAAAAGACCAGGCGCCGCGGACGCGGACGTGGAACGTCACGCCCAGTCCAGCAAGGCACCAGCTATGCCACAGCCGCAAAAGGCGCGGCCCCAGCCCACCAGGAGCGACAGCAAGCACCCCCAGACGCCACGAACAAGCCGGCTGCCACAAACCAGTCACCAGCAGCCCAGCCAGGCCCCACTCCACCCGCAACAAGCACCAAAGACTGCAGTCAGGGCCCACTGCGTCCCACCCCCAGCTCCCCACACCAAACATGTCAGGCAAACGCACAGGTGGCCAGTCGTACGGCACCTGCTGCACACATCCCACCGGCTCGGAATACTGCAACAGCCATTCCTGAACCCCACAATAAACCCTGTTTGGAGACAACACAGCTAAATGCCCTCCTGCACTCGCTGACGTCAATGCTCCAGCAACTCCCAGTACTAGTGCAGGCAGTCACGGCGGCCCTCCAGGCCAGCACCGTCCCAGCCCCACACCATGGATAACCCGCACATACATGGGCTAACCGTCTGCGGATTCAACGCAAACGGCCTGGTAAGGCAACAAGGTGAGTTTCGCAACTTTCTGCAGGACGAAGCAGTTGATATATGTCTCGTTTGCGAAACCCACCTTAAGCCTGGAGTCCAAGTCAGGGCAGCCAATTACGCCTGTTACCGCTATGATAGGCCGACTGCCGGTGGTGGGACAGCCGTGTATGTTAGACGTGCACTGATGCACCATGCCACCCACCTCCCTGACCTAGTATCGGTGGAAGCCACAGCAGTCAGCGTGTCCACCGCAATAGGACAGATAACCTTCGTTGCTGCCTATAAGCCCCCACGCGCTACTCTTGCCGACCAGGATATCGACGCGCTACTGGCGGCTGGGGGGCGGGTTTTCATTGCGGGTGACTTCAACTCGAAGCACGCGGAATGGAACTCCCGCCTCACAAATGCCAATGGCCGCCGTCTCCTCAGAGCTGCCCAGAGAAACGGCGCCATAGCTCTGGGGCCATTCGAACATACCATCTTCCCAGCTCGCCAGGATCTGTTGTCCGATGTGCTGGACATAGCAATTCTCAAGGGTATAGGGCACCACATCTCCGCATCGACGCGCTGTGCACTGTCATCAGATCACGTCCCAGTGATCTATGACGTGGACATCGTCGGTGCGGCCCTTCCGCCACGTCGTCCGAACTTCAGGCACCTAAATCGAGAGCGCTATCAGGAGGAGGTCCTCCCTCTCCTGACAGACGCCCCAGACCCGTCTGAGGTTGGCACGGACACTGCCCTGCAGTACCTGAGCGAAAAACTGCTCCAGGCCGCCGAGGCAGCCTCACCGCCTCCCGCACAACATCCACTGGTAAACTCCCGTCGCCTCCCGCCCGAAATCAGGGAGACGATCCGGGAGAAAAACCGGCTCTTCCGAGAGTGGCAAATTACACGCCAACGTCACACGAAGGCCCGGCTGAACCACATGCGCCGGGAGATCAAGGCTGCAGTCGAGGCCCACCGAAACAGGGAATGGGCGGCCCTAGTGGAAACCCTTGACCCTGCTGACGGCAACGCCTGGCGCGTCGCAAAATCATTTTTGAGACGACGTAGGCGCGTCCCACCAATTCAGGTAGGCCAGGAGGTCTTCAGCCACCCCGATGAAAAGGCGAACGTGTTGGCCGACCACTTCGCGGCGTCTTTCACGCCCGTGGCGGACGTCGTGGACGCCGATCACGCTCGCCTGGTAGAAACACAGCTCCCCACCTTTCTAGCGGCCAGAGAAGACGGAGACAACATTGAGCTGATAACAGTGGAAGAAGTGGCCCTGCAGCTACGGACAATCAGCCCAAAAAAGGCGGGAGGGGATGATGGCATCGTCGGCATCCTCCTGCGCGAACTCCCAGCAGAGGCATACCAGACGCTCGCAGACATCTTCAACACCATCCTACGCACGGGAATCTACCCTTCCGAGTGGAAACACGCGGAAGTGGTAGCAATCCCTAAGACAGACAAGGACCCCCGTCTGGCGGCCTCCTACCGCCCGATCAGCCTCCTGCCCACACTCTCGAAAGTATTCGAGCGCCTCTACGCCAAACGCCTCCTCAGACACGTGGAGGCCGAACATCTGCTTCCAGATGAACAGTTCGGTTTTCGCAGGGGCCACTCCACAGTACACCAACTCATGCGTGTCGTGGAGGAAGCCATGAGAGCCCTGGAGACCCGGGAATACCTTGGGGCGGTGTTCCTGGACGTCTCTAGGGCATTTGACTCCGTGTGGCACGACGGGCTCGTGTACAAACTATTCGTGCACGGGATCCCAACGTCGCACGGGGTGCTACTGAAGTCCTACCTCGAAGACCGGACCTTTCATGTGCGCCTTGAGGAGGGTGTGTCTACTCAACGACCGATCCAGGCTGGAGTGCCGCAGGGGTCCGTACTCGGCCCCCTGCTGTACTCCCTCTACACCGCAGATGCTCCGCGAGTGGCGCGGGTGTCGCTCGCATTATATGCCGACGACACTGCGCTGCTCGTCCGGAGCATGAACCTGCAAGAAATGAGACGGCGTCTCCAGCTAGGGTGTGAGGCTTTAGGAAGCTGGTCGACGAAATGGCGGCTGAAATTTAATGCTGCCAAAAGTCAGGCAGTAATATTCACAAAGAGAATGCTGCCTCGTGACTTAGAGCCGGTGACGATCACGGGAGGCCCCATCCCGTGGTGTAAAACCGCGAAATACCTCGGGGTAACCTTAGACCAGCGGTTAACATGGCGCCCCCACATACAGGAGGCAAAGGGTAGGGCTGCAGGGCGTCTTCGTGTCCTGTACCCTCTACTCAACCCGACTTCGACGCTTCCCCCTCGCCACGGCATCACCCTATACCTGGCACTGGTTCGCCCGGTGCTGGAGTACGCTGCCGTGGTGTGGGGAAATGCGGCCGAAACCCACATTGTTGAGCTCCAGAGGGTGCAGAACCGAGCACTTCGGCTCGCCCTCCGTCTACCCTGGCGCTACCCAACTGCCCAGCTACACCAACAAACTGGTATACCTCTGCTGAGAGACCGCTTCCGACAATCAGCGCGACAGTTTTATCAAGAGGCCCACAGGTCTCACAATAGGCTCATCCAGGCACTGGGCCACCAAATCCACCACAGGCCGACCACACGTTGGCCCGACCTGTTGCAACCATAAAAACCTTGCAACAACCAATGGATGCAACGCATCCGATAGGCCAGCCCGAAATAAGTCAGTTCCCTCCCACATCTTATAAGTAAATATTTGCAGGAATAGCACCCGATGCTCACCCTGCCCCTTCACGAGCAAAGGATCGCTCGCAAGTAAAAGTGAGTGAGTGAGCGGGCCCGTTGTCAAGGCAGCACCGGACGCCGCGCCGCACCTAACCTCCACGCACGCCGCTCCGCTACCGCTACCGCTACCGCCATGGCCCGCACAAAGCAAACGGCCCGCAAGTCCACCGGCGGAAAGGCGCCGCGCAAACAGCTCGCCACCAAGGCGGCGAGGAAGAGCGCGCCCGCCACCGGAGGCGTCAAGAAGCCCCACCGCTACAGGCCGGGCACCGTCGCCCTGCGAGAAATCAGGCGCTACCAGAAGAGCACAGAGCTGCTCATCCGCAAGCTGCCATTCCAGCGCCTAGTGCGCGAGATCGCCCAGGACTTCAAGACCGACCTGCGCTTCCAGAGCTCCGCAGTCATGGCCCTGCAGGAGGCCAGCGAGGCCTACCTCGTCGGCCTCTTCGAAGACACCAACCTGTGCGCAATCCACGCCAAGCGCGTCACCATCATGCCCAAGGACATCCAGCTCGCGCGCCGCATCCGCGGCGAGCGCGCCTAAACCGCGCCGCGGCACCGCACCGCACAAACAAAAACGGCCCTTTTCAGGGCCACTAACATCTCTCCGTCGCGAGCAAACTTTGTCGGTCGCCTGCCTCTCGCCCCACAACCACACAAAAACAAAAACAACCACCACTTCCCGTCCGTCCGCCACACCCGCTCACTCTGCCTGCCTGCTAGCAGCGCGCAACAATCGCACATCATCCCTCCCCGGCCGCTCAAAGCGCACAATACCCAACGGCCGACGTCACACCGCACGGGTGGCTGGCCGGCCGCCGCCGCTTTCGTTTCGAAAACAAAACCCGCACCGACGGCCAACGGCCAGGCAGGCGCGCTCTACACGCCACCGAAATCCCCGCCGACTCCTTCCACATCTCAACGTGCCCCCCGTTGCAAAACATAACACACACAAAGACCGGACACGACGAGACAAGACATCCGAGAAGAACTGAACGCAGGCAAGCCAACCAACGTATTCAAAAACAACGTGACAGAAAACCAACCGTCGGCCGCCGCCAAAAAGCAACGGCGACACTCAACCACGACAACAACACCACCGCTACCGCTACCGCTACCGCTACCGCCGCCCACACCCGCCACCGACCCCCGCAATCCAACCACCACGGCACGCAAACAGCATCCCCACGGGCATACAGACAGACAGACACCCACACCAAACGCAACACGACAATCAAAACCTTCCCCGACGTGCTTTGATGGCCCTGAGAAGGGCCGTTTTGGGCCGCGCGTCTCTTGCGCGCCACTAGACGACGACGGGGGGTGGGGACGACGGAGCCAAGCGCCAAACCCTTCCTTTCCCATCTCTTTCTCCTCTACTCTACTTCTTCTTCTTGGGCGAAGCCTTCGCCTTAGACGGCGTCGTCGCCTTCTTCGGGCGCGGCGCCTTCGGCTTCTTCGTCGGAACCTTGGCGGCCTTCTTCGCCTTCGACGGCGACTTGGCCTTGGCCGGCTTGGCCGCAGCCGCCTTC
The DNA here is from genome assembly GCF_021461395.2 of Schistocerca americana. Taxonomy (NCBI): domain Eukaryota; kingdom Metazoa; phylum Arthropoda; class Insecta; order Orthoptera; family Acrididae; genus Schistocerca; species Schistocerca americana. Next base: position 71,780,421 of record NC_060126.1, on the reverse strand, counting down.
TTCGCACCCGCGGGAGCGGCCGACGCCGCAGACGCCTTCTTGGCGGCGCCCGCCTTCCGACCGGTCGCCGCCTTCACACCACCAGCCTTCTTTGCGCCGGCCGCACGGGCGCCCTTCTTCTCCTTGCTGGCCGGAGCGGCGCGCTTCTTCTTGGCACCGCCAGCACGAGCCTTGCCGCCCTCGGCCGCCCCCCCGCCGCCGGCGCCGGCAAGCTTGAACGAGCCGGACGCGCCCTTCCCCTTCGTCTGCACCAGCTCGCCCGCCACGACGGCCGACTTGAGGTACTTCTTGATAAACGGCGCCAGCTTCTCCGCGTCCAGCTTGTAGTGCGCGGCAATGTACTTCTTGATCGCCTGCAGCGACGACCCGCCGCGCTCCTTCAGACTCTTGATGGCCGCCGTCACCATCTCAGAGGTGCGCGGGTGCGCAGGCTTGGCGCGCGGCTTCTTCGCAGACGACGCAGACTTGGCCTTCTTCGTAGTGCCGGTGGCGGCGGGTGCCGCAGCAGTCTCGTTCGTAGCCGCCTGATCTGCCATTTCGACGACGCGCGTAACACACAGCGAGAGCGAGAGCGAGAGCGAGCGGGACGGCAGGCACGCAAGCACAGCACAGCAGAGCAGAGAATCACAAGGGCCCAGCCAGTGTCGCGGGCGGGCGCGGACGGCCGAGAGAGCGGCCGCCACTCTGCGCGCCGCCGCGCCGCGCCTCCCGCGCTTGCTACCGCCCAACGTCCGACAGCCTGTGCGGAGCAGCCCCAAACCTGCGCCACAACCGCCCGCGCCTTTCAAACCACCGAGGATGGGGCTACACACAGCCACACCACAGTCGCCAACCAGTCGCCACGGCAGCGCCGCAAACCACGGCCAAACTGCAGCTACCGCGCGCTACAGCCTGGGTCGGCCCGCCGAGAATCGCCGCCCCCGCCCAAATGCCGCCCCCACAGCCCCAGCCGACGACCCGCCACAATGGCCAAACCTTCGGCAAAACTCCCACACCGTCGCCGCGGCAGCCCGGCCAGCGCGGCCGGCGCCACAGCCACACAAGCCGAGGCGTGCGGCGATGACGGCCGTGCAAACGCGCCTCCGCCGCCCCATCGCCTTCCGTCGCCCTCCCGCCGTTTCCCGATCGGCCCGCAGCCGTCGGGCCACATCGCGCGCCGTCCTCCTCCTCTCGCCCGCCAACATTCACAGCCGTTTCTCAACAATTGCCCGCCGCAAACGGACGCCGCCTGCGCAACAGGCGCCGCCGCCCCTCGCCGCTTCCGACCCAACCCCTCGACCGAGGCAAACCGCAATCCGAATCTACAGACCAACCCAATCTGCCGTCAGCACACACGACAGCCGACCTTACACGTTACGCGTTACACATTACGTTTACACGTCTAGGTTAGGTTAGGTTAGGTTAGGTTAGGTTAGGTTAGGTGGACGTGGGTTAGGTTAAGGGGACTTGGGTTAGGTTAAGCGTCAAACTTAGGTTAAGCATTCAAACACGTCAGGCGTCAGAGGTTAGGTTAGGTTAGGTTAGGTTAGGTTAGGTTAGGTTAAGGGGTCAGTGCTAGGTTAAGAAGCGTCAAACGTAGGTTAAAAAGCGTTCAAAAACGTGAGGCGTGAGCCGGACAGCTTACCTTACGTAGACGTTAGGGGCTCAGGCTGAGCTCACCTCACCACAGGTTCGGTTCGGTTCGCTCAGCTCACCTCAGCTCAGCGTAAAGCGCCGAGGTCAGGCTACGTTCGTTCACCTTCGGGCGCCACACTTTCGGTTGAAAGGTCGCGACGGGACGACGTCGGCAGGCACGCCGCAAACAAACAAACAAACAAAACGTACAGACGACGTCGAAAAACCGCCGACAGACGGGGAGCAGCACGACCACGACCAGATACCGAGCGCGAACGAGACACACGCGAACCACCCCCACCGGCCAAAGGGCACCACACAACAACCCAGAGCACCACGTGTCGACACCAGACCAACCCGCCGCTCACGCGACATGCCTGGCACCGAAGGGCAACCGCCCGCAACTGCGCTTTCCGCGCCGGCCCGGATGCACGTCGTGCTACAACAACACCACTACCGTACACAGCCGCTGTTCACAACATCACTATCATGCGCGCCCGCGGCTCGCCGCCGTCGCAGTCGCACCCCCAACGCCAGCACTTTTGCACCACCATTCACACGCACCGCAACACAGCTCGCCGACACAGCCGAACAAAACAAACACCACACAACAACAACAACAACAACAACAACGCCGCCGCCGCCGCCGCCGCCTCTACTTGTGCCGGCGACCCACCCCGCCGATGGCGCACCTTTCGCCAGCCGGCAATCGACACGCACCCACCCACCCACCCACCCACCCCCGGGGCCCAGTGCAAAAAAAAAAAAAAAAAAAAACAAAACACACACACACACACACAAACGACACGGGAGGCGCACACCGCCACTTCGCGCGCACGCCACCAACCAGTCGTCGTCTCAAAATAACAAACAAAAACCAAAAAACAAACAAAATAAACTAACAACTAGGGCAACACAAATCAAAACAAAAAACGCCTCGCACGAACCGCCCACAAAACGAACAAGCACACGCACAGGCACAGCCTCTGCTGGCGACCACGACGCAGCGGCACGCTGCTCCTGTCCCGCGCCCCGCGCCCCACTCGATTCACAACTCACGCGACACCGTCAACGACGGGCTCGCTTCCCGCAACCTACCACCTTTCCGCCACGACGCACAGCCCCAGCCCCACCCGACGACGCCCGTGGCAACGACTGCACTTTCACCACCGCCTCCCCCCAACACACACACAGCCAGCCAAAAACGCACTCGCGACCCACACATGCACGTGCATCGGCACACGCCAACCAGTCAACGTCGACAACCACACGCAAGGCTCGAAACGAAACCGGCGTCCTTCCACGTTGCCATCAAGCTACACGACACAAGACACAAGGAACCAACACAACAGCCGGCCCCACTAATTCCCACTCTCACGCCGCAAAAAGCACACCGAAACCGCCAAACGCACGCACATTCCCCTTCGCACTGACACCGACCGGCTCGCTACCACACCTCCCGGCAGCCGTTTCACAAACATGACACGGCGTGACGCGACATCACGGGCCTACGCACACCGGACCCACTCACACTCTCTCCTTTCCTTCTGTTTTTCCCGACGCCTTCGGCCGGGCACACGCGGCACAACGCCGCCAATTCACCACACCGCCCACACAGTCGACAAGCGCCCGCCCTGTACGGCACACGCAACGACGCAGCGCAGCAAAGGGCGCCCGCAACACATACCTCTCCTCTCTCTCTCTCTCTCTCTCTCTCTCCGCCGCCCGACGCGCCAACCGCCACACCACACCGCCAGCCACTCGCACATTGTGCACTGCCACCAGCCACACGTCCAACACGCCGCGCCGCCTCCGGCCACCCGCCAGGGGGCGCTCACGTCCGCGACAACAGCGCGGCCCGCCGGGCCGAACCGAACCGAGCCGCCGCTGCTGCTCTGCACTCGGCACGGCCACACCCTGCTGCAGGCCGGGCTCGTCTCCCTGTACGCGTCTGCCTGCGCATCAACACAACGGGGCAAGTGAGCAAACCCCGTCACAACACGCCACATCGCGCAATGGCCGTGCCGACCTTTTTCTCTCTACCGCCATCCCTTCTTCTCGCGTTTTACTCGTTGTTGCTGCAGCGGCGCACACCTACACATCCACAGCCCCAGCCGGCCTCACCTCAGGGCCCGCCGCCAGCGTCTCCTCCTCGGGCACAGGTGCGGTGCTGTGGCCGCCCATCCAACCGCATTGCTGGCCGTCCAGTCCAGCCGCCAGGCGTTCCCACTGCCGCGCACCGACCCTGCTGCAGAAAACGAAGCATGGCCAGACCGACCGACCGATACACAAAGCAAGCCGTCGCCTCGCCTCGCCTCTCGTCCTTCCTTCCGCCCCCGCCATTCTCACACCACCGCCTCTCCACTTTCGCCCCCCCCCCCCTCCCTCCTTTTTTTTTTTTTGTTTCTTTCTTTCTTTCTTAGGGCCCTCTCTCCTTACGGCACCGCCTGCAGCAGCGGATTTTTGCGCCCACACGCCTACTCCTACCACCATTACCTTGCCCTGCCCTGCCCTGCCCTGCCCTGCCCTGCCCATCAACGTCGCAGTCGAACCGACGCTTGCCAACAACACACTGCCCACGTTCCTTTCTCTTTTCGGCCTACGCCCATTACGCGCCGCCGCCACAGCCTATTATTCTCCCTTCCCTTCCCGTCCCACAACACACCGACGTCATCACACGCACCCAAAACAGGGGCCACGACCGTGTTCCTCGCCCACTCCCATCCCGCACGGTACGCACATTCCCAACTACTACCGCGCACCCTCCCTTTCCAATCTGTGTGTCTCTGTGTCTGTGTCCTGTCCGCGCGTGACGCCTCTCAACATCCGCCGTCCCCCGTCCCGTTTTCGCCCCCATGCCGTCGTCGCGCCGCCTCCTCCTCCTCCCCGTCCACCGCCGCCCCTGTCCGCCCCGCACCACACCATACACCGCTGCTTGTCCCGGCCGTTGCCACCAAAGGCGCCGACCGCAAACGCGCCACGCCGCAGCCCCCGTGCGTCTCGCTCGCTTGCATCTCCGTGCCGACGCTGCCTCTCTTCCCGCACGCACTCGACCTCGACAACACAGTCTTTGGCTCCGCCACTGCGTGTTCCGGTGGTACGCACGCTGCAACACGTATGTACTCATTACCAGAGCGATGGCGAGGCATGACAGCATCTCTGTCTGACCAGAGAGTTATTTATCGTTGCTAGTCGGCGCTTGGACCGCGCCAGACGACAGTAGTGGCACGCAGCGAGTCGCCAGGAACAGTTGTTATATATATTGTAGCGCGAGTCGGGAGAGGTAGTAGTCGTCAGTCGACAGTCGTAGCGGGTGGACGGTTGTACTGAGCGGGCGTCGGCGGCGTGCTCTGCTCGTCTCGCGACTCTGGTCACGGTTCGGGACGATGTACAGTATATTGTGTTACAATAACAAGGTAGTGTGAAGCTGCATTGCGCAAATCTGATAACGTATGTTCATTGTACTTATTTTGTTCAACAACAAATGCCCCAATATTACTTTTTTTCTAAAGTAACCTTTTTTTTTTTTTTTTAAAGAAAAACATTCACTTTTTAAAGACTACTTCCTATGGCATTTCCCTCCAAGGAGTGCAAATTAATTACCAGCCAGCACTCATTCATTGCACACAGCTGTGTAAGGGGTATCTACAATTGAGGAGCAGATATATAAATGCACTTTTTTTTTTGTGTGTGTGTCTCTTTTTCATTGGGGTAACGATCTTTGGCTCTTTTTATTCTGAATACGCTGCTGCCCTCATACAATGTATCAGGTTTCATTATGTCTGTTGCACTGTTACTTATCGTTGGGTTTGTTTTGTAGGGACGTTAACATTCTGGCACATTTTTATTATCATCAGACTCTCTGCTATTTGTGCAGGGAGGTTATACCTGGGTCCATTTCCATTTACATTTTAATCTTGATAGACTTTTTGTTTTCTTTTTTGTTTCTTGTTGTTTTCCCTTCTTTTTTTGTTGTTTTTTTGTTTGTTTTGTTTTTCCCACTCTCACCACCACCGCCGCATCACGCCATGGCCTCCCCCTTACGTTTTTGGTTTCTTTTTCTGTTCTTCAACTGCTTCAACATCACCGCGCCCCATTTCCACACCACAGCCATCAGCCTCCAAGACGGGCAGGCGCAGTGTGCCATTTCCGGCGCACAAGCACACCCCGTACGGTACTCTCCTCGCCCCCACGCCACCAACAACACAGCGACCACGCGGCTTTCAGGCATGGCACGGCACCGGCGAAATGCGCCGCCCCCGCCCCCGCCCCCGCCCCCGCCCCTCCGCGCATCCGTCCGTCTCGCCACGTTCACTGACAGCCGCGTCTGCGGCTACACCACGACAACCACAACACAACAACGCTCCCCTCCCTGGCACCTCATTGTTTTTCTCCTCCTCTTTTGCACAAAACCACAACGCCGAGCACAGGCGCAAGCCACCCACACCGCGCCCCTCCCCGTCTTTGGCCGCCGCTCCTCGTTTGCCCCCTCCCATCTCCCGAATGCCATGCCAGCAGCGTTACGCATGCCCCTCCCCTGTCCACACAACACTACCGCCAAACGAACAGCCTTCCGGGCCACATGCAGGGCACGCCCACCTCCAAACACTGCCAATTCACGGACGCAATTCGCTAAACACACACACACACACACACTTTCTCGACACCTTTCTGTAGGGAGGGTGCGTCATCTCGACCGTGACAGAGTGACGGCAACTATCGACGATCCATTTCCCCCCACTGGTAAAACATGTCCACTAAACACCTACATACATCATTCAAGTACACAGACAATAGCATACACACAATGGGAGGGCACACGAACATGGACGGCACGGCACTGTCATACACTCTTCCTCAGAACCATATCAACAAACGTTACGTACATCCGGGAAAGCGAAAGCAAAAAGCACAAGCAAAGGGCAAAGCCCAATGCAGCCGTCAAAGGTAAGGTAACGTTCACCACGGCAGACACTTGCAGCCGCGCCGCCGTTAAACGCATTTCAGTGCGGCTCCAATACGCCTCCGACACGGGAACGTTCCGTTGCTCTACGAATGCGTTTCTCCCTTTGTCCCTTCCTCTCTCTTTTGCCCCCCCTCTGTCCTTTCCTCCTGCACTCTTGCCTCATTCCTCACGTTCTGCCCAGACATTCGACCGATCAAAGTCAACCTTTCGTTACCGTTCTCAGCGCGACGGTGTACAACAGTATGACGGGTGTGCCCAAAGACTTCGGTTCAGTTGCGTGACGCCGGTCTATCGCGCCGATCGACAGTTACACAAAACTATGTCAAACAAACAAATACATACATACCGGATGGACACAGACAAACACGTGTACAGACATTCGCCAAAAACGACCGCCGCCGCCGCCGCCGCCGCCGCCGCCGCCGCCGCCGTCGTCTAGCGTCGCGCTTACTGTACTGCACTGGACACGCGTGCATCTCGAATGACGACATCGGTGTGCGTGCGTCCTACGCAATCAGTCAGACACGGCTATCAAAAATCAGAGTCGAATGGTACATCATCGTGCGTGTCGCCGTACACGTACAGTACAATACAAAACAACAATGCGTCTCTTAATGGCACGTTCATTTCAACGTCACTCCACACACCTCCACGCTGCAGTTACGTCGCACCATTGTCAACTCGGCGTACTGCAAAGGGAATAGTGGGCGGCAAAACATTCCACATTTCACCCTCGCCATGTGTGATGTGCAAACCAAACCCGCAGACGGCCGTCGTTACGGTGACACACAACGCCAACGAGGCGTGCCACCATTCCACGCCACGGCGACCAACCTCGTGGCCGTACCCCGCAACAACGCTTTGACGCGGACCCCCCCCACCCACAATCAAAATGCACACATCACAGCCGTCCACAAAACAACAACAACAACAACAACAACAACAACAACAATTCCGCCCTTCCCGCAAAGGCACGTTGGTGGCCCTGAAAAGGGCCGTTTTGCCGCTCTCGCAACGGAGGAGCCTTCTCCATCCTTCCTTCCATTCCAGAGCCACCTCCTTACTTGGAGCTCGTGTACTTGGTCACCGCCTTCGTGCCCTCGCTCACGGCGTGCTTGGCCAGCTCGCCAGGCAGCAACAGCCGCACAGCGGTCTGGATCTCGCGGGACGTGATGGTCGAGCGCTTGTTGTAGTGCGCCAGGCGAGAAGCCTCGGCCGCAATGCGCTCGAAAATGTCGTTCACGAAGCTGTTCATGATGCTCATCGCCTTCGACGAGATGCCCGTGTCAGGGTGCACCTGCTTCAGCACCTTGTAGATGTAGATGGCATAGCTCTCCTTCCTCTTGCGCTTCTTCTTCTTGTCGCCCTTCGAAATGTTCTTCTGCGCCTTGCCAGCCTTCTTGGCGGCCTTCCCGCTAGTCTTGGGCGGCATCTCGAACCAACGTACGGCAGCAGCAACACCAGTAGCAAGCGCTCCGCTCTAGTCAGCGTCTCCCCACACAGTGGCACCCGCCGCCAGCCGCCGCCGCACCTTTACCAGCTCGCCCTGTTGCGGCCGCCGACCAATGGGGCGCGCGCGCAACCGGCCGCCGCACCCGAGCCCATAAAGCACCCCCACCCCGGCTGCGCCGGCACGCCAAGGGTGTCGACTGGTTCGTCACCCCCGACGTTCTCCACGCCTTGAGCTCCGACCACTTGCCGGTGCTCTTTCGACTACATGTCACTCCGCTTCCACCAGCGGCGAAGCTCGACACCCGGAAGACCGACTGGCCGCGCTTCCGGCAGCTTGTTCTGCAACGCCTCCCGGATGAGCCACCTCCACTGGACACGGATGTCAATGCTGCTCTTCACACGCTGACTGCGGCTCTCACCACGGCTGTTGCTGACTCCACTACGCCTCCACGGGTTTCTTCAGTGGCAGCTCCAGCACTCCCTGCCGACTTACGGGACCTTATCCGAGAACGAAACCGTCTGAACAGAGTTTGGCATGAAACACGCCAGCCCGTGCTGAAGCGGCGCATCAATCATCTCCGCCGCGTCATCAAGGCTGCCCTTGCTGCTCACCGTATCCGCCGGTGGGAGGAGAAGCTTGCCTCAGTTGATCCTGGGGCCGACACGTGGGAGTTGGTCCGTTCCCTCACACGGCACCGCCCACACATGCCGCCGCTCACAACTACCGATGGACCTGCTTACACGCCCGCCGCTAAAGCCGAGGCCCTGGCGTCGACTTTTGAGGCCAACTTCCGGCCCCTTGCGGCGCCGGTCGACAACGAGAACGTCCGCACAGTGGAGACCAGACTTGCTGCCTTCCTCCACGGCGATCACGGTGACGCCACCATTGTCCCAACATCGGAAAGGGAGGTCACTGACCATCTTCGCCGACTTCCCCAGACGAAGGCCCCGGGGCACGACAACGTTGACGGGAGAGTCCTCCGCATGCTGCCCAGGATTGCCATCCTGTATGTGGTCGCTCTCTTCAACGCCATCTTTCACCAGCTGCAGTACCCCGACGCTTGGAAGAAGGCTGTCGTTGTGGCGGTCCCGAAGCCGGGCAAAAACAGGACAGTACCAGAGCATTATCGCCCCATCAGTCTCCTCCCGACGTTGAGTAAAGTTTTCGAGAGAATCCTCCTCTCTAGGTTCGGCCGGCTGCTCCACCAGGACAATATCATTCCTCGGGAACAGTTTGGCTTCCGCCAGCACCACTCCACCACTCAACAGTTGCTCCGCGTCGTCGAGGAGGCGACACTGGCGTTCAACAATCGGGAGTTTTGCGGCCTTGTCCTGCTCGATGTGTCCAAGGCCTTTGACACCGTCTGGCACCACGGCCTGCTCTTCAAGTTGTTCCATCTCGGCATCCCTTCGTGCTTCGTCCGCCTACTCGGCAACTACCTTGAGGGCCGTACTTTTGTCGTCCGAGTTGGCAGCACGTCTTCCTCTGTTCGCCCAGTCCTTGCTGGAGTGCCCCAAGGGAGCGTTCTGGGCCCGATATTGTATGCTGTCTACACCTCTGACCTGCCGATTTCCCCGAGGGTTGGTCGTGCCATCTATGCTGATGACACGGCCCTCTTCTCGCGCCATCGCAACATCGACGCCGTCCTCCGACGTCTGCAAGCTGCTCTGCAGGACCTCGAGCGCTGGGCCGCCGACTGGCGGATCGGCTTCAACGCCACCAAATCTCAGGCGATGCTCCTCACTCGCCGTCTCCCACCTGAAGTGCCACCACTGGTGCTTTGTAATCAGGCCATCACCTGGACCACGACTGCCACCTACCTCGGGGTCATTCTCGATCGCACCCTGACATGGAAGGCTCACGTCACCGCTGTACACCGGAAGACATCTCAGAGGGCTGGGGCATTGTACCCCATGCTCAACGAAACTTCCTCGCTCCCTGTCGCCAACGGACTGCATATCTATCGTACGTGCATTCGTCCGGTCATGGACTATGCCTGTGAAGTCTGGGGCAATGCTGCCCCCTCCCACATTCAGAGGCTCCAGCAACTACAAAACAAGCTCTTGCGCCGAGTTTACCATGTTCCGCGTGATTTCCCTCATCGCCCCCTCCATCAGGCGGCTGAGGAACCCCTCGTCCGGGAGAGATTTCAAGACGCAGCGCGCCGGTTTTATAATGCCACCCGCACTTCAGACAATCCCCTCGTCCGGAGGTTAGGACGACATAATGACCATCACGACCACTACAGGCGGCCCGTTGCCCTGATCGAATAATCAGGTCAGCCCAGAAGACTCACCACCACTTCTTCCTCTCAGCGATTTCCAGTTATCATACGCGCTGACCACCGCCAACCACACCCTGCAGCCTTGGTAGGAAATGCCTCTCGGTAAACCCTACATTCACGATAGCCTGGGATGTTCCACACCCAGTCCAGATGAAAGGAGGCCGCGCGCGCCGGCACGCACTCCGCTGCTCGACTCGCTGCCGCTCGCACCGGTCGTTTTCGTTTCCGTTTCGTGTGCACCGTCGCTAGCCCATCGCCATGTCCGGACGCGGAAAGGGAGGCAAAGTCAAGGGCAAGTCAAAGTCCCGCTCAAGCAGGGCTGGGCTCCAGTTCCCGGTCGGCAGAATCCACCGCCTCCTGCGCAAGGGAAACTACGCAGAGCGCGTCGGCGCCGGGGCGCCCGTCTACCTCGCCGCCGTCATGGAGTACCTCGCGGCTGAGGTGCTCGAGCTGGCCGGAAACGCGGCCCGCGACAACAAGAAGACGCGCATCATCCCGCGCCACCTGCAGCTTGCCATCCGCAACGACGAGGAGCTCAACAAGCTCCTGTCGGGCGTCACCATCGCACAGGGTGGTGTCCTGCCCAACATCCAGGCCGTCCTGCTGCCAAAGAAGACCGAGAAGAAGGCCTAAAGGAGGCCAGGCAATCGCAGCGCCGCGTGCTCCCCTGCACGCAACGCGCTTTGCCGGCTCGGCCCACAACAATCGGCCCTTTTCAGGGCCACCACACAAACCTACGTCCAAAGCAAAATTTCAGTCGTCCTCGCCGCACCTTGTTTTGTTTTGTTTTAACTTTGCACTTTCACAGCACAGCCGCCGCCGGCGCACGTCCGCCATCTTGTCGTCCACACAGCCCGTGTGGCCCAACACACACACACACACATTTTGCACGGTCGCAGTCGCCTTCCAAACGACAACGGCAGCAATAATGACCATTGTTAAAGGGAGGCGTGTCGACACACCGCCCTCCACTCCCGCGCGCAACGGCCGTCGACACGAACGAAACAAACAGCTGATCCGGCCGCCTATGCCCACACGCCTTGCCTCGGAAACCCCAACGCCGCCGCAAACACACAGAGCCAAACCACGCAAGCAAATAATCACCGCCTCTCGCACAACAACACACAGCCCGCCATCTCCATCGCGATCGATACAAAGACACACAATAACAAACACACAAACGAAGCAGCTCCACACACAGCCAGCCACATGACACGTTTCCTTTCCTTCTCCCCTCCCAGTCACATCACGTCGCTCAAACGGAAAGAAAGAAAGAAAGAAACAAACAAACAAACAACACAGCGCACACACGCAGCAACAACACAGACTCTTTCGCACTTTTCAACTTCCGAACAGTGTGGTGGCCCTGAAAAGGGCCGTTTTCTAGTCTCTCCCACCCACAAGCACGGCCGCGGGAAGGCCAGCGCCCGCTGCGACGCAGCCTAACCGCCGAAACCGTACAGGGTGCGCCCCTGCCTCTTCAGGGCGTACACCACGTCCATGGCCGTCACAGTCTTGCGCTTGGCGTGCTCAGTGTACGTCACCGCGTCGCGGATCACGTTCTCCAGGAACACCTTCAGCACCCCGCGGGTCTCCTCGTAGATCAGACCAGAGATGCGCTTCACGCCGCCCCTGCGAGCCAGGCGGCGGATGGCGGGCTTCGTGATGCCCTGGATGTTGTCGCGCAACACCTTGCGGTGCCGCTTGGCGCCACCCTTGCCGAGCCCCTTTCCTCCCTTGCCGCGGCCTGTCATCCTTCCTTCCTCGGGCAAAGCAAAACGTGCACAAACAGCAGCTGCAGCGGCTGGCGAGTCGGCTACGGTCTGCGCCCAGCGCGCCCGCCGCCCCCCTATATAGACTCTGGCCCGCCCTCCCCCCACCACGCGCAACCGAGGGCATATAAGCGCAGCACGGAGGCGCGCGGGCCCGTTGTCAAGGCAGCACCGGACGCCGCGCCGCACCTAACCTCCACGCACGCCGCTCCGCTACCGCTACCGCTACCGCCATGGCCCGCACAAAGCAAACGGCCCGCAAGTCCACCGGCGGAAAGGCGCCGCGCAAACAGCTCGCCACCAAGGCGGCGAGGAAGAGCGCGCCCGCCACCGGAGGCGTCAAGAAGCCCCACCGCTACAGGCCGGGCACCGTCGCCCTGCGAGAAATCAGGCGCTACCAGAAGAGCACAGAGCTGCTCATCCGCAAGCTGCCATTCCAGCGCCTAGTGCGCGAGATCGCCCAGGACTTCAAGACCGACCTGCGCTTCCAGAGCTCCGCAGTCATGGCCCTGCAGGAGGCCAGCGAGGCCTACCTCGTCGGCCTCTTCGAAGACACCAACCTGTGCGCAATCCACGCCAAGCGCGTCACCATCATGCCCAAGGACATCCAGCTCGCGCGCCGCATCCGCGGCGAGCGCGCCTAAACCGCGCCGCGGCACCGCACCGCACAAACAAAAACGGCCCTTTTCAGGGCCACTAACATCTCTCCGTCGCGAGCAAACTTTGTCGGTCGCCTGCCTCTCGCCCCACAACCACACAAAAACAAAAACAACCACCACTTCCCGTCCGTCCGCCACACCCGCTCACTCTGCCTGCCTGCTAGCAGTGCGCAACAATCGCACATCATCCCTCCCCGGCCGCTCAAAGCGCACAATACCCAACGGCCGACGTCACACCGCACGGGTGGCTGGCCGGCCGCCGCCGCTTTCGTTTCGAAAACAAAACCCGCACCGACGGCCAACGGCCAGGCAGGCGCGCTCTACACGCCACCGAAATCCCCGCCGACTCCTTCCACATCTCAACGTGCCCCCCGTTGCAAAACATAACACACACAAAGACCGGACACGACGAGACAAGACATCCGAGAAGAACTGAACGTAGGCAAGCCAACCAACGTATTCAAAAACAACGTGACAGAAAACCAACCGTCGGCCGCCGCCAAAAAGCAACGGCGACACTCAACCACAACAACACCACCGCTACCGCTACCGCTACCGCCGCCCACACCCGCCACCGACCCCCGCAATCCAACCACCACGGCACGCAAACAGCATCCCCACGGGCATACAGACAGACAGACACCCACACCAAACGCAACACGACAATCAAAACCTTCCCTGACGTGCTTTGATGGCCCTGAGAAGGGCCGTTTTGGGCCGCGCGTCTCTTGCGCGCCACTAGACGACGACGGGGGGTGGGGACGACGGAGCCAAGCGCCAAACCCTTCCTTTCCCATCTCTTTCTCCTCTACTCTACTTCTTCTTCTTGGGCGAAGCCTTCGCCTTAGACGGCGTCGTCGCCTTCTTCGGGCGCGGCGCCTTCGGCTTCTTCGTCGGAACCTTGGCGGCCTTCTTCGCCTTCGACGGCGACTTGGCCTTGGCCGGCTTGGCCGCAGCCGCCTTCTTCGCACCCGCGGGAGCGGCCGACGCCGCAGACGCCTTCTTGGCGGCGCCCGCCTTCCGACCGGTCGCCGCCTTCACACCACCAGCCTTCTTTGCGCCGGCCGCACGGGCGCCCTTCTTCTCCTTGCTGGCCGGAGCGGCGCGCTTCTTCTTGGCACCGCCAGCACGAGCCTTGCCGCCCTTGGCCGCCCCCCCGCCGCCGGCGCCGGCAAGCTTGAACGAGCCGGACGCGCCCTTCCCCTTCGTCTGCACCAGCTCGCCCGCCACGACGGCCGACTTGAGGTACTTCTTGATAAACGGCGCCAGCTTCTCCGCGTCCAGCTTGTAGTGCGCGGCAATGTACTTCTTGATCGCCTGCAGCGACGACCCGCCGCGCTCCTTCAGACTCTTGATGGCCGCCGTCACCATCTCAGAGGTGCGCGGGTGCGCAGGCTTGGCGCGCGGCTTCTTCGCAGACGACGCAGACTTGGCCTTCTTCGTAGTGCCGGTGGCGGCGGGTGCCGCAGCAGTCTCGTTCGTAGCCGCCTGATCTGCCATTTCGACGACGCGCGTAACACACAGCGAGAGCGAGAGCGAGAGCGAGCGGGACGGCAGGCACGCAAGCACAGCACAGCAGAGCAGAGAATCACAAGGGCCCAGCCAGTGTCGCGGGCGGGCGCGGACGGCCGAGAGAGCGGCCGCCACTCTGCGCGCCGCCGCGCCGCGCCTCCCGCGCTTGCTACCGCCCAACGTCCGACAGCCTGTGCGGAGCAGCCCCAAACCTGCGCCACAACCGCCCGCGCCTTTCAAACCACCGAGGATGGGGCTACACACAGCCACACCACAGTCGCCAACCAGTCGCCACGGCAGCGCCGCAAACCACGGCCAAACTGCAGCTACCGCGCGCTACAGCCTGGGTCGGCCCGCCGAGAATCGCCGCCCCCGCCCAAATGCCGCCCCCACAGCCCCAGCCGACGACCCGCCACAATGGCCAAACCTTCGGCAAAACTCCCACACCGTCGCCGCGGCAGCCCGGCCAGCGCGGCCGGCGCCACAGCCACACAAGCCGAGGCGTGCGGCGATGACGGCCGTGCAAACGCGCCTCCGCCGCCCCATCGCCTTCCGTCGCCCTCCCGCCGTTTCCCGATCGGCCCGCAGCCGTCGGGCCACATCGCGCGCCGTCCTCCTCCTCTCGCCCGCCAACATTCACAGCCGTTTCTCAACAATTGCCCGCCGCAAACGGACGCCGCCTGCGCAACAGGCGCCGCCGCCCCTCGCCGCTTCCGACCCAACCCCTCGACCGAGGCAAACCGCAATCCGAATCTACAGACCAACCCAATCTGCCGTCAGCACACACGACAGCCGACCTTACACGTTACGCGTTACACATTACGTTTACACGTCTAGGTTAGGTTAGGTTAGGTTAGGTTAGGTGGACGTGGGTTAGGTTAAGGGGACTTGGGTTAGGTTAAGCGTCAAACTTAGGTTAAGCATTCAAACACGTCAGGCGTCAGAGGTTAGGTTAGGTTAGGTTAGGTTAGGTTAGGTTAGGTTAAGGGGTCAGTGCTAGGTTAAGAAGCGTCAAACGTTGGTTAAAAAGCGTTCAAAAACGTGAGGCGTGATCCGGACAGCTTACCTTACGTAGACGTTAGGGGCTCAGGCTGAGCTCACCTCACCACAGGTTCGGTTCGGTTCGCTCAGCTCACCTCAGCTCAGCGTAAAGCGCCGAGGTCAGGCTACGTTCGTTCACCTTCGGGCGCCACACTTTCGGTTGAAAGGTCGCGACGGGACGACGTCGGCAGGCACGCCGCAAACAAACAAACAAACAAAACGTACAGACGACGTCGAAAAACCGCCGACAGACGGGGAGCAGCACGACCACGACCAGATACCGAGCGCGAACGAGACACACGCGAACCACCCCCACCGGCCAAAGGGCACCACACAACAACCCAGAGCACCACGTGTCGACACCAGACCAACCCGCCGCTCACGCGACATGCCTGGCACCGAAGGGCAACCGCCCGCAACTGCGCTTTCCGCGCCGGCCCGGATGCACGTCGTGCTACAACAACACCACTACCGTACACAGCCGCTGTTCACAACATCACTATCATGCGCGCCCGCGGCTCGCCGCCGTCGCAGTCGCACCCCCAACGCCAGCACTTTTGCACCACCATTCACACGCACCGCAACACAGCTCGCCGACACAGCCGAACAAAACAAACACCACACAACAACAACAACAACAACAACAACGCCGCCGCCGCCGCCTCTACTTGTGCCGGCGACCCACCCCGCCGATGGCGCACCTTTCGCCAGCCGGCAATCGACACGCACCCACCCACCCACCCACCCACCCCCGGGGCCCAGTGCAAAAAAAAAAAAAAAAAAACAAAACACACACACACACACACAAACGACACGGGAGGCGCACACCGCCACTTCGCGCGCACGCCACCAACCAGTCGTCGTCTCAAAATAACAAACAAAAACCAAAAAACAAACAAAATAAACTAACAACTAGGGCAACACAAATCAAAACAAAAAACGCCTCGCACGAACCGCCCACAAAACGAACAAGCACACGCACAGGCACAGCCTCTGCTGGCGACCACGACGCAGCGGCACGCTGCTCCTGTCCCGCGCCCCGCGCCCCACTCGATTCACAACTCACGCGACACCGTCAACGACGGGCTCGCTTCCCGCAACCTACCACCTTTCCGCCACGACGCACAGCCCCAGCCCCACCCGACGACGCCCGTGGCAACGACTGCACTTTCACCACCGCCTCCCCCCAACACACACACAGCCAGCCAAAAACGCACTCGCGACCCACACATGCACGTGCATCGGCACACGCCAACCAGTCAACGTCGACAACCACACGCAAGGCTCGAAACGAAACCGGCGTCCTTCCACGTTGCCATCAAGCTACACGACACAAGACACAAGGAACCAACACAACAGCCGGCCCCACTAATTCCCACTCTCACGCCGCAAAAAGCACACCGAAACCGCCAAACGCACGCACATTCCCCTTCGCACTGACACCGACCGGCTCGCTACCACACCTCCCGGCAGCCGTTTCACAAACATGACACGGCGTGACGCGACATCACGGGCCTACGCACACCGGACCCACTCACACTCTCTCCTTTCCTTCTGTTTTTCCCGACGCCTTCGGCCGGGCACACGCGGCACAACGCCGCCAATTCACCACACCGCCCACACAGTCGACAAGCGCCCGCCCTGTACGGCACACGCAACGACGCAGCGCAGCAAAGGGCGCCCGCAACACATACCTCTCCTCTCTCTCTCTCTCTCTCTCTCTCCGCCGCCCGACGCGCCAACCGCCACACCACACCGCCAGCCACTCGCACATTGTGCACTGCCACCAGCCACACGTCCAACACGCCGCGCCGCCTCCGGCCACCCGCCAGGGGGCGCTCACGTCCGCGACAACAGCGCGGCCCGCCGGGCCGAACCGAACCGAGCCGCCGCTGCTGCTCTGCACTCGGCACGGCCACACCCTGCTGCAGGCCGGGCTCGTCTCCCTGTACGCGTCTGCCTGCGCATCAACACAACGGGGCAAGTGAGCAAACCCCATCACAACACGCCACATCGCGCAATGGCCGTGCCGACCTTTTTCTCTCTACCGCCATCCCTTCTTCTCGCGTTTTACTCGTTGTTGCTGCAGCGGCGCACACCTACACATCCACAGCCCCAGCCGGCCTCACCTCAGGGCCCGCCGCCAGCGTCTCCTCCTCGGGCACAGGTGCGGTGCTGTGGCCGCCCATCCAACCGCATTGCTGGCCGTCCAGTCCAGCCGCCAGGCGTTCCCACTGCCGCGCACCGACCCTGCTGCAGAAAACGAAGCATGGCCAGACCGACCGACCGATACACAAAGCAAGCCGTCGCCTCGCCTCGCCTCTCGTCCTTCCTTCCGCCCCCGCCATTCTCACACCACCGCCTCTCCACTTTCGCCCCCCCCCCTCCCTCCTTTTTTTTTTTTGTTTCTTTCTTTCTTTCTTAGGGCCCTCTCTCCTTACGGCACCGCCTGCAGCAGCGGATTTTTGCGCCCACACGCCTACTCCTACCACCATTACCTTGCCCTGCCCTGCCCTGCCCTGCCCTGCCCATCAACGTCGCAGTCGAACCGACGCTTGCCAACAACACACTGCCCACGTTCCTTTCTCTTTTCGGCCTACGCCCATTACGCGCCGCCGCCACAGCCTATTATTCTCCCTTCCCTTCCCGTCCCACAACACACCGACGTCATCACACGCACCCAAAACAGGGGCCACGACCGTGTTCCTCGCCCACTCCCATCCCGCACGGTACGCACATTCCCAACTACTACCGCGCACCCTCCCTTTCCAATCTGTGTGTCTCTGTGTCTGTGTCCTGTCCGCGCGTGACGCCTCTCAACATCCGCCGTCCCCCGTCCCGTTTTCGCCCCCATGCCGTCGTCGCGCCGCCTCCTCCTCCTCCCCGTCCACCGCCGCCCCTGTCCGCCCCGCACCACACCATACACCGCTGCTTGTCCCGGCCGTTGCCACCAAAGGCGCCGACCGCAAACGCGCCACGCCGCAGCCCCCGTGCGTCTCGCTCGCTTGCATCTCCGTGCCGACGCTGCCTCTCTTCCCGCACGCACTCGACCTCGACAACACAGTCTTTGGCTCCGCCACTGCGTGTTCCGGTGGTACGCACGCTGCAACACGTATGTACTCATTACCAGAGCGATGGCGAGGCATGACAGCATCTCTGTCTGACCAGAGAGTTATTTATCGTTGCTAGTCGGCGCTTGGACCGCGCCAGACGACAGTAGTGGCACGCAGCGAGTCGCCAGGAACAGTTGTTATATATATTGTAGCGCGAGTCGGGAGAGGTAGTAGTCGTCAGTCGACAGTCGTAGCGGGTGGACGGTTGTACTGAGCGGGCGTCGGCGGCGTGCTCTGCTCGTCTCGCGACTCTGGTCACGGTTCGGGACGATGTACAGTATATTGTGTTACAATAACAAGGTAGTGTGAAGCTGCATTGCGCAAATCTGATAACGTATGTTCATTGTACTTATTTTGTTCAACAACAAATGCCCCAATATTACTTTTTTTCTAAAGTAACCTTTTTTTTTTTTTTTTAAAGAAAAACATTCACTTTTTAAAGACTACTTCCTATGGCATTTCCCTCCAAGGAGTGCAAATTAATTACCAGCCAGCACTCATTCATTGCACACAGCTGTGTAAGGGGTATCTACAATTGAGGAGCAGATATATAAATGCACTTTTTTTTTTGTGTGTGTGTCTCTTTTTCATTGGGGTAACGATCTTTGGCTCTTTTTATTCTGAATACGCTGCTGCCCTCATACAATGTATCAGGTTTCATTATGTCTGTTGCACTGTTACTTATCGTTGGGTTTGTTTTGTAGGGACGTTAACATTCTGGCACATTTTTATTATCATCAGACTCTCTGCTATTTGTGCAGGGAGGTTATACCTGGGTCCATTTCCATTTACATTTTAATCTTGATAGACTTTTTGTTTTCTTTTTTGTTTCTTGTTGTTTTCCCTTCTTTTTTTGTTGTTTTTTTGTTTGTTTTGTTTTTCCCACTCTCACCACCACCGCCGCATCACGCCATGGCCTCCCCCTTACGTTTTTGGTTTCTTTTTCTGTTCTTCAACTGCTTCAACATCACCGCGCCCCATTTCCACACCACAGCCATCAGCCTCCAAGACGGGCAGGCGCAGTGTGCCATTTCCGGCGCACAAGCACACCCCGTACGGTACTCTCCTCGCCCCCACGCCACCAACAACACAGCGACCACGCGGCTTTCAGGCATGGCACGGCACCGGCGAAATGCGCCGCCCCCGCCCCCGCCCCCGCCCCCGCCCCTCCGCGCATCCGTCCGTCTCGCCACGTTCACTGACAGCCGCGTCTGCGGCTACACCACGACAACCACAACACAACAACGCTCCCCTCCCTGGCACCTCATTGTTTTTCTCCTCCTCTTTTGCACAAAACCACAACGCCGAGCACAGGCGCAAGCCACCCACACCGCGCCCCTCCCCGTCTTTGGCCGCCGCTCCTCGTTTGCCCCCTCCCATCTCCCGAATGCCATGCCAGCAGCGTTACGCATGCCCCTCCCCTGTCCACACAACACTACCGCCAAACGAACAGCCTTCCGGGCCACATGCAGGGCACGCCCACCTCCAAACACTGCCAATTCACGGACGCAATTCGCTAAACACACACACACACACACACTTTCTCGACACCTTTCTGTAGGGAGGGTGCGTCATCTCGACCGTGACAGAGTGACGGCAACTATCGACGATCCATTTCCCCCCACTGGTAAAACATGTCCACTAAACACCTACATACATCATTCAAGTACACAGACAATAGCATACACACAATGGGAGGGCACACGAACATGGACGGCACGGCACTGTCATACACTCTTCCTCAGAACCATATCAACAAACGTTACGTACATCCGGGAAAGCGAAAGCAAAAAGCACAAGCAAAGGGCAAAGCCCAATGCAGCCGTCAAAGGTAAGGTAACGTTCACCACGGCAGACACTTGCAGCCGCGCCGCCGTTAAACGCATTTCAGTGCGGCTCCAATACGCCTCCGACACGGGAACGTTCCGTTGCTCTACGAATGCGTTTCTCCCTTTGTCCCTTCCTCTCTCTTTTGCCCCCCCTCTGTCCTTTCCTCCTGCACTCTTGCCTCATTCCTCACGTTCTGCCCAGACATTCGACCGATCAAAGTCAACCTTTCGTTACCGTTCTCAGCGCGACGGTGTACAACAGTATGACGGGTGTGCCCAAAGACTTCGGTTCAGTTGCGTGACGCCGGTCTATCGCGCCGATCGACAGTTACACAAAACTATGTCAAACAAACAAATACATACATACCGGATGGACACAGACAAACACGTGTACAGACATTCGCCAAAAACGACCGCCGCCGCCGCCGCCGCCGCCGCCGCCGCCGCCGTCGTCTAGCGTCGCGCTTACTGTACTGCACTGGACACGCGTGCATCTCGAATGACGACATCGGTGTGCGTGCGTCCTACGCAATCAGTCAGACACGGCTATCAAAAATCAGAGTCGAATGGTACATCATCGTGCGTGTCGCCGTACACGTACAGTACAATACAAAACAACAATGCGTCTCTTAATGGCACGTTCATTTCAACGTCACTCCACACACCTCCACGCTGCAGTTACGTCGCACCATTGTCAACTCGGCGTACTGCAAAGGGAATAGTGGGCGGCAAAACATTCCACATTTCACCCTCGCCATGTGTGATGTGCAAACCAAACCCGCAGACGGCCGTCGTTACGGTGACACACAACGCCAACGAGGCGTGCCACCATTCCACGCCACGGCGACCAACCTCGTGGCCGTACCCCGCAACAACGCTTTGACGCGGACCCCCCCACCCACAATCAAAATGCACACATCACAGCCGTCCACAAAACAACAACAACAACAACAACAACAACAACAACAATTCCGCCCTTCCCGCAAAGGCACGTTGGTGGCCCTGAAAAGGGCCGTTTTGCCGCTCTCGCAACGGAGGAGCCTTCTCCATCCTTCCTTCCATTCCAGAGCCACCTCCTTACTTGGAGCTCGTGTACTTGGTCACCGCCTTCGTGCCCTCGCTCACGGCGTGCTTGGCCAGCTCGCCAGGCAGCAACAGCCGCACAGCGGTCTGGATCTCGCGGGACGTGATGGTCGAGCGCTTGTTGTAGTGCGCCAGGCGAGAAGCCTCGGCCGCAATGCGCTCGAAAATGTCGTTCACGAAGCTGTTCATGATGCTCATCGCCTTCGACGAGATACCCGTGTCAGGGTGCACCTGCTTCAGCACCTTGTAGATGTAGATGGCATAGCTCTCCTTCCTCTTGCGCTTCTTCTTCTTGTCGCCCTTCGAAATGTTCTTCTGCGCCTTGCCAGCCTTCTTGGCGGCCTTCCCGCTAGTCTTGGGCGGCATCTCGAACCAACGTACGGCAGCAGCAACACCAGTAGCAAGCGCTCCGCTCTAGTCAGCGTCTCCCCACACAGTGGCACCCGCCGCCAGCCGCCGCCGCACCTTTACCAGCTCGCCCTGTTGCGGCCGCCGACCAATGGGGCGCGCGCGCAACCGGCCGCCGCACCCGAGCCCATAAAGCACCCCCACCCCGGCTGCGCCGGCACGCACGCAACGTATCCCCCCGCTGCTGGTCCAAGGTCAGGCTGTCTGCGACCCAGCTGCGAAGGCTGATGCTCTTGCTGACGTCTTTGAGGCGGCGTTTACGCCTCTCGAAGACCCGACTGACGCTGTCACCGACGACCTGGTTGCTGACCGGCTCCCACGCTACCTGGAGGCGCGTGACGACGATGACGTCATTGAAGAGACAACGGCGGAGGAGGTGTCGACCATCCTGCGTGCCCTGCACCCCAGGAAAGCTGCCGGCCCAGACGAAGTTTCCAACGCCCTGCTCCGGAAGTTGCCGCCCGTGGCTGTCACTCATCTTGCTGACGTCTTTAATGTCATCCTCCGGTCCTGCAGCTTTCCTCAGTCCTGGAAGCATGCGGAAATCGTGGCGATTCCGAAGATGGGGAAGGATCTGCGGCAGCCCGTGAACTACAGACCTATTAGTCTCCTGCCGGCCGTCTCTAAGGTCTTTGAGAGGGTGTACATCAGGCGGCTGCAGCGCCACGTCGACGAGGAAGGCCTCCTGCCCGAAGAGCAGTTCGGATTTCGCAGGGGCCACTCAGCCGTTCATCAACTCCTTCGGTTAGTGGAAGATGCGTTCGTCGCCCTCGAGCAGCGCGAGTTCTTCGGCGCGGTGTTCCTGGACGTGTCGCGTGC
This sequence comes from Schistocerca americana, assembly GCF_021461395.2. NCBI lineage: Eukaryota > Metazoa > Arthropoda > Insecta > Orthoptera > Acrididae > Schistocerca > Schistocerca americana. The sequence goes on along the minus strand of NC_060126.1, from coordinate 71,757,868 downwards.
TTTCGACAGCGTGTGGCACCGCGGCCTCTTGTTCAAGCTTTTTGAACTTGGGGTCCCGACGTCGCACGTGCGTCTCATCGCTTCCTATCTTGCTGATAGGACCTTCCATGTGCGGGCCGCGCAGGGCTTGTCCTCCGTCCGCCACATCAACGCCGGGGTGCCGCAGGGCTCGGTCTTGGGGCCACTCCTGTACTCGCTGTACACGTCTGATGCGCCGAAGATCGACCGTGTGCAGCTCGCCCTGTACGCGGATGACACGGCTCTCTACACTCGGAGCCTCAATGCCGCTGTCATGCGCCGCCGTCTGCAGCTCGCCGTTGACACCCTGGCAGCCTGGGCAGTCAAGTGGCGTCTCCTATTCAATGGTGCCAAGACTCAGTTCCTGATCGTCACCAGGCGACTCGTTCCTGCAGGTTTGCAGCCGCTCGCTGTCGGTGGAAGCCCTGTCCCGTGGCGCCCAACGGCGCATTACCTCGGCGTCACCATTGACCGCCGACTCACGTGGGCTCCACACATTCGCGACGTGAAGGCCAAAGTGCGGAACAGGCTCCGCACCCTGTACCCTTTGCTGAACCCTGGTTCCCAACTACCACCGCGGCTGGGCATCACCCTGTACAAGGCGCTGCTCCGTCCTGTACTCCAATACGCCGCCGTCGTCTGGGGGAACGCCGCCGACACGAACCTGAAGAAGCTGGAGACTCTGCAGAATCGCATCCTTCGGCTGGCCTTACACCTGCCTTACGATTTTCCCACTGCTCATCTTCACGACGTCGCGGAAGTACCTCTCCTCCGTGACCTCTTCCAGACGACCGCCCGCACCTTTTACGACAGTGCTGGTCGGTCGCACAACGCCCAAATCCGGACGCTGGGCCACAAATTGCAACGCAGCGTCACCACCCGCTGGCCACACCTGCTAGCTACGTAGCTGGCTCTGCCGAACTGTGCTGAGGAGACACCCAAGAAGACATCCCACATGTGAAGACGCAACATCAGCATGCATGGGAGGCAAAGCATTAACTGCTGCGAACTCCATCACACATCGGAGGAAAAGTATCTCCGTGCAGATCCATGCGATCCATGCGCCGGCACGCACTCCGCTGCTCGACTCGCTGCCGCTCGCACCGGTCGTTTTCGTTTCCGTTTCGTGTGCACCGTCGCTAGCCCATCGCCATGTCCGGACGCGGAAAGGGAGGCAAAGTCAAGGGCAAGTCAAAGTCCCGCTCAAGCAGGGCTGGGCTCCAGTTCCCGGTCGGCAGAATCCACCGCCTCCTGCGCAAGGGAAACTACGCAGAGCGCGTCGGCGCCGGGGCGCCCGTCTACCTCGCCGCCGTCATGGAGTACCTCGCGGCTGAGGTGCTCGAGCTGGCCGGAAACGCGGCCCGCGACAACAAGAAGACGCGCATCATCCCGCGCCACCTGCAGCTTGCCATCCGCAACGACGAGGAGCTCAACAAGCTCCTGTCGGGCGTCACCATCGCACAGGGTGGTGTCCTGCCCAACATCCAGGCCGTCCTGCTGCCAAAGAAGACCGAGAAGAAGGCCTAAAGGAGGCCAGGCAATCGCAGCGCCGCGTGCTCCCCTGCACGCAACGCGCTTTGCCGGCTCGGCCCACAACAATCGGCCCTTTTCAGGGCCACCACACAAACCTACGTCCAAAGCAAAATTTCAGTCGTCCTCGCCGCACCTTGTTTTGTTTTGTTTTAACTTTGCACTTTCACAGCACAGCCGCCGCCGGCGCACGTCCGCCATCTTGTCGTCCACACAGCCCGTGTGGCCCAACACACACACACACACATTTTGCACGGTCGCAGTCGCCTTCCAAACGACAACGGCAGCAATAATGACCATTGTTAAAGGGAGGCGTGTCGACACACCGCCCTCCACTCCCGCGCGCAACGGCCGTCGACACGAACGAAACAAACAGCTGATCCGGCCGCCTATGCCCACACGCCTTGCCTCGGAAACCCCAACGCCGCCGCAAACACACAGAGCCAAACCACGCAAGCAAATAATCACCGCCTCTCGCACAACAACACACAGCCCGCCATCTCCATCGCGATCGATACAAAGACACACAATAACAAACACACAAACGAAGCAGCTCCACACACAGCCAGCCACATGACACGTTTCCTTTCCTTCTCCCCTCCCAGTCACATCACGTCGCTCAAACGGAAAGAAAGAAAGAAAGAAACAAACAAACAAACAACACAGCGCACACACGCAGCAACAACACAGACTCTTTCGCACTTTTCAACTTCCGAACAGTGTGGTGGCCCTGAAAAGGGCCGTTTTCTAGTCTCTCCCACCCACAAGCACGGCCGCGGGAAGGCCAGCGCCCGCTGCGACGCAGCCTAACCGCCGAAACCGTACAGGGTGTGCCACCACGTCCATGGCCGTCACAGTCTTGCGCTTGGCGTGCTCAGTGTACGTCACCGCGTCGCGGATCACGTTCTCCAGGAACACCTTCAGCACCCCGCGGGTCTCCTCGTAGATCATACCAGAGATGCGCTTCACGCCGCCCCTGCGAGCCAGGCGGCGGATGGCGGGCTTCGTGATGCCCTGGATGTTGTCGCGCAACACCTTGCGGTGCCGCTTGGCGCCACCCTTGCCGAGCCCCTTTCCTCCCTTGCCGCGGCCTGTCATCCTTCCTTCCTCGGGCAAAGCAAAACGTGCACAAACAGCAGCTGCAGCGGCTGGCGAGTCGGCTACGGTCTGCGCCCAGCGCGCCCGCCGCCCCCCTATATAGACTCTGGCCCGCCCTCCCCCCACCACGCGCAACCGAGGGCATATAAGCGCAGCACGGAGGCGCGCGGGCCCGTTGTCAAGGCAGCACCGGACGCCGCGCCGCACCTAACCTCCACGCACGCCGCTCCGCTACCGCTACCGCTACCGCCATGGCCCGCACAAAGCAAACGGCCCGCAAGTCCACCGGCGGAAAGGCGCCGCGCAAACAGCTCGCCACCAAGGCGGCGAGGAAGAGCGCGCCCGCCACCGGAGGCGTCAAGAAGCCCCACCGCTACAGGCCGGGCACCGTCGCCCTGCGAGAAATCAGGCGCTACCAGAAGAGCACAGAGCTGCTCATCCGCAAGCTGCCATTCCAGCGCCTAGTGCGCGAGATCGCCCAGGACTTCAAGACCGACCTGCGCTTCCAGAGCTCCGCAGTCATGGCCCTGCAGGAGGCCAGCGAGGCCTACCTCGTCAGCCTCTTCGAAGACACCAACCTGTGCGCAATCCACGCCAAGCGCGTCACCATCATGCCCAAGGACATCCAGCTCGCGCGCCGCATCCGCGGCGAGCGCGCCTAAACCGCGCCGCGGCACCGCACCGCACAAACAAAAACGGCCCTTTTCAGGGCCACTAACATCTCTCCGTCGCGAGCAAACTTTGTCGGTCGCCTGCCTCTCGCCCCACAACCACACAAAAACAAAAACAACCACCACTTCCCGTCCGTCCGCCACACCCGCTCACTCTGCCTGCCTGCTAGCAGCGCGCAACAATCGCACATCATCCCTCCCCGGCCGCTCAAAGCGCACAATACCCAACGGCCGACGTCACACCGCACGGGTGGCTGGCCGGCCGCCGCCGCTTTCGTTTCGAAAACAAAACCCGCACCGACGGCCAACGGCCAGGCAGGCGCGCTCTACACGCCACCGAAATCCCCGCCGACTCCTTCCACATCTCAACGTGCCCCCCGTTGCAAAACATAACACACACAAAGACCGGACACGACGAGACAAGACATCCGAGAAGAACTGAACGCAGGCAAGCCAACCAACGTATTCAAAAACAACGTGACAGAAAACCAACCGTCGGCCGCCGCCAAAAAGCAACGGCGACACTCAACCACGACAACAACACCACCGCTACCGCTACCGCTACCGCCGCCCACACCCGCCACCGACCCCCGCAATCCAACCACCACGGCACGCAAACAGCATCCCCACGGGCATACAGACAGACAGACACCCACACCAAACGCAACACGACAATCAAAACCTTCCCCGACGTGCTTTGATGGCCCTGAGAAGGGCCGTTTTGGGCCGCGCGTCTCTTGCGCGCCACTAGACGACGACGGGGGGTGGGGACGACGGAGCCAAGCGCCAAACCCTTCCTTTCCCATCTCTTTCTCCTCTACTCTACTTCTTCTTCTTGGGCGAAGCCTTCGCCTTAGACGGCGTCGTCGCCTTCTTCGGGCGCGGCGCCTTCGGCTTCTTCGTCGGAACCTTGGCGGCCTTCTTCGCCTTCGACGGCGACTTGGCCTTGGCCGGCTTGGCCGCAGCCGCCTTCTTCGCACCCGCGGGAGCGGCCGACGCCGCAGACGCCTTCTTGGCGGCGCCCGCCTTCCGACCGGTCGCCGCCTTCACACCACCAGCCTTCTTTGCGCCGGCCGCACGGGCGCCCTTCTTCTCCTTGCTGGCCGGAGCGGCGCGCTTCTTCTTGGCACCGCCAGCACGAGCCTTGCCGCCCTCGGCCGCCCCCCCGCCGCCGGCGCCGGCAAGCTTGAACGAGCCGGACGCGCCCTTCCCCTTCGTCTGCACCAGCTCGCCCGCCACGACGGCCGACTTGAGGTACTTCTTGATAAACGGCGCCAGCTTCTCCGCGTCCAGCTTGTAGTGCGCGGCAATGTACTTCTTGATCGCCTGCAGCGACGACCCGCCGCGCTCCTTCAGACTCTTGATGGCCGCCGTCACCATCTCAGAGGTGCGCGGGTGCGCAGGCTTGGCGCGCGGCTTCTTCGCAGACGACGCAGACTTGGCCTTCTTCGTAGTGCCGGTGGCGGCGGGTGCCGCAGCAGTCTCGTTCGTAGCCGCCTGATCTGCCATTTCGACGACGCGCGTAACACACAGCGAGAGCGAGAGCGAGAGCGAGCGGGACGGCAGGCACGCAAGCACAGCACAGCAGAGCAGAGAATCACAAGGGCCCAGCCAGTGTCGCGGGCGGGCGCGGACGGCCGAGAGAGCGGCCGCCACTCTGCGCGCCGCCGCGCCGCGCCTCCCGCGCTTGCTACCGCCCAACGTCCGACAGCCTGTGCGGAGCAGCCCCAAACCTGCGCCACAACCGCCCGCGCCTTTCAAACCACCGAGGATGGGGCTACACACAGCCACACCACAGTCGCCAACCAGTCGCCACGGCAGCGCCGCAAACCACGGCCAAACTGCAGCTACCGCGCGCTACAGCCTGGGTCGGCCCGCCGAGAATCGCCGCCCCCGCCCAAATGCCGCCCCCACAGCCCCAGCCGACGACCCGCCACAATGGCCAAACCTTCGGCAAAACTCCCACACCGTCGCCGCGGCAGCCCGGCCAGCGCGGCCGGCGCCACAGCCACACAAGCCGAGGCGTGCGGCGATGACGGCCGTGCAAACGCGCCTCCGCCGCCCCATCGCCTTCCGTCGCCCTCCCGCCGTTTCCCGATCGGCCCGCAGCCGTCGGGCCACATCGCGCGCCGTCCTCCTCCTCTCGCCCGCCAACATTCACAGCCGTTTCTCAACAATTGCCCGCCGCAAACGGACGCCGCCTGCGCAACAGGCGCCGCCGCCCCTCGCCGCTTCCGACCCAACCCCTCGACCGAGGCAAACCGCAATCCGAATCTACAGACCAACCCAATCTGCCGTCAGCACACACGACAGCCGACCTTACACGTTACGCGTTACACATTACGTTTACACGTCTAGGTTAGGTTAGGTTAGGTTAGGTTAGGTGGACGTGGGTTAGGTTAAGGGGACTTGGGTTAGGTTAAGCGTCAAACTTAGGTTAAGCATTCAAACACGTCAGGCGTCAGAGGTTAGGTTAGGTTAGGTTAGGTTAGGTTAGGTTAGGTTAAGGGGTCAGTGCTAGGTTAAGAAGCGTCAAACGTAGGTTAAAAAGCGTTCAAAAACGTGAGGCGTGAGCCGGACAGCTTACCTTACGTAGACGTTAGGGGCTCAGGCTGAGCTCACCTCACCACAGGTTCGGTTCGGTTCGCTCAGCTCACCTCAGCTCAGCGTAAAGCGCCGAGGTCAGGCTACGTTCGTTCACCTTCGGGCGCCACACTTTCGGTTGAAAGGTCGCGACGGGACGACGTCGGCAGGCACGCCGCAAACAAACAAACAAACAAAACGTACAGACGACGTCGAAAAACCGCCGACAGACGGGGAGCAGCACGACCACGACCAGATACCGAGCGCGAACGAGACACACGCGAACCACCCCCACCGGCCAAAGGGCACCACACAACAACCCAGAGCACCACGTGTCGACACCAGACCAACCCGCCGCTCACGCGACATGCCTGGCACCGAAGGGCAACCGCCCGCAACTGCGCTTTCCGCGCCGGCCCGGATGCACGTCGTGCTACAACAACACCACTACCGTACACAGCCGCTGTTCACAACATCACTATCATGCGCGCCCGCGGCTCGCCGCCGTCGCAGTCGCACCCCCAACGCCAGCACTTTTGCACCACCATTCACACGCACCGCAACACAGCTCGCCGACACAGCCGAACAAAACAAACACCACACAACAACAACAACAACAACAACAACGCCGCCGCCGCCGCCGCCGCCTCTACTTGTGCCGGCGACCCACCCCGCCGATGGCGCACCTTTCGCCAGCCGGCAATCGACACGCACCCACCCACCCACCCACCCACCCCCGGGGCCCAGTGCAAAAAAAAAAAAAAAAACAAAACACACACACACACACACAAACGACACGGGAGGCGCACACCGCCACTTCGCGCGCACGCCACCAACCAGTCGTCGTCTCAAAATAACAAACAAAAACCAAAAAACAAACAAAATAAACTAACAACTAGGGCAACACAAATCAAAACAAAAAACGCCTCGCACGAACCGCCCACAAAACGAACAAGCACACGCACAGGCACAGCCTCTGCTGGCGACCACGACGCAGCGGCACGCTGCTCCTGTCCCGCGCCCCGCGCCCCACTCGATTCACAACTCACGCGACACCGTCAACGACGGGCTCGCTTCCCGCAACCTACCACCTTTCCGCCACGACGCACAGCCCCAGCCCCACCCGACGACGCCCGTGGCAACGACTGCACTTTCACCACCGCCTCCCCCCAACACACACACAGCCAGCCAAAAACGCACTCGCGACCCACACATGCACGTGCATCGGCACACGCCAACCAGTCAACGTCGACAACCACACGCAAGGCTCGAAACGAAACCGGCGTCCTTCCACGTTGCCATCAAGCTACACGACACAAGACACAAGGAACCAACACAACAGCCGGCCCCACTAATTCCCACTCTCACGCCGCAAAAAGCACACCGAAACCGCCAAACGCACGCACATTCCCCTTCGCACTGACACCGACCGGCTCGCTACCACACCTCCCGGCAGCCGTTTCACAAACATGACACGGCGTGACGCGACATCACGGGCCTACGCACACCGGACCCACTCACACTCTCTCCTTTCCTTCTGTTTTTCCCGACGCCTTCGGCCGGGCACACGCGGCACAACGCCGCCAATTCACCACACCGCCCACACAGTCGACAAGCGCCCGCCCTGTACGGCACACGCAACGACGCAGCGCAGCAAAGGGCGCCCGCAACACATACCTCTCCTCTCTCTCTCTCTCTCTCTCTCTCCGCCGCCCGACGCGCCAACCGCCACACCACACCGCCAGCCACTCGCACATTGTGCACTGCCACCAGCCACACGTCCAACACGCCGCGCCGCCTCCGGCCACCCGCCAGGGGGCGCTCACGTCCGCGACAACAGCGCGGCCCGCCGGGCCGAACCGAACCGAGCCGCCGCTGCTGCTCTGCACTCGGCACGGCCACACCCTGCTGCAGGCCGGGCTCGTCTCCCTGTACGCGTCTGCCTGCGCATCAACACAACGGGGCAAGTGAGCAAACCCCGTCACAACACGCCACATCGCGCAATGGCCGTGCCGACCTTTTTCTCTCTACCGCCATCCCTTCTTCTCGCGTTTTACTCGTTGTTGCTGCAGCGGCGCACACCTACACATCCACAGCCCCAGCCGGCCTCACCTCAGGGCCCGCCGCCAGCGTCTCCTCCTCGGGCACAGGTGCGGTGCTGTGGCCGCCCATCCAACCGCATTGCTGGCCGTCCAGTCCAGCCGCCAGGCGTTCCCACTGCCGCGCACCGACCCTGCTGCAGAAAACGAAGCATGGCCAGACCGACCGACCGATACACAAAGCAAGCCGTCGCCTCGCCTCGCCTCTCGTCCTTCCTTCCGCCCCCGCCATTCTCACACCACCGCCTCTCCACTTTCGCCCCCCCCCCCCCTCCCTCCTTTTTTTTTTGTTTCTTTCTTTCTTTCTTAGGGCCCTCTCTCCTTACGGCACCGCCTGCAGCAGCGGATTTTTGCGCCCACACGCCTACTCCTACCACCATTACCTTGCCCTGCCCTGCCCTGCCCTGCCCTGCCCTGCCCATCAACGTCGCAGTCGAACCGACGCTTGCCAACAACACACTGCCCACGTTCCTTTCTCTTTTCGGCCTACGCCCATTACGCGCCGCCGCCACAGCCTATTATTCTCCCTTCCCTTCCCGTCCCACAACACACCGACGTCATCACACGCACCCAAAACAGGGGCCACGACCGTGTTCCTCGCCCACTCCCATCCCGCACGGTACGCACATTCCCAACTACTACCGCGCACCCTCCCTTTCCAATCTGTGTGTCTCTGTGTCTGTGTCCTGTCCGCGCGTGACGCCTCTCAACATCCGCCGTCCCCCGTCCCGTTTTCGCCCCCATGCCGTCGTCGCGCCGCCTCCTCCTCCTCCCCGTCCACCGCCGCCCCTGTCCGCCCCGCACCACACCATACACCGCTGCTTGTCCCGGCCGTTGCCACCAAAGGCGCCGACCGCAAACGCGCCACGCCGCAGCCCCCGTGCGTCTCGCTCGCTTGCATCTCCGTGCCGACGCTGCCTCTCTTCCCGCACGCACTCGACCTCGACAACACAGTCTTTGGCTCCGCCACTGCGTGTTCCGGTGGTACGCACGCTGCAACACGTATGTACTCATTACCAGAGCGATGGCGAGGCATGACAGCATCTCTGTCTGACCAGAGAGTTATTTATCGTTGCTAGTCGGCGCTTGGACCGCGCCAGACGACAGTAGTGGCACGCAGCGAGTCGCCAGGAACAGTTGTTATATATATTGTAGCGCGAGTCGGGAGAGGTAGTAGTCGTCAGTCGACAGTCGTAGCGGGTGGACGGTTGTACTGAGCGGGCGTCGGCGGCGTGCTCTGCTCGTCTCGCGACTCTGGTCACGGTTCGGGACGATGTACAGTATATTGTGTTACAATAACAAGGTAGTGTGAAGCTGCATTGCGCAAATCTGATAACGTATGTTCATTGTACTTATTTTGTTCAACAACAAATGCCCCAATATTACTTTTTTTCTAAAGTAACCTTTTTTTTTTTTTTTAAAGAAAAACATTCACTTTTTAAAGACTACTTCCTATGGCATTTCCCTCCAAGGAGTGCAAATTAATTACCAGCCAGCACTCATTCATTGCACACAGCTGTGTAAGGGGTATCTACAATTGAGGAGCAGATATATAAATGCACTTTTTTTTTTGTGTGTGTGTCTCTTTTTCATTGGGGTAACGATCTTTGGCTCTTTTTATTCTGAATACGCTGCTGCCCTCATACAATGTATCAGGTTTCATTATGTCTGTTGCACTGTTACTTATCGTTGGGTTTGTTTTGTAGGGACGTTAACATTCTGGCACATTTTTATTATCATCAGACTCTCTGCTATTTGTGCAGGGAGGTTATACCTGGGTCCATTTCCATTTACATTTTAATCTTGATAGACTTTTTGTTTTCTTTTTTGTTTCTTGTTGTTTTCCCTTCTTTTTTTGTTGTTTTTTTGTTTGTTTTGTTTTTCCCACTCTCACCACCACCGCCGCATCACGCCATGGCCTCCCCCTTACGTTTTTGGTTTCTTTTTCTGTTCTTCAACTGCTTCAACATCACCGCGCCCCATTTCCACACCACAGCCATCAGCCTCCAAGACGGGCAGGCGCAGTGTGCCATTTCCGGCGCACAAGCACACCCCGTGCGGTACTCTCCTCGCCCCCACGCCACCAACAACACAGCGACCACGCGGCTTTCAGGCATGGCACGGCACCGGCGAAATGCGCCGCCCCCGCCCCCGCCCCCGCCCCCGCCCCTCCGCGCATCCGTCCGTCTCGCCACGTTCACTGACAGCCGCGTCTGCGGCTACACCACGACAACCACAACACAACAACGCTCCCCTCCCTGGCACCTCATTGTTTTTCTCCTCCTCTTTTGCACAAAACCACAACGCCGAGCACAGGCGCAAGCCACCCACACCGCGCCCCTCCCCGTCTTTGGCCGCCGCTCCTCGTTTGCCCCCTCCCATCTCCCGAATGCCATGCCAGCAGCGTTACGCATGCCCCTCCCCTGTCCACACAACACTACCGCCAAACGAACAGCCTTCCGGGCCACATGCAGGGCACGCCCACCTCCAAACACTGCCAATTCACGGACGCAATTCGCTAAACACACACACACACACACACACTTTCTCGACACCTTTCTGTAGGGAGGGTGCGTCATCTCGACCGTGACAGAGTGACGGCAACTATCGACGATCCATTTCCCCCCACTGGTAAAACATGTCCACTAAACACCTACATACATCATTCAAGTACACAGACAATAGCATACACACAATGGGAGGGCACACGAACATGGACGGCACGGCACTGTCATACACTCTTCCTCAGAACCATATCAACAAACGTTACGTACATCCGGGAAAGCGAAAGCAAAAAGCACAAGCAAAGGGCAAAGCCCAATGCAGCCGTCAAAGGTAAGGTAACGTTCACCACGGCAGACACTTGCAGCCGCGCCGCCGTTAAACGCATTTCAGTGCGGCTCCAATACGCCTCCGACACGGGAACGTTCCGTTGCTCTACGAATGCGTTTCTCCCTTTGTCCCTTCCTCTCTCTTTTGCCCCCCCTCTGTCCTTTCCTCCTGCACTCTTGCCTCATTCCTCACGTTCTGCCCAGACATTCGACCGATCAAAGTCAACCTTTCGTTACCGTTCTCAGCGCGACGGTGTACAACAGTATGACGGGTGTGCCCAAAGACTTCGGTTCAGTTGCGTGACGCCGGTCTATCGCGCCGATCGACAGTTACACAAAACTATGTCAAACAAACAAATACATACATACCGGATGGACACAGACAAACACGTGTACAGACATTCGCCAAAAACGACCGCCGCCGCCGCCGCCGCCGCCGCCGCCGTCGTCTAGCGTCGCGCTTACTGTACTGCACTGGACACGCGTGCATCTCGAATGACGACATCGGTGTGCGTGCGTCCTACGCAATCAGTCAGACACGGCTATCAAAAATCAGAGTCGAATGGTACATCATCGTGCGTGTCGCCGTACACGTACAGTACAATACAAAACAACAATGCGTCTCTTAATGGCACGTTCATTTCAACGTCACTCCACACACCTCCACGCTGCAGTTACGTCGCACCATTGTCAACTCGGCGTACTGCAAAGGGAATAGTGGGCGGCAAAACATTCCACATTTCACCCTCGCCATGTGTGATGTGCAAACCAAACCCGCAGACGGCCGTCGTTACGGTGACACACAACGCCAACGAGGCGTGCCACCATTCCACGCCACGGCGACCAACCTCGTGGCCGTACCCCGCAACAACGCTTTGACGCGGACCCCCCCACCCACAATCAAAATGCACACATCACAGCCGTCCACAAAACAACAACAACAACAACAACAACAACAACAACAATTCCGCCCTTCCCGCAAAGGCACGTTGGTGGCCCTGAAAAGGGCCGTTTTGCCGCTCTCGCAACGGAGGAGCCTTCTCCATCCTTCCTTCCATTCCAGAGCCACCTCCTTACTTGGAGCTCGTGTACTTGGTCACCGCCTTCGTGCCCTCGCTCACGGCGTGCTTGGCCAGCTCGCCAGGCAGCAACAGCCGCACAGCGGTCTGGATCTCGCGGGACGTGATGGTCGAGCGCTTGTTGTAGTGCGCCAGGCGAGAAGCCTCGGCCGCAATGCGCTCGAAAATGTCGTTCACGAAGCTGTTCATGATGCTCATCGCCTTCGACGAGATGCCCGTGTCAGGGTGCACCTGCTTCAGCACCTTGTAGATGTAGATGGCATAGCTCTCCTTCCTCTTGCGCTTCTTCTTCTTGTCGCCCTTCGAAATGTTCTTCTGCGCCTTGCCAGCCTTCTTGGCGGCCTTCCCGCTAGTCTTGGGCGGCATCTCGAACCAACGTACGGCAGCAGCAACACCAGTAGCAAGCGCTCCGCTCTAGTCAGCGTCTCCCCACACAGTGGCACCCGCCGCCAGCCGCCGCCGCACCTTTACCAGCTCGCCCTGTTGCGGCCGCCGACCAATGGGGCGCGCGCGCAACCGGCCGCCGCACCCGAGCCCATAAAGCACCCCCACCCCGGCTGCGCCGGCACGCGACGCACGCACGCACGCACGCGACTCGTGTTCGAGATGGCGAGCGAGCAAGACGTTTGCGACGCGCGCGCGGTCGCGGCAGCTGCCGCCGCCGCGCCGGAGCTGTCTGATCGCCGTCCGGCGGCGCCTGCGCCGTCGGCGGCCCCATCGGACGCTCCACTTATGGCGACCCGGCAACCCCAGGAGGACCACGAGTATATGACGACTACGCGCGACCAGGACGATGAGATGGACTACTCTACCGACCTTCCCCGTGAGGACTGCGCTGCCGGCGCCCCGCAGAGGGTGCTTCAGCGCAAGCGCTCGGCTGTCACGTCCGCCAGTGACGACCCACACACTTCTGGTACGAGTGACGCTGGATTCAAGAAACCGCCACCTAAGAAGAGGGCGGCTCCACGACGGCGCCCGGCCGTTGTCCCTGTGCCTACTGCCAATCAGTACGACGCCCTACAGGATGGCGCCGACTCTGATGATCCTGACGAGCCTCCACCGGCGGCCGCCGACGATGCTACACCTCGCTCCGGCCCTAAGCTGCCGCCGATTGTTATCGACTACCCTGACGATTATCTGACGCTTCGGGACTGGCTCCAGGCCAACCTCAAGAACGCTTTTACCGCCAAACACTGCGGCGAAGACCGCCTGAAGCTGACAGTCGCCACTACTGAAGATTACGTGGCTGTCATGGACATGGTTGGTGCACGTGGGATCCCAAACTACACCTTCCCCACTGTACGACCCAAAGTTCTCAAGGTTGCCATGCGAGGCATACCGCTGAAGATGAAGGCGGACGCCTTTAAGGACGGCCTCATCACTATGGGTTTCGCGCCCACTGCAGCCACCCGTATGAAGATGCCTGGTACCCAGCGCCCCATCCCTTTGATGGAGATCGTGTTGCCTGATACGCCTGATAACAGGCAAATCTACCAAGTCACCAGGTTTTATGACCTCTCGGTGACAGTCGAGAAGTTACGCGCACGGAAGGGCCTCGTCCAATGCTACAATTGTCAGGAGCCGGGCCACACTTCCCGCCTCTGTCGCATGAGGCCACGATGTGTCAAGTGTGGCGAGGGTCACCTCAGCCAGCAGTGTACCCGGTCCCGGGACGAACCAGCCACCTGTGCCCTGTGCAAGCGGGCTCATCCTGCGAGCTACCGCGGTTGCGCTGTCCACAAGGCAGCCAGCCGCCGCCAGCGTGGACTACCTCCCTTGCGGCAGACGTCCCGCTCCGATGGCCAACAGCAGCGGCGCCGAGCTGCGCCACCACCTGCTCTACCTGCTACTCCTCCGCGACAACCCGCCCAGCGGCGCCTGCTTGCTGCTCGGGCGGACCTTGGTTACGCCGACGTCCTCCAGGGCCGGACGACGCCTCCTTCTGCCCCTGCTGTCCAGCCTCTGCGACGCTCTGAAGATGGGCCTGCTCCACCTGCTGCAGCTGCTGATTTCATCGCGGTCTTGCAAGAAGTCCAGGCCACCCTCGTGGCTGTCTCTGCCGCTCTGGCCCAGCTGCCGACCGCCATCACTGCTGCAGTCCATGCAGCCCTCCGAAGTTTCCCCGCTGCCACGGCGATCGCATCTGCTGGCCATGGCTCACAACCTTAGGCGCCACCAGACCTTCACGGCTGTAACGTGGAACGCGAATGGCCTCTTCCCTGCGCTTCTCGAATTCCGGCAGTTCCTCCAGGATTACAGCGTGGATGTGTGTCTCCTTACCGAGACGCACCTCAAACCTGGACTTCGAGCGAACGCCCCGAATTACGTCTGCTATCGCGACGACAGGCTGACGGCTGGCGGTGGGACAGCCATCTATGTCAAGCGGACACTCCGGCACTATCGTGTCCCTCTGCCGAGGTTGGACTCCTGTGAAGCTACGGCCGTCGCAGTGGAGACGTCCCTTGGAACGGTCATCTTTCTCTCGGTGTACCGGCCGCCACGAGGCCACCTCACCGTCCATGATGCTGACACTCTCCTTCGTGCTGGGGTCAAGCTCTTCCTCGCTGGCGACCTGAATGCCAAGCACCAGCTCTGGAATTCTCGGACGCTGAACGTCAGTGGGAGGCGGCTCTATCATGCTGCAGAGAGGGCACGAGCTTCTGTGTATGGACCTGCTGAGCCGACGCACTACCCTTCGAACGGCTCTGCTCCCGACGTTTTGGATATTTGTCTCGTCAAGGGTGTCGACTGGTTCGTCACCCCCGACGTTCTCCACGCCTTGAGCTCCGACCACTTGCCGGTGCTCTTTCGACTATATGTCACTCCGCTTCCACCAGCGGCGAAGCTCGACACCCGGAAGACCGACTGGCCGCGCTTCCGGCAGCTTGTTCTGCAACGCCTCCCGGATGAGCCACCTCCACTGGACACGGATGTCAATGCTTCTCTTCACACGCTGACTGCGGCTCTCACCACGGCTGTTGCTGACTCCACTACGCCTCCACGGGTTTCTTCAGTGGCAGCTCCAGCACTCCCTGCAGACTTACGGGACCTTATCCGAGAACGAAACCGTCTGAACAGAGTTTGGCATGAAACACGCCAGCCCGTGCTGAAGCGGCGCATCAATCATCTCCGCCGCGTCATCAAGGCTGCCCTTGCTGCTCACCGTATCCGCCGGTGGGAGGAGAAGCTTGCCTCAGTTGATCCTGGGGCCGACACGTGGGAGTTGGTCCGTTCCCTCACACGGCACCGCCCACACATGCCGCCGCTCACCACTACCGATGGACCTGCTTACACGCCCGCCGCTAAAGCCGAGGCCCTGGCGTCGACTTTTGAGGCCAACTTCCGGCCCCTTGCGGCGCCGGTCGACAACGAGAACGTCCGCACAGTGGAGACCAGACTTGCTGCCTTCCTCCACGGCGATCACGGTGACGCCACCATTGTCCCAACATCGGAAAGGGAGGTCACTGACCATCTTCGCCGACTTCCCCAGACGAAGGCCCCGGGGCACGACAACGTTGACGGGAGAGTCCTCCGCATGCTGCCCAGGATTGCCATCCTGTATGTGGTCGCTCTCTTCAACGCCATCTTTCACCAGCTGCAGTACCCAGACGCTTGGAAGAAGGCTGTCGTTGTGGCGGTCCCGAAGCCGGGCAAAAACAGGACAGTACCAGAGCATTATCGCCCCATCAGTCTCCTCCCGACGTTGAGTAAAGTTTTCGAGAGAATCCTCCTCTCTAGGTTCGGCCGGCTGCTCCACCAGGACAATATCATTCCTCGGGAACAGTTTGGCTTCCGCCAGCACCACTCCACCACTCAACAGTTGCTCCGCGTCGTCGAGGAGGCGACACTGGCGTTCAACAATCGGGAGTTTTGCGGCCTTGTCCTGCTCGATGTGTCCAAGGCCTTTGACACCGTCTGGCACCACGGCCTGCTCTTCAAGTTGTTCCATCTCGGCATCCCTTCGTGCTTCGTCCGCCTACTCGGCAACTACCTTGAGGGCCGTACTTTTGTCGTCCGAGTTGGCAGCACGTCTTCCTCTGTTCGCCCAGTCCTTGCTGGAGTGCCCCAAGGGAGCGTTCTGGGCCCGATATTGTATGCTGTCTACACCTCTGACCTGCCGCTTTCCCCGAGGGTTGGTCGTGCCATCTATGCTGATGACACGGCCCTCTTCTCGCGCCATCGCAACATCGACGCCGTCCTCCGACGTCTGCAAGCTGCTCTGGAGGACCTCGAGCGCTGGGCCGCCGACTGGCGGATCGGCTTCAACGCCACCAAATCTCAGGCGATGCTCCTCACTCGCCGTCTCCCACCTGAAGTGCCACCACTGGTGCTTTGTAATCAGGCCATCACCTGGACCACGACTGCCACCTACCTCGGGATCATTCTCGATCGCACCCTGACATGGAAGGCTCACGTCACCGCTGTACACCGGAAGACATCTCAGAGGGCTGGGGCATTGTACCCCATGCTAAACGAAACTTCCTCGCTCCCTGTCGCCAACGGACTGCATATCTATCGTACGTGCATTCGTCCGGTCACGGACTATGCCTGTGAAGTCTGGGCCAATGCTGCCCCCTCCCACATTCAGAGGCTCCAGCAACTACAAAACAAGCTCTTGCGCCGAGTTTACCATGTTCCGCGTGATTTCCCTCATCGCCCCCTCCATCAGGCGGCTGAGGAACCCCTCGTCCGGGAGAGATTTCAAGACGCAGCGCGCCGGTTTTATAATGCCACCCGCACTTCAGACAATCCCCTCGTCCGGAGGTTAGGACGACATAATGAACATCACGACCACTACAGGCGGCCCGTTGCCCTGATCGAATAATCAGGTCAGCCCAGAAGACTCACCACCACTTCTTCCTCTCAGCGATTTCCAGTTATCATACGCGCTGACCACCGCCAACCACACCCTGCAGCCTTGGTAGGAAATGCCTCTCGGTAAACCCTACATTCACGATAGCCTGGGATGTTCCACACCCAGTCCAGATGAAAGGAGGCCGCGCGCGCGCCGGCACGCACTCCGCTGCTCGACTCGCTGCCGCTCGCACCGGTCGTTTTCGTTTCCGTTTCGTGTGCACCGTCGCTAGCCCATCGCCATGTCCGGACGCGGAAAGGGAGGCAAAGTCAAGGGCAAGTCAAAGTCCCGCTCAAGCAGGGCTGGGCTCCAGTTCCCGGTCGGCAGAATCCACCGCCTCCTGCGCAAGGGAAACTACGCAGAGCGCGTCGGCGCCGGGGCGCCCGTCTACCTCGCCGCCGTCATGGAGTACCTCGCGGCTGAGGTGCTCGAGCTGGCCGGAAACGCGGCCCGCGACAACAAGAAGACGCGCATCATCCCGCGCCACCTGCAGCTTGCCATCCGCAACGACGAGGAGCTCAACAAGCTCCTGTCGGGCGTCACCATCGCACAGGGTGGTGTCCTGCCCAACATCCAGGCCGTCCTGCTGCCAAAGAAGACCGAGAAGAAGGCCTAAAGGAGGCCAGGCAATCGCAGCGCCGCGTGCTCCCCTGCACGCAACGCGCTTTGCCGGCTCGGCCCACAACAATCGGCCCTTTTCAGGGCCACCACACAAACCTACGTCCAAAGCAAAATTTCAGTCGTCCTCGCCGCACCTTGTTTTGTTTTGTTTTAACTTTGCACTTTCACAGCACAGCCGCCGCCAGCGCACGTCCGCCATCTTGTCGTCCACACAGCCCGTGTGGCCCAACACACACACACACACATTTTGCACGGTCGCAGTCGCCTTCCAAACGACAACGGCAGCAATAATGACCATTGTTAAAGGGAGGCGTGTCGACACACCGCCCTCCACTCCCGCGCGCAACGGCCGTCGACACGAACGAAACAAACAGCTGATCCGGCCGCCTATGCCCACACGCCTTGCCTCGGAAACCCCAACGCCGCCGCAAACACACAGAGCCAAACCACGCAAGCAAATAATCACCGCCTCTCGCACAACAACACACAGCCCGCCATCTCCATCGCGATCGATACAAAGACACACAATAACAAACACACAAACGAAGCAGCTCCACACACAGCCAGCCACATGACACGTTTCCTTTCCTTCTCCCCTCCCAGTCACATCACGTCGCTCAAACGGAAAGAAAGAAAGAAAGAAACAAACAAACAAACAACACAGCGCACACACGCAGCAACAACACAGACTCTTTCGCACTTTTCAACTTCCGAACAGTGTGGTGGCCCTGAAAAGGGCCGTTTTCTAGTCTCTCCCACCCACAAGCACGGCCGCGGGAAGGCCAGCGCCCGCTGCGACGCAGCCTAACCGCCGAAACCGTACAGGGTGCGCCCCTGCCTCTTCAGGGCGTACACCACGTCCATGGCCGTCACAGTCTTGCGCTTGGCGTGCTCAGTGTACGTCACCGCGTCGCGGATCACGTTCTCCAGGAACACCTTCAGCACCCCGCGGGTCTCCTCGTAGATCAGACCAGAGATGCGCTTCACGCCGCCCCTGCGAGCCAGGCGGCGGATGGCGGGCTTCGTGATGCCCTGGATGTTGTCGCGCAACACCTTGCGGTGCCGCTTGGCGCCACCCTTGCCGAGCCCCTTTCCTCCCTTGCCGCGGCCTGTCATCCTTCCTTCCTCGGGCAAAGCAAAACGTGCACAAACAGCAGCTGCAGCGGCTGGCGAGTCGGCTACGGTCTGCGCCCAGCGCGCCCGCCGCCCCCCTATATAGACTCTGGCCCGCCCTCCCCCCACCACGCGCAACCGAGGGCATATAAGCGCAGCACGGAGGCGCGCGGGCCCGTTGTCAAGGCAGCACCGGACGCCGCGCCGCACCTAACCTCCACGCACGCCGCTCCGCTACCGCTACCGCTACCGCCATGGCCCGCACAAAGCAAACGGCCCGCAAGTCCACCGGCGGAAAGGCGCCGCGCAAACAGCTCGCCACCAAGGCGGCGAGGAAGAGCGCGCCCGCCACCGGAGGCGTCAAGAAGCCCCACCGCTACAGGCCGGGCACCGTCGCCCTGCGAGAAATCAGGCGCTACCAGAAGAGCACAGAGCTGCTCATCCGCAAGCTGCCATTCCAGCGCCTAGTGCGCGAGATCGCCCAGGACTTCAAGACCGACCTGCGCTTCCAGAGCTCCGCAGTCATGGCCCTGCAGGAGGCCAGCGAGGCCTACCTCGTCGGCCTCTTCGAAGACACCAACCTGTGCGCAATCCACGCCAAGCGCGTCACCATCATGCCCAAGGACATCCAGCTCGCGCGCCGCATCCGCGGCGAGCGCGCCTAAACCGCGCCGCGGCACCGCACCGCACAAACAAAAACGGCCCTTTTCAGGGCCACTAACATCTCTCCGTCGCGAGCAAACTTTGTCGGTCGCCTGCCTCTCGCCCCACAACCACACAAAAACAAAAACAACCACCACTTCCCGTCCGTCCGCCACACCCGCTCACTCTGCCTGCCTGCTAGCAGCGCGCAACAATCGCACATCATCCCTCCCCGGCCGCTCAAAGCGCACAATACCCAACGGCCGACGTCACACCGCACGGGTGGCTGGCCGGCCGCCGCCGCTTTCGTTTCGAAAACAAAACCCGCACCGACGGCCAACGGCCAGGCAGGCGCGCTCTACACGCCACCGAAATCCCCGCCGACTCCTTCCACATCTCAACGTGCCCCCCGTTGCAAAACATAACACACACAAAGACCGGACACGACGAGACAAGACATCCGAGAAGAACTGAACGCAGGCAAGCCAACCAACGTATTCAAAAACAACGTGACAGAAAACCAACCGTCGGCCGCCGCCAAAAAGCAACGGCGACACTCAACCACGACAACAACACCACCGCTACCGCTACCGCTACCGCTACCGCCGCCCACACCCGCCACCGACCCCCGCAATCCAACCACCACGGCACGCAAACAGCATCCCCACGGGCATACAGACAGACAGACACCCACACCAAACGCAACACGACAATCAAAACCTTCCCCGACGTGCTTTGATGGCCCTGAGAAGGGCCGTTTTGGGCCGCGCGTCTCTTGCGCGCCACTAGACGACGACGGGGGGTGGGGACGACGGAGCCAAGCGCCAAACCCTTCCTTTCCCATCTCTTTCTCCTCTACTC
Organism: Schistocerca americana; assembly: GCF_021461395.2. Taxonomy (NCBI): domain Eukaryota; kingdom Metazoa; phylum Arthropoda; class Insecta; order Orthoptera; family Acrididae; genus Schistocerca; species Schistocerca americana. Next base: position 71,737,867 of record NC_060126.1, on the reverse strand, counting down.
TACTTCTTCTTCTTGGGCGAAGCCTTCGCCTTAGACGGCGTCGTCGCCTTCTTCGGGCGCGGCGCCTTCGGCTTCTTCGTCGGAACCTTGGCGGCCTTCTTCGCCTTCGACGGCGACTTGGCCTTGGCCGGCTTGGCCGCAGCCGCCTTCTTCGCACCCGCGGGAGCGGCCGACGCCGCAGACGCCTTCTTGGCGGCGCCCGCCTTCCGACCGGTCGCCGCCTTCACACCACCAGCCTTCTTTGCGCCGGCCGCACGGGCGCCCTTCTTCTCCTTGCTGGCCGGAGCGGCGCGCTTCTTCTTGGCACCGCCAGCACGAGCCTTGCCGCCCTCGGCCGCCCCCCCGCCGCCGGCGCCGGCAAGCTTGAACGAGCCGGACGCGCCCTTCCCCTTCGTCTGCACCAGCTCGCCCGCCACGACGGCCGACTTGAGGTACTTCTTGATAAACGGCGCCAGCTTCTCCGCGTCCAGCTTGTAGTGCGCGGCAATGTACTTCTTGATCGCCTGCAGCGACGACCCGCCGCGCTCCTTCAGACTCTTGATGGCCGCCGTCACCATCTCAGAGGTGCGCGGGTGCGCAGGCTTGGCGCGCGGCTTCTTCGCAGACGACGCAGACTTGGCCTTCTTCGTAGTGCCGGTGGCGGCGGGTGCCGCAGCAGTCTCGTTCGTAGCCGCCTGATCTGCCATTTCGACGACGCGCGTAACACACAGCGAGAGCGAGAGCGAGAGCGAGCGGGACGGCAGGCACGCAAGCACAGCACAGCAGAGCAGAGAATCACAAGGGCCCAGCCAGTGTCGCGGGCGGGCGCGGACGGCCGAGAGAGCGGCCGCCACTCTGCGCGCCGCCGCGCCGCGCCTCCCGCGCTTGCTACCGCCCAACGTCCGACAGCCTGTGCGGAGCAGCCCCAAACCTGCGCCACAACCGCCCGCGCCTTTCAAACCACCGAGGATGGGGCTACACACAGCCACACCACAGTCGCCAACCAGTCGCCACGGCAGCGCCGCAAACCACGGCCAAACTGCAGCTACCGCGCGCTACAGCCTGGGTCGGCCCGCCGAGAATCGCCGCCCCCGCCCAAATGCCGCCCCCACAGCCCCAGCCGACGACCCGCCACAATGGCCAAACCTTCGGCAAAACTCCCACACCGTCGCCGCGGCAGCCCGGCCAGCGCGGCCGGCGCCACAGCCACACAAGCCGAGGCGTGCGGCGATGACGGCCGTGCAAACGCGCCTCCGCCGCCCCATCGCCTTCCGTCGCCCTCCCGCCGTTTCCCGATCGGCCCGCAGCCGTCGGGCCACATCGCGCGCCGTCCTCCTCCTCTCGCCCGCCAACATTCACAGCCGTTTCTCAACAATTGCCCGCCGCAAACGGACGCCGCCTGCGCAACAGGCGCCGCCGCCCCTCGCCGCTTCCGACCCAACCCCTCGACCGAGGCAAACCGCAATCCGAATCTACAGACCAACCCAATCTGCCGTCAGCACACACGACAGCCGACCTTACACGTTACGCGTTACACATTACGTTTACACGTCTAGGTTAGGTTAGGTTAGGTTAGGTTAGGTTAGGTTAGGTGGACGTGGGTTAGGTTAAGGGGACTTGGGTTAGGTTAAGCGTCAAACTTAGGTTAAGCATTCAAACACGTCAGGCGTCAGAGGTTAGGTTAGGTTAGGTTAGGTTAGGTTAGGTTAGGTTAAGGGGTCAGTGCTAGGTTAAGAAGCGTCAAACGTAGGTTAAAAAGCGTTCAAAAACGTGAGGCGTGAGCCGGACAGCTTACCTTACGTAGACGTTAGGGGCTCAGGCTGAGCTCACCTCACCACAGGTTCGGTTCGGTTCGCTCAGCTCACCTCAGCTCAGCGTAAAGCGCCGAGGTCAGGCTACGTTCGTTCACCTTCGGGCGCCACACTTTCGGTTGAAAGGTCGCGACGGGACGACGTCGGCAGGCACGCCGCAAACAAACAAACAAACAAAACGTACAGACGACGTCGAAAAACCGCCGACAGACGGGGAGCAGCACGACCACGACCAGATACCGAGCGCGAACGAGACACACGCGAACCACCCCCACCGGCCAAAGGGCACCACACAACAACCCAGAGCACCACGTGTCGACACCAGACCAACCCGCCGCTCACGCGACATGCCTGGCACCGAAGGGCAACCGCCCGCAACTGCGCTTTCCGCGCCGGCCCGGATGCACGTCGTGCTACAACAACACCACTACCGTACACAGCCGCTGTTCACAACATCACTATCATGCGCGCCCGCGGCTCGCCGCCGTCGCAGTCGCACCCCCAACGCCAGCACTTTTGCACCACCATTCACACGCACCGCAACACAGCTCGCCGACACAGCCGAACAAAACAAACACCACACAACAACAACAACAACAACAACAACGCCGCCGCCGCCGCCGCCGCCTCTACTTGTGCCGGCGACCCACCCCGCCGATGGCGCACCTTTCGCCAGCCGGCAATCGACACGCACCCACCCACCCACCCACCCACCCCCGGGGCCCAGTGCAAAAAAAAAAAAAAAAAAAAAAAACACACACACACACACACAAACGACACGGGAGGCGCACACCGCCACTTCGCGCGCACGCCACCAACCAGTCGTCGTCTCAAAATAACAAACAAAAACCAAAAAACAAACAAAATAAACTAACAAATAGGGCAACACAAATCAAAACAAAAAACGCCTCGCACGAACCGCCCACAAAACGAACAAGCACACGCACAGGCACAGCCTCTGCTGGCGACCACGACGCAGCGGCACGCTGCTCCTGTCCCGCGCCCCGCGCCCCACTCGATTCACAACTCACGCGACACCGTCAACGACGGGCTCGCTTCCCGCAACCTACCACCTTTCCGCCACGACGCACAGCCCCAGCCCCACCCGACGACGCCCGTGGCAACGACTGCACTTTCACCACCGCCTCCCCCCAACACACACACAGCCAGCCAAAAACGCACTCGCGACCCACACATGCACGTGCATCGGCACACGCCAACCAGTCAACGTCGACAACCACATGCAAGGCTCGAAACGAAACCGGCGTCCTTCCACGTTGCCATCAAGCTACACGACACAAGACACAAGGAACCAACACAACAGCCGGCCCCACTAATTCCCACTCTCACGCCGCAAAAAGCACACCGAAACCGCCAAACGCACGCACATTCCCCTTCGCACTGACACCGACCGGCTCGCTACCACACCTCCCGGCAGCCGTTTCACAAACATGACACGGCGTGACGCGACATCACGGGCCTACGCACACCGGACCCACTCACACTCTCTCCTTTCCTTCTGTTTTTCCCGACGCCTTCGGCCGGGCACACGCGGCACAACGCCGCCAATTCACCACACCGCCCACACAGTCGACAAGCGCCCGCCCTGTACGGCACACGCAACGACGCAGCGCAGCAAAGGGCGCCCGCAACACATACCTCTCCTCTCTCTCTCTCTCTCTCTCTCTCCGCCGCCCGACGCGCCAACCGCCACACCACACCGCCAGCCACTCGCACATTGTGCACTGCCACCAGCCACACGTCCAACACGCCGCGCCGCCTCCGGCCACCCGCCAGGGGGCGCTCACGTCCGCGACAACAGCGCGGCCCGCCGGGCCGAACCGAACCGAGCCGCCGCTGCTGCTCTGCACTCGGCACGGCCACACCCTGCTGCAGGCCGGGCTCGTCTCCCTGTACGCGTCTGCCTGCGCATCAACACAACGGGGCAAGTGAGCAAACCCCGTCACAACACGCCACATCGCGCAATGGCCGTGCCGACCTTTTTCTCTCTACCGCCATCCCTTCTTCTCGCGTTTTACTCGTTGTTGCTGCAGCGGCGCACACCTACACATCCACAGCCCCAGCCGGCCTCACCTCAGGGCCCGCCGCCAGCGTCTCCTCCTCGGGCACAGGTGCGGTGCTGTGGCCGCCCATCCAACCGCATTGCTGGCCGTCCAGTCCAGCCGCCAGGCGTTCCCACTGCCGCGCACCGACCCTGCTGCAGAAAACGAAGCATGGCCAGACCGACCGACCGATACACAAAGCAAGCCGTCGCCTCGCCTCGCCTCTCGTCCTTCCTTCCGCCCCCGCCATTCTCACACCACCGCCTCTCCACTTTCGCCCCCCCCCCCTCCCTCCTTTTTTTTTTTTTGTTTCTTTCTTTCTTTCTTAGGGCCCTCTCTCCTTACGGCACCGCCTGCAGCAGCGGATTTTTGCGCCCACACGCCTACTCCTACCACCATTACCTTGCCCTGCCCTGCCCTGCCCTGCCCTGCCCTGCCCATCAACGTCGCAGTCGAACCGACGCTTGCCAACAACACACTGCCCACGTTCCTTTCTCTTTTCGGCCTACGCCCATTACGCGCCGCCGCCACAGCCTATTATTCTCCCTTCCCTTCCCGTCCCACAACACACCGACGTCATCACACGCACCCAAAACAGGGGCCACGACCGTGTTCCTCGCCCACTCCCATCCCGCACGGTACGCACATTCCCAACTACTACCGCGCACCCTCCCTTTCCAATCTGTGTGTCTCTGTGTCTGTGTCCTGTCCGCGCGTGACGCCTCTCAACATCCGCCGTCCCCCGTCCCGTTTTCGCCCCCATGCCGTCGTCGCGCCGCCTCCTCCTCCTCCCCGTCCACCGCCGCCCCTGTCCGCCCCGCACCACACCATACACCGCTGCTTGTCCCGGCCGTTGCCACCAAAGGCGCCGACCGCAAACGCGCCACGCCGCAGCCCCCGTGCGTCTCGCTCGCTTGCATCTCCGTGCCGACGCTGCCTCTCTTCCCGCACGCACTCGACCTCGACAACACAGTCTTTGGCTCCGCCACTGCGTGTTCCGGTGGTACGCACGCTGCAACACGTATGTACTCATTACCAGAGCGATGGCGAGGCATGACAGCATCTCTGTCTGACCAGAGAGTTATTTATCGTTGCTAGTCGGCGCTTGGACCGCGCCAGACGACAGTAGTGGCACGCAGCGAGTCGCCAGGAACAGTTGTTATATATATTGTAGCGCGAGTCGGGAGAGGTAGTAGTCGTCAGTCGACAGTCGTAGCGGGTGGACGGTTGTACTGAGCGGGCGTCGGCGGCGTGCTCTGCTCGTCTCGCGACTCTGGTCACGGTTCGGGACGATGTACAGTATATTGTGTTACAATAACAAGGTAGTGTGAAGCTGCATTGCGCAAATCTGATAACGTATGTTCATTGTACTTATTTTGTTCAACAACAAATGCCCCAATATTACTTTTTTTCTAAAGTAACCTTTTTTTTTTTTTAAAGAAAAACATTCACTTTTTAAAGACTACTTCCTATGGCATTTCCCTCCAAGGAGTGCAAATTAATTACCAGCCAGCACTCATTCATTGCACACAGCTGTGTAAGGGGTATCTACAATTGAGGAGCAGATATATAAATGCACTTTTTTTTTTGTGTGTGTGTCTCTTTTTCATTGGGGTAACGATCTTTGGCTCTTTTTATTCTGAATACGCTGCTGCCCTCATACAATGTATCAGGTTTCATTATGTCTGTTGCACTGTTACTTATCGTTGGGTTTGTTTTGTAGGGACGTTAACATTCTGGCACATTTTTATTATCATCAGACTCTCTGCTATTTGTGCAGGGAGGTTATACCTGGGTCCATTTCCATTTACATTTTAATCTTGATAGACTTTTTGTTTTCTTTTTTGTTTCTTGTTGTTTTCCCTTCTTTTTTTGTTGTTTTTTTGTTTGTTTTGTTTTTCCCACTCTCACCACCACCGCCGCATCACGCCATGGCCTCCCCCTTACGTTTTTGGTTTCTTTTTCTGTTCTTCAACTGCTTCAACATCACCGCGCCCCATTTCCACACCACAGCCATCAGCCTCCAAGACGGGCAGGCGCAGTGTGCCATTTCCGGCGCACAAGCACACCCCGTACGGTACTCTCCTCGCCCCCACGCCACCAACAACACAGCGACCACGCGGCTTTCAGGCATGGCACGGCACCGGCGAAATGCGCCGCCCCCGCCCCCGCCCCCGCCCCTCCGCGCATCCGTCCGTCTCGCCACGTTCACTGACAGCCGCGTCTGCGGCTACACCACGACAACCACAACACAACAACGCTCCCCTCCCTGGCACCTCATTGTTTTTCTCCTCCTCTTTTGCACAAAACCACAACGCCGAGCACAGGCGCAAGCCACCCACACCGCGCCCCTCCCCGTCTTTGGCCGCCGCTCCTCGTTTGCCCCCTCCCATCTCCCGAATGCCATGCCAGCAGCGTTACGCATGCCCCTCCCCTGTCCACACAACACTACCGCCAAACGAACAGCCTTCCGGGCCACATGCAGGGCACGCCCACCTCCAAACACTGCCAATTCACGGACGCAATTCGCTAAACACACACACACACACACACTTTCTCGACACCTTTCTGTAGGGAGGGTGCGTCATCTCGACCGTGACAGAGTGACGGCAACTATCGACGATCCATTTCCCCCCACTGGTAAAACATGTCCACTAAACACCTACATACATCATTCAAGTACACAGACAATAGCATACACACAATGGGAGGGCACACGAACATGGACGGCACGGCACTGTCATACACTCTTCCTCAGAACCATATCAACAAACGTTACGTACATCCGGGAAAGCGAAAGCAAAAAGCACAAGCAAAGGGCAAAGCCCAATGCAGCCGTCAAAGGTAAGGTAACGTTCACCACGGCAGACACTTGCAGCCGCGCCGCCGTTAAACGCATTTCAGTGCGGCTCCAATACGCCTCCGACACGGGAACGTTCCGTTGCTCTACGAATGCGTTTCTCCCTTTGTCCCTTCCTCTCTCTTTTGCCCCCCCTCTGTCCTTTCCTCCTGCACTCTTGCCTCATTCCTCACGTTCTGCCCAGACATTCGACCGATCAAAGTCAACCTTTCGTTACCGTTCTCAGCGCGACGGTGTACAACAGTATGACGGGTGTGCCCAAAGACTTCGGTTCAGTTGCGTGACGCCGGTCTATCGCGCCGATCGACAGTTACACAAAACTATGTCAAACAAACAAATACATACATACCGGATGGACACAGACAAACACGTGTACAGACATTCGCCAAAAACGACCGCCGCCGCCGCCGCCGCCGCCGCCGCCGCCGCCGTCGTCTAGCGTCGCGCTTACTGTACTGCACTGGACACGCGTGCATCTCGAATGACGACATCGGTGTGCGTGCGTCCTACGCAATCAGTCAGACACGGCTATCAAAAATCAGAGTCGAATGGTACATCATCGTGCGTGTCGCCGTACACGTACAGTACAATACAAAACAACAATGCGTCTCTTAATGGCACGTTCATTTCAACGTCACTCCACACACCTCCACGCTGCAGTTACGTCGCACCATTGTCAACTCGGCGTACTGCAAAGGGAATAGTGGGCGGCAAAACATTCCACATTTCACCCTCGCCATGTGTGATGTGCAAACCAAACCCGCAGACGGCCGTCGTTACGGTGACACACAACGCCAACGAGGCGTGCCACCATTCCACGCCACGGCGACCAACCTCGTGGCCGTACCCCGCAACAACGCTTTGACGCGGACCCCCCCACCCACAATCAAAATGCACACATCACAGCCGTCCACAAAACAACAACAACAACAACAACAACAACAACAACAACAATTCCGCCCTTCCCGCAAAGGCACGTTGGTGGCCCTGAAAAGGGCCGTTTTGCCGCTCTCGCAACGGAGGAGCCTTCTCCATCCTTCCTTCCATTCCAGAGCCACCTCCTTACTTGGAGCTCGTGTACTTGGTCACCGCCTTCGTGCCCTCGCTCACGGCGTGCTTGGCCAGCTCGCCAGGCAGCAACAGCCGCACAGCGGTCTGGATCTCGCGGGACGTGATGGTCGAGCGCTTGTTGTAGTGCGCCAGGCGAGAAGCCTCGGCCGCAATGCGCTCGAAAATGTCGTTCACGAAGCTGTTCATGATGCTCATCGCCTTCGACGAGATGCCCGTGTCAGGGTGCACCTGCTTCAGCACCTTGTAGATGTAGATGGCATAGCTCTCCTTCCTCTTGCGCTTCTTCTTCTTGTCGCCCTTCGAAATGTTCTTCTGCGCCTTGCCAGCCTTCTTGGCGGCCTTCCCGCTAGTCTTGGGCGGCATCTCGAACCAACGTACGGCAGCAGCAACACCAGTAGCAAGCGCTCCGCTCTAGTCAGCGTCTCCCCACACAGTGGCACCCGCCGCCAGCCGCCGCCGCACCTTTACCAGCTCGCCCTGTTGCGGCCGCCGACCAATGGGGCGCGCGCGCAACCGGCCGCCGCACCCGAGCCCATAAAGCACCCCCACCCCGGCTGCGCCGGCACGCACACACGGACAGTCGCTGAGATGTGCAGCCGCGAGAAGGACGTACCTGCGCCTGCTAGCGACGCGAAGGGTGTGGCAGATCGCCGTTCGGCCGCGTTTGCGCTGTCGACGGCCCCATCTGGCCCCCCACCTATGACGACCACTGCTACGGCTATGGATTTGACGGACACTGCTACGGAAACGTTGAAGACTGCGCTGTCTGCTCCGCTGCCAGATTCTGACGATGAGTGCACTGCCGCCCCTCGGCCACGCGGACGCAGCGGGAAACAGAAGAGGAGGGCACCAGCTGCGACGGCTGCTGCTCGCAGCTCGCCGATTGAGAAGAGGGCCAAGCAAGACTTCGCCCCTGACGCTGACGGTTTCGTCCCGGCCCGGCGCACTGCAAGACGCATGCTGTCATCGACGACGCCACCAACTGTCGTCGCCAACTCCTTCGATGCGCTCGAGGACGCGCCGGACCCGCCGCCGAGCAATCCTGCGCCGAAGACAGACTCCCATCTTCCGCCGGTGGTTCTTCAGTTTCGGCCGCCCTATGGAGAACTGCAGAAGCTGTTGCGCAGCTGGACGACGGCCGTGTACACCGTGAAGCCTGCGGGGCGAGACCTATACAGGGTCACACTCCGCACTGCTGATGACTATCGCCGGGTCACCCAGGAGGCGTCTGAGCGTGGTATCCCTTTCTATACCCACGCCTCCGCACCTGACAAGGTCCTGAAGATCGTATTTCGCGACCTTCCTTTCAACATGGAAGCCGATCACCTGCATCGAGAACTCGCAGACCTGGGCTTCTACATACGGGCAGTTGTGAAGATGAAGTCGCCAAAATCACGCGAAGATATGCCGCTCTTCCTGGTCGTCTGCTCTGACACCGTGGAGAACCGCAAACTCTACCAATTGACGCGGGTCGCCGACGTTCCGGTCCAGACCGAAGATCTTCGTTCCCGGAGAGGCCCTGTGCAGTGCTTTCGCTGCCAGGGAATCAACCACGTCGCGCGCCACTGTTCTATGCCGGACAGATGCGTTAAATGCGCCGGCGCCCATGCAGGAAGTGCGTGCCCCCGTCCGCCCTCCGAGAAGCCTACATGTGCACTCTGTGGCGGTGCTCATGTGGCCAGTTATCGTGGGTGTGAGGTATGGAAGCGTGCCATTGCTCGCCAGCGTGGCCAAACACCAGCGCCACATCAGAAGAAGCTCGCAACGAGACGGCCAGGCGTCTCTTTCGCGGCGGCAACGTCAGGGACGCCCTCCGCCGCCCCGGCTACGTCGGTTCCTGCTCCCGCCGCATCCGAGGCCGTACCGACACCGGAGGCTCCTGCGCCTCCACCACCGCCGCCAGTGGCGGTACCGGGTACTGCCTCTCCCGGGCCGTCGGCCGGACCGCGCCCCACCAACCGCCGGCGCGGGGGTCACCGCCCAGTGGGTACCCAACGCTCAGCACCGTCCGTCGAGCAGCCCCAGGTGGACTCTCACAGCGAAGCAGCCACGCCCCCCCTTTCCTGCGCCGGGGCCGCGCCGGCTGTCTCCACCGCTGACCTGGCCAACCTCGTCGCGCAGCTCACAGCCCTGGTGACCAGTGCTACGAAGTTGATTGAAGTCCTGTCGCAGCAACTCACCGCTGCAGTGCCGATGGCCTCTCCGGCCCCAACCGCTGCCAACACTCAACAGCCGCACCATGGCCAGCGTTAGAGGGCTCACGGTCGTCGCGTGGAATGCCAACGGCGTCCGCACCCAAGCTGGCGAACTTCGCCAATTTCTCCGCGATGAAGCCGTCGACGTCTGCCTTATCAATGAAACACACCTGAAGCCTGGGGTAGACGTCAGGGCGGCCAACTACTCAAGCTATCGCACCGATCGACTGACGGCGGGTGGGGGGACAGCCGTCTACGTCCGCCATGGCATACGTCACCATGTGATACAACTTCCACCACTGGCGACGCTGGAGGCCACTGGTGTCGTTGTTCACACCTCGGCGGGCGCCATCACGTTCGTCGCGGCCTATCGGCCGCCGTCTCGTCCCCTGGACCCTGCTGACATCAATGCTCTGCTTTCCTTGAGGGGGCCAGTGTTCGTCGCCGGGGACTTCAATAGCAAACATGTCTCCTGGAACTCCAGGATCACCAACGCCGCTGGCCGCTGCCTGCTCCGGATAGCGGAACGTCACCATGCGCTTGTGGTGGGGCCGTACGACCCGACAATTTTCCCTGCTCGTGGCCTCCCAGATATAATTGACATCGCAGTCGTCAAGGGCATCCCTCATCGGATCACCGCCACGACGCGGACTGCACTGTCGTCGGATCATGTCCCTGTGGTTTTTGACATCGACCTCGACGCCCTCCAGCAGCCCAGGCGCGGTATCTCACTTGCTGGCATCGACTGGGACAGGTTTCAAGAAGCCGTGACGCACTCACTAGCCGCCGCACCGCCCCCTGCGGAAGTTGGAGCGGACGAAGCACTTTTGCACTTCGCGGCAACCACGATCGACGCTGCCACCATAGCGACGCCGCCCCGACCACGCCCCCCGCCTGACTACTCCCGACAGCTGCCGCCGGACATCCTTGCGGCCATCACTGAGAAGAACCGGGTCTACCGGGAGTGGCAGAGGACGCGAAATGCCAACACCAAGCGCCTCCTCAACAGGATGCGTCGGGACATCCGGGCCGCCATTGACGATCATCGCAATCGCGACTGGAATAACAAGGTCGCCGCCCTTTGTCTTGAAGATGGCACAGCCTGGCAGATGACGAAGCGTTTCCTACGCCGCACGCAACGTATCCCCCCGCTGCTGGTCCAAGGTCAGGCTGTCTGCGAACCAGCTGCGAAGGCTGATGCTCTTGCTGACGTCTTTGAGGCGGCGTTTACGCCTCTCGAAGACCCGACTGACGCTGTCACCGACGACCTGGTTGCTGACCGGCTCCCACGCTACCTGGAGGCGCGTGACGACGATGACGTCATTGAAGAGACAACGGCGGAGGAGGTGTCGACCATCCTGCGTGCCCTGCACCCCAGGAAAGCTGCCGGCCCAGACGAAGTTTCCAACGCCCTGCTCCGGAAGTTGCCGCCCGTGGCTGTCACTCATCTTGCTGACGTCTTTAATGTCATCCTCCGGTCCTGCAGCTTTCCTCAGTCCTGGAAGCATGCGGAAATCGTGGCGATTCCGAAGATGGGGAAGGATCTGCGGCAGCCCGTGAACTACAGACCTATTAGTCTCCTGCCGGCCGTCTCTAAGGTCTTTGAGAGGGTGTACATCAGGCGGCTGCAGCGCCACGTCGACGAGGAAGGCCTCCTGCCCGAAGAGCAGTTCGGGTTTCGCAGGGGCCACTCAGCCGTTCATCAACTCCTTCGGTTAGTGGAAGATGCGTTCGTCGCCCTCGAGCAGCGCGAGTTCTTCGGCGCGGTGTTCCTGGACGTGTCGCGTGCTTTCGACAGCGTGTGGCACCGCGGCCTCTTGTTCAAGCTTTTTGAACTTGGGGTCCCGACGTCGCACGTGCGTCTCATCGCTTCCTATCTTGCTGATAGAACCTTCCATGTGCGGGCCGCGCAGGGCTTGTCCTCCGTCCGCCGCATCAACGCCGGGGTGCCGCAGGGCTCGGTCTTGGGGCCACTCCTGTACTCGCTGTACACGTCTGATGCGCCGAAGATCGACCGTGTGCAGCTCGCCCTGTACGCGGATGATACGGCTCTCTACACTCGGAGCCTCAATGCCGCTGTCATGCGCCGCCGTCTGCAGCTCGCCGTTGACACCCTGGCAGCCTGGGCAGTCAAGTGGCGTCTCCTATTCAATGGTGCCAAGACTCAGTTCCTGATCGTCACCAGGCGACTCGTTCCTGCAGGTCTGCAGCCGCTCGCTGTCGGTGGAAGCCCTGTCCCGTGGCGCCCAACGGCGCATTACCTCGGCGTCACCATTGACCGCCGACTCACGTGGGCTCCACACATTCGCGACGTGAAGGCCAAAGTGCGGAACAGGCTCCGCACCCTGTACCCTTTGCTGAACCCTGGTTCCCAACTACCACCGCGGCTGGGCATCACCCTGTACAAGGCGCTGCTCCGTCCTGTACTCCAATACGCCGCCGTCGTCTGGGGGAACGCCGCCGACACGAACCTGAAGAAGCTGGAGACTCTGCAGAATCGCATCCTTCGGCTGGCCTTACACCTGCCTTACGATTTTCCCACTGCTCATCTTCACGACGTCGCGGAAGTACCTCTACTCCGTGACCTCTTCCAGACGGCCGCCCGCACCTTTTACGACAGTGCTGGTCGGTCGCACAACGCCCAAATCCGGACGCTGGGCCACAAATTGCAACGCAGCGTCACCACCCGCTGGCCACACCTGCTAGCTATGTAGCTGGCTCTGCCGAACTGTGCTGAGGAGACACCCAAGAAGACATCCCACATGTGAAGACGCAACATCAGCATGCATGGGAGGCAAAGCATTAACTGCTGCGAACTCCATCACACATCGGAGGAAAAGTATCTCCGTGCAGATCCATGCGATGCGCCGGCACGCACTCCGCTGCTCGACTCGCTGCCGCTCGCACCGGTCGTTTTCGTTTCCGTTTCGTGTGCACCGTCGCTAGCCCATCGCCATGTCCGGACGCGGAAAGGGAGGCAAAGTCAAGGGCAAGTCAAAGTCCCGCTCAAGCAGGGCTGGGCTCCAGTTCCCGGTCGGCAGAATCCACCGCCTCCTGCGCAAGGGAAACTACGCAGAGCGCGTCGGCGCCGGGGCGCCCGTCTACCTCGCCGCCGTCATGGAGTACCTCGCGGCTGAGGTGCTCGAGCTGGCCGGAAACGCGGCCCGCGACAACAAGAAGACGCGCATCATCCCGCGCCACCTGCAGCTTGCCATCCGCAACGACGAGGAGCTCAACAAGCTCCTGTCGGGCGTCACCATCGCACAGGGTGGTGTCCTGCCCAACATCCAGGCCGTCCTGCTGCCAAAGAAGACCGAGAAGAAGGCCTAAAGGAGGCCAGGCAATCGCAGCGCCGCGTGCTCCCCTGCACGCAACGCGCTTTGCCGGCTCGGCCCACAACAATCGGCCCTTTTCAGGGCCACCACACAAACCTACGTCCAAAGCAAAATTTCAGTCGTCCTCGCCGCACCTTGTTTTGTTTTGTTTTAACTTTGCACTTTCACAGCACAGCCGCCGCCGGCGCACGTCCGCCATCTTGTCGTCCACACAGCCCGTGTGGCCCAACACACACACACACACATTTTGCACGGTCGCAGTCGCCTTCCAAACGACAACGGCAGCAATAATGACCATTGTTAAAGGGAGGCGTGTCGACACACCGCCCTCCACTCCCGCGCGCAACGGCCGTCGACACGAACGAAACAAACAGCTGATCCGGCCGCCTATGCCCACACGCCTTGCCTCGGAAACCCCAACGCCGCCGCAAACACACAGAGCCAAACCACGCAAGCAAATAATCACCGCCTCTCGCACAACAACACACAGCCCGCCATCTCCATCGCGATCGATACAAAGACACACAATAACAAACACACAAACGAAGCAGCTCCACACACAGCCAGCCACATGACACGTTTCCTTTCCTTCTCCCCTCCCAGTCACATCACGTCGCTCAAACGGAAAGAAAGAAAGAAAGAAACAAACAAACAAACAACACAGCGCACACACGCAGCAACAACACAGACTCTTTCGCACTTTTCAACTTCCGAACAGTGTGGTGGCCCTGAAAAGGGCCGTTTTCTAGTCTCTCCCACCCACAAGCACGGCCGCGGGAAGGCCAGCGCCCGCTGCGACGCAGCCTAACCGCCGAAACCGTACAGGGTGCGCCCCTGCCTCTTCAGGGCGTACACCACGTCCATGGCCGTCACAGTCTTGCGCTTGGCGTGCTCAGTGTACGTCACCGCGTCGCGGATCACGTTCTCCAGGAACACCTTCAGCACCCCGCGGGTCTCCTCGTAGATCAGACCAGAGATGCGCTTCACGCCGCCCCTGCGAGCCAGGCGGCGGATGGCGGGCTTCGTGATGCCCTGGATGTTGTCGCGCAACACCTTGCGGTGCCGCTTGGCGCCACCCTTGCCGAGCCCCTTTCCTCCCTTGCCGCGGCCTGTCATCCTTCCTTCCTCGGGCAAAGCAAAACGTGCACAAACAGCAGCTGCAGCGGCTGGCGAGTCGGCTACGGTCTGCGCCCAGCCTGTGCACCTCTTGTTGAAACTCCTCTGTGGGTTTCTGGATTTCACGAAGTTTCAGCACGTAGTGTGCTCTTCCTTCCAATTTTTCTTCATTTTTGCGAGATCTTTAGTTTCCTAGTTTTCGGTTGTCCGTGTTTTGGTGCTTTAGAATTTCGAGAATGGTTGCTTCTTCGTCAGCGTGCCTGACGAAGATGGTGTGGCCAGCGCAGGTGCGCTCTCCACTCTTCTCGGTTGCCGAGTCCTCTTATTTTCGCGTTTTGCGAAGTTTCGGCGGCGTTGTAAAATTTTACAGCCTGTTCTTCGATTCTTTTGCGTAGTCTCTGGACGTCCGCTATCTGGTGGAGTTCCTCAGTTGGGAAGTCCGCTGGCAGATGGAGTGCCCATTTCAGTGCTCTGTTCTGCACTGCCTGGATCCGTTGTAAGTTGGTTGGTGCCGTGTTTCCCCATACGACCGCGGCGTATTCCAGCACTGGTCGTATGAGGGATTTGTAGAGGATCACCCCTAGGTGGTCTGGTAATGAAGAGCGTGGGTTTAGGATGGGGTACAGCATGTTCATGCGCCCCATTGCCTTTTTCCTCGTCTCTTCAATGTGTGGGCGCCACGTTAGACGTTTGTCTAGTGTGACGCCCAGATATTTTGCCGTTGCGCTCCAGGGGACCGGTCTTCCTCGCAATGTTATCTCCTGGAGGTCAGCCGGCACGTTTCGGTGGGCAATGACGATTGCCTGTGATTTGGCGGCGTTGTACGCCAGCCGCCACTTTGCCGCCCAGTCTTCCAAATTGTTGGCTGCTGATTGCAGTCGCCTTTGAAGGAGTTGCGGCTGCATGCTGCGGCAGTACACTGCCGTATCGTCCGCGTACAGGGCGAGCTGCACCCGATCTGTGCGCGGAAGGTCGGCAGTGTACAGTGAGTATAGCACTGGACCCAGGACCGAACCTTGCGGGACTCCGGCGAGTATTCGGCGTTCTGTGGAGATTCCACAGTCTGCCCGTACGTGAAACGTGCGACCCGCGAGGTAACTCTGCAGGAGCTTCACGTGTGGCCCAGGAATCCCCAATGTAAATAGTTTATATAGGAGACCTTTGTGCCACACTGAATCAAATGCACGAGACACGTCGAGCAGAAACGCGCCGAAATACTCGCGTCGGTCCAGGGCACAGAAGGCTTCCTCTGTCAGTCGCAGTAGTTGCTGGGTCGTGGAGTGTCCCTTCCGGAATCCAAACTGGTCGTCGGGCAGGAGGCCTTCCGCGTCGATGTGATTTCCGAGCCGCTTCAGGTATATCCTCTCGAAGATTTTCGAGAGTGCTGGCAGCAGACTGATCGGGCGGTAGTTGTTAGCCCGCCTGTGATCCTTCCCTGGCTTGGGTAGGGCCACGATCTCGGCGTGCTTCCAGCACTCTGGAAATACGCCAGTTTGGATGATGGTGTTGAAGATCCCCGTGAGGTGCCCGATTGCGATGGGCGGTAGTTGTTTGAGGAGCTGGTTCGTGACGAGATCGGGGCCTCCTGCCTTCCTGCCGTTGAGACAGCGTAGCTGGACCTCGACCTCCGCTTCTTCGATCGGCTCTATGACGGTGTCGTTGTCCTCGGCCGCTAGGAAGACTGGAAGTCGCTCCTCAACCAGTGCCACGTGTGCCAGGTCGACGGGGTCTTCCACCGGAGTGAAGTTTTCAGCGAACGCGTCCGCGAGGGCGTTGGCCTTTGCGTCCGGTTCGCTGACGAAGACGTTGCCGACTTGCAGTGGCGGTATTTTGGCGGTGCGGCGGATGAATCCCTTCACCGCGTGCCAGGCTGTTCCGTCCTCTGTCTTCAGGGAGGCGACTTTCTGCGACCACTCTTCGATTCTGTGGGCGTCGGCGGCTGCTTTAATCTCCCGCTGCATCCTGTTCAGTTGCCGCTTTGTTGCGGGATTCCGTGTTAGCTGCCATTCGCGGCGAAGTCTGTTCTTCTCCGTGATGGCAGCTTTGAGATGTTGCGGGAATTCACGGGTGTGTGGCTTCTCTGTTCTTCCGTTTGGAGTGGCTGCCGCCACAGCTTCTGCGACTCCTCGGGTGAGGTGCCGCAGCGCCGCTTCCGCACCGTGTTCAGTCGGGTTCGGCGCGTCTCCGATTTTGGCCGCCATTTCTGTTTGGTACGTGTCCCATGTGATGCCCCTGATGTCGTGGCCACGTTTGGTCGTTTGGACGATGTCCGCATTCAGTTCAAAGACCACGGGGGCGTGGTCGGACGCCATCGTGGCCCTCGTTGTGGCGGAGATGAAGTGTCTCACCCCGCGGACGATGGCCACGTCTATGACGTCCGGTTGCGCGCCTCTTCGTGTCGGGAAGATGGTCGGCTGGTGGGGACCTATCACCGCCGCTCCGAGCTGCTCGGCCACCCGATGTAGACGGCGGCCGCTTGTGTTTGTGGTCCTGGAGTTCCAGATGATGTTCTTGGCGTTAACGTCGCCTCCGAGGAATGTGTTTCCAGGGAGGGAAATCAGCGCCGCGAACTCATCTGGCTGCAGTAGACCCCTTGGGCGTCGGTATATTGCCACGAAGTTTATCGGTCCTTGGTCCGTTTGCACGGCTACTCCCGTGGCCTCTATTGTGGCGAGTTGTGGCAGGTGAATCCGGTGGTGGCGCATCGTCCTCCTTACGTATACCGCCGTGCCGCCACCCGCGGTTGGCCGGTCATCCCGGTAACAGTGGTAGTTGGGCACTCCCACTTTCACGCCGGGCTTCAGGTGTGTTTCTGCGACGAGACAGATGTCCAGGTTCTCGTCGCAGATGAAGCTTCTGAATTCCGCGTCCTGGCGACGCAAGCCGTTGGCGTTAAAGACGCCGATTTTTACACCACGGGCGTGTCTATCCATGATGTTTTGTGGAGATGGCCAGGGTAATCGTCTGTGTGATCTTCTCCACAGACGCCGCGTATTTGTTTGGAAGGTCCTCGATCACATGGAGGACCCTGTCTATGAGGCCTGCCAACAGTTGCAGCATTTGGGTGGCCTTGTCTTCCTCCTGTGGTTGTTTTGGAGGATGGGGCGCGTCGATGTGCCGCTGTTGGTAGCGGCTTCCACGCTGGCGCATTTCCGGGAAGTCTACTGGGCTGTCTAATCTCGGAGGGCGCCGCCCGGGGGCTGCGTCTTCGTTATGTGTGCGTGCTCGTTGCGCGCGCCCGGTAGCAGTAGCGGCTGCCGTCAGATCAGCTGATCGCTGCCGTGCCCATGCGTTAGCACGGGGTGCCGGCTGCGGCCGCGCGGTGCTGCCACCTGTGAGCGGCGCGCCTCTCTGGGCGCCACTTGCCGCTGGCTGTGTCCGTGAGGTGCTGCCACCACGCGGCGGGTTGCGGGACTCCGTCGTGGTAGCGGCCTCCGGGATTGTGTTGTAGGTAGCCGTGGCGGCTGCCTTACCGGCTGCTGGCTGCAACGTCTGCATGCTGCTGCCCTCTGGTGGCGTCGAGCTGTACTCGGCGGCTGGCTTTCCCGGTTGCGTCCGGGAGGTGCTGCCCTCTCGCGGCGAGTTTTGAGACTCGCGCGTAGGGGAGGTGGCTGGGACTGCACTGCCGGTCGCGTCGCGAGCTGCCTTACCGACTGTTGGCGGCTGCCTCTGCGTACTCGGCCGGGAGGTGCTGGCCCCTGGCGGCGCTGGGTTGTATCCGGCGCGTCGACCTCCACGTGTCCGGCGGCGTCGTCGTCTTTGTGGGTGACCGGTTGCCGGCCAGTTCTGCGAGTCGCGGAATGCGGTTTTCCCGTTTCTGGCCGCCTTCCCTCCGCGCAGCTGCTGGCCTTGGGCGCGCTCGAGGAACGCTATGTGCCGTTCACAGCCTCTATACGCGGCCATGTGGTTTTCACCACACAGGGCGCACTTCGGTGTGAAGTCCTTGTGTGGTATACCTTTGATTGTACAATCGCGAGATGCGTGTTCCCCTGCGCATCTCACGCATCTCTCGTCCATGTTGCAGTGTTTCTGGACGTGGCCGAGTTGCTGACACCTGTAGCACTGTGCATAAGGTTGTTTATTGCGCAGGTTTTCGGGTGTCACACTGCAGTTAGCTATTAAACGGAGCTGGAACAGCTGCCTGTTGCGCTCAGTGTTGGGAGCGTACACGCAGAAGAGCGGCGAGTCCTTTCTCGTTCCAGGATTTTTCATTTTGGACACGCCGCTCACAGCATATCCCAAGTCCTCCAGCTCCTCTTTGATGTGGCTGGGTTCCGTTTTGTACGAGAACCCTCGGTATACTACACGCAGTGGTTTCTCTCTCGTTGCGGAGTACGTGTAGAATTTGATGCCCTTTTCTGTTACTGTTTTATTGAGCATCATGTAGTCTGTGGTGCTATTCGTCTGCACTTTGAATAGCTCCCCAGACACTCGTATTATGAAGTTGTTCTTCCCTAGCACCTTCTGCAGCAGTTGTTGCAGCTCGCGGAACGTGCCAGGGTAATCCAGAACTAACGGTGGCGGTTTAGAGCGGCGTGGCGGTGCGGGCGTCATCTGCACATCGTCTTCGCTGTCGTCGTCGCTCAGAGCGCTATATTGGTTATCCACAGCTATCGGGGTGGAGGACGGGATATTGGCGCGCTTTGCCGGTTTCTTCACTTGTTGGAAGCCGTCTGCGTCTGCCTGCTGTTGCGCTACCTCTCCATTGCTGCGCCTACGACCTTTGGCCGTCGCCTTGGGCCGTGCGGGAGGGCCTGCTGCTTTCCGGAACTTCCGTGCATTAGCTGGCACGGGAGCGTCACCGTCAGAATGTCTTCTCTTATTCTGAATGATGTGGTGCTCCATTTCAGTGACGTCGCCAGCGTTGTCCTGGTTTGGGGCGCTGTTGTCGTGCGCCGCCAATGATGTGTTGGACGTCGGCAGGAGGGCCAACAAGGAGTTCAGCGCTGCCTCCGCAGTTCCTGCTTCCTGGTTTGCAGGCGTTGTTCTTGCAGGTGCGGTGCTGGCTGTGGTTTCGGGAGTCTCGTTCTCATCATCGAGGACGTAGTAGCTCCCTTCAGTGTCCATACATGCCTCCCTCATCTCATTTCGAATGCGCTGGAGATCCATTGCATCGAGGGACGGAGAGGAGGCACACGCTGTTTCAACAGTCGGTTCAGTGGTTGTGTTGCTACCGACTCTGGTTGCGTTCAAGGACGCGGCCTTGTCTGCTGATGCGTTGCCTACGGGGGCAACGCTACGCGGTGGAGGAGGAGTACTATCGGAAGGCCGCGAGTGCTCTCCCGACGTACTCGACTCGACTCCCGTTGCGTGCAGGGACGCGGCCCTGTCCGCTGTCGACATATTAGCGAGCGGTGGCGCGGAGCGCTCGGCGCGTGCGTCCGTCTCACGCGGCATCGCTAACTCTCTGCGTCTGCGCCCAGCGCGCCCGCCGCCCCCCTATATAGACTCTGGCCCGCCCTCCCCCCACCACGCGCAACCGAGGGCATATAAGCGCAGCACGGAGGCGCGCGGGCCCGTTGTCAAGGCAGCACCGGACGCCGCGCCGCACCTAACCTCCACGCACGCCGCTCCGCTACCGCTACCGCTACCGCCATGGCCCGCACAAAGCAAACGGCCCGCAAGTCCACCGGCGGAAAGGCGCCGCGCAAACAGCTCGCCACCAAGGCGGCGAGGAAGAGCGCGCCCGCCACCGGAGGCGTCAAGAAGCCCCACCGCTACAGGCCGGGCACCGTCGCCCTGCGAGAAATCAGGCGCTACCAGAAGAGCACAGAGCTGCTCATCCGCAAGCTGCCATTCCAGCGCCTAGTGCGCGAGATCGCCCAGGACTTCAAGACCGACCTGCGCTTCCAGAGCTCCGCAGTCATGGCCCTGCAGGAGGCCAGCGAGGCCTACCTCGTCGGCCTCTTCGAAGACACCAACCTGTGCGCAATCCACGCCAAGCGCGTCACCATCATGCCCAAGGACATCCAGCTCGCGCGCCGCATCCGCGGCGAGCGCGCCTAAACCGCGCCGCGGCACCGCACCGCACAAACAAAAACGGCCCTTTTCAGGGCCACTAACATCTCTCCGTCGCGAGCAAACTTTGTCGGTCGCCTGCCTCTCGCCCCACAACCACACAAAAACAAAAACAACCACCACTTCCCGTCCGTCCGCCACACCCGCTCACTCTGCCTGCCTGCTAGCAGCGCGCAACAATCGCACATCATCCCTCCCCGGCCGCTCAAAGCGCACAATACCCAACGGCCGACGTCACACCGCACGGGTGGCTGGCCGGCCGCCGCCGCTTTCGTTTCGAAAACAAAACCCGCACCGACGGCCAACGGCCAGGCAGGCGCGCTCTACACGCCACCGAAATCCCCGCCGACTCCTTCCACATCTCAACGTGCCCCCCGTTGCAAAACATAACACACACAAAGACCGGACACGACGAGACAAGACATCCGAGAAGAACTGAACGCAGGCAAGCCAACCAACGTATTCAAAAACAACGTGACAGAAAACCAACCGTCGGCCGCCGCCAAAAAGCAACGGCGACACTCAACCACGACAACAACACCACCGCTACCGCTACCGCTACCGCCGCCCACACCCGCCACCGACCCCCGCAATCCAACCACCACGGCACGCAAACAGCATCCCCACGGGCATACAGACAGACAGACACCCACACCAAACGCAACACGACAATCAAAACCTTCCCCGACGTGCTTTGATGGCCCTGAGAAGGGCCGTTTTGGGCCGCGCGTCTCTTGCGCGCCACTAGACGACGACGGGGGGTGGGGACGACGGAGCCAAGCGCCAAACCCTTCCTTTCCCATCTCTTTCTCCTCTACTCTACTTCTTCTTCTTGGGCGAAGCCTTCGCCTTAGACGGCGTCGTCGCCTTCTTCGGGCGCGGCGCCTTCGGCTTCTTCGTCGGAACCTTGGCGGCCTTCTTCGCCTTCGACGGCGACTTGGCCTTGGCCGGCTTGGCCGCAGCCGCCTTCTTCGCACCCGCGGGAGCGGCCGACGCCGCAGACGCCTTCTTGGCGGCGCCCGCCTTCCGACCGGTCGCCGCCTTCACACCACCAGCCTTCTTTGCGCCGGCCGCACGGGCGCCCTTCTTCTCCTTGCTGGCCGGAGCGGCGCGCTTCTTCTTGGCACCGCCAGCACGAGCCTTGCCGCCCTCGGCCGCCCCCCCGCCGCCGGCGCCGGCAAGCTTGAACGAGCCGGACGCGCCCTTCCCCTTCGTCTGCACCAGCTCGCCCGCCACGACGGCCGACTTGAGGTACTTCTTGATAAACGGCGCCAGCTTCTCCGCGTCCAGCTTGTAGTGCGCGGCAATGTACTTCTTGATCGCCTGCAGCGACGACCCGCCGCGCTCCTTCAGACTCTTGATGGCCGCCGTCACCATCTCAGAGGTGCGCGGGTGCGCAGGCTTGGCGCGCGGCTTCTTCGCAGACGACGCAGACTTGGCCTTCTTCGTAGTGCCGGTGGCGGCGGGTGCCGCAGCAGTCTCGTTCGTAGCCGCCTGATCTGCCATTTCGACGACGCGCGTAACACACAGCGAGAGCGAGAGCGAGAGCGAGCGGGACGGCAGGCACGCAAGCACAGCACAGCAGAGCAGAGAATCACAAGGGCCCAGCCAGTGTCGCGGGCGGGCGCGGACGGCCGAGAGAGCGGCCGCCACTCTGCGCGCCGCCGCGCCGCGCCTCCCGCGCTTGCTACCGCCCAACGTCCGACAGCCTGTGCGGAGCAGCCCCAAACCTGCGCCACAACCGCCCGCGCCTTTCAAACCACCGAGGATGGGGCTACACACAGCCACACCACAGTCGCCAACCAGTCGCCACGGCAGCGCCGCAAACCACGGCCAAACTGCAGCTACCGCGCGCTACAGCCTGGGTCGGCCCGCCGAGAATCGCCGCCCCCGCCCAAATGCCGCCCCCACAGCCCCAGCCGACGACCCGCCACAATGGCCAAACCTTCGGCAAAACTCCCACACCGTCGCCGCGGCAGCCCGGCCAGCGCGGCCGGCGCCACAGCCACACAAGCCGAGGCGTGCGGCGATGACGGCCGTGCAAACGCGCCTCCGCCGCCCCATCGCCTTCCGTCGCCCTCCCGCCGTTTCCCGATCGGCCCGCAGCCGTCGGGCCACATCGCGCGCCGTCCTCCTCCTCTCGCCCGCCAACATTCACAGCCGTTTCTCAACAATTGCCCGCCGCAAACGGACGCCGCCTGCGCAACAGGCGCCGCCGCCCCTCGCCGCTTCCGACCCAACCCCTCGACCGAGGCAAACCGCAATCCGAATCTACAGACCAACCCAATCTGCCGTCAGCACACACGACAGCCGACCTTACACGTTACGCGTTACACATTACGTTTACACGTCTAGGTTAGGTTAGGTTAGGTTAGGTTAGGTTAGGTTAGGTGGACGTGGGTTAGGTTAAGGGGACTTGGGTTAGGTTAAGCGTCAAACTTAGGTTAAGCATTCAAACACGTCAGGCGTCAGAGGTTAGGTTAGGTTAGGTTAGGTTAGGTTAAGGGGTCAGTGCTAGGTTAAGAAGCGTCAAACGTAGGTTAAAAAGCGTTCAAAAACGTGAGGCGTGAGCCGGACAGCTTACCTTACGTAGACGTTAGGGGCTCAGGCTGAGCTCACCTCACCACAGGTTCGGTTCGGTTCGCTCAGCTCACCTCAGCTCAGCGTAAAGCGCCGAGGTCAGGCTACGTTCGTTCACCTTCGGGCGCCACACTTTCGGTTGAAAGGTCGCGACGGGACGACGTCGGCAGGCACGCCGCAAACAAACAAACAAACAAAACGTACAGACGACGTCGAAAAACCGCCGACAGACGGGGAGCAGCACGACCACGACCAGATACCGAGCGCGAACGAGACACACGCGAACCACCCCCACCGGCCAAAGGGCACCACACAACAACCCAGAGCACCACGTGTCGACACCAGACCAACCCGCCGCTCACGCGACATGCCTGGCACCGAAGGGCAACCGCCCGCAACTGCGCTTTCCGCGCCGGCCCGGATGCACGTCGTGCTACAACAACACCACTACCGTACACAGCCGCTGTTCACAACATCACTATCATGCGCGCCCGCGGCTCGCCGCCGTCGCAGTCGCACCCCCAACGCCAGCACTTTTGCACCACCATTCACACGCACCGCAACACAGCTCGCCGACACAGCCGAACAAAACAAACACCACACAACAACAACAACAACAACAACAACGCCGCCGCCGCCGCCGCCGCCTCTACTTGTGCCGGCGACCCACCCCGCCGATGGCGCACCTTTCGCCAGCCGGCAATCGACACGCACCCACCCACCCACCCACCCACCCCCGGGGCCCAGTGCAAAAAAAAAAAAAAAAAACAAAACACACACACACACACACAAACGACACGGGAGGCGCACACCGCCACTTCGCGCGCACGCCACCAACCAGTCGTCGTCTCAAAATAACAAACAAAAACCAAAAAACAAACAAAATAAACTAACAACTAGGGCAACACAAATCAAAACAAAAAACGCCTCGCACGAACCGCCCACAAAACGAACAAGCACACGCACAGGCACAGCCTCTGCTGGCGACCACGACGCAGCGGCACGCTGCTCCTGTCCCGCGCCCCGCGCCCCACTCGATTCACAACTCACGCGACACCGTCAACGACGGGCTCGCTTCCCGCAACCTACCACCTTTCCGCCACGACGCACAGCCCCAGCCCCACCCGACGACGCCCGTGGCAACGACTGCACTTTCACCACCGCCTCCCCCCAACACACACACAGCCAGCCAAAAACGCACTCGCGACCCACACATGCACGTGCATCGGCACACGCCAACCAGTCAACGTCGACAACCACACGCAAGGCTCGAAACGAAACCGGCGTCCTTCCACGTTGCCATCAAGCTACACGACACAAGACACAAGGAACCAACACAACAGCCGGCCCCACTAATTCCCACTCTCACGCCGCAAAAAGCACACCGAAACCGCCAAACGCACGCACATTCCCCTTCGCACTGACACCGACCGGCTCGCTACCACACCTCCCGGCAGCCGTTTCACAAACATGACACGGCGTGACGCGACATCACGGGCCTACGCACACCGGACCCACTCACACTCTCTCCTTTCCTTCTGTTTTTCCCGACGCCTTCGGCCGGGCACACGCGGCACAACGCCGCCAATTCACCACACCGCCCACACAGTCGACAAGCGCCCGCCCTGTACGGCACACGCAACGACGCAGCGCAGCAAAGGGCGCCCGCAACACATACCTCTCCTCTCTCTCTCTCTCTCTCTCTCTCCGCCGCCCGACGCGCCAACCGCCACACCACACCGCCAGCCACTCGCACATTGTGCACTGCCACCAGCCACACGTCCAACACGCCGCGCCGCCTCCGGCCACCCGCCAGGGGGCGCTCACGTCCGCGACAACAGCGCGGCCCGCCGGGCCGAACCGAACCGAGCCGCCGCTGCTGCTCTGCACTCGGCACGGCCACACCCTGCTGCAGGCCGGGCTCGTCTCCCTGTACGCGTCTGCCTGCGCATCAACACAACGGGGCAAGTGAGCAAACCCCGTCACAACACGCCACATCGCGCAATGGCCGTGCCGACCTTTTTCTCTCTACCGCCATCCCTTCTTCTCGCGTTTTACTCGTTGTTGCTGCAGCGGCGCACACCTACACATCCACAGCCCCAGCCGGCCTCACCTCAGGGCCCGCCGCCAGCGTCTCCTCCTCGGGCACAGGTGCGGTGCTGTGGCCGCCCATCCAACCGCATTGCTGGCCGTCCAGTCCAGCCGCCAGGCGTTCCCACTGCCGCGCACCGACCCTGCTGCAGAAAACGAAGCATGGCCAGACCGACCGACCGATACACAAAGCAAGCCGTCGCCTCGCCTCGCCTCTCGTCCTTCCTTCCGCCCCCGCCATTCTCACACCACCGCCTCTCCACTTTCGCCCCCCCCCCTCCCTCCTTTTTTTTTTTTTGTTTCTTTCTTTCTTTCTTAGGGCCCTCTCTCCTTACGGCACCGCCTGCAGCAGCGGATTTTTGCGCCCACACGCCTACTCCTACCACCATTACCTTGCCCTGCCCTGCCCTGCCCTGCCCTGCCCTGCCCATCAACGTCGCAGTCGAACCGACGCTTGCCAACAACACACTGCCCACGTTCCTTTCTCTTTTCGGCCTACGCCCATTACGCGCCGCCGCCACAGCCTATTATTCTCCCTTCCCTTCCCGTCCCACAACACACCGACGTCATCACACGCACCCAAAACAGGGGCCACGACCGTGTTCCTCGCCCACTCCCATCCCGCACGGTACGCACATTCCCAACTACTACCGCGCACCCTCCCTTTCCAATCTGTGTGTCTCTGTGTCTGTGTCCTGTCCGCGCGTGACGCCTCTCAACATCCGCCGTCCCCCGTCCCGTTTTCGCCCCCATGCCGTCGTCGCGCCGCCTCCTCCTCCCCCCCGTCCACCGCCGCCCCTGTCCGCCCCGCACCACACCATACACCGCTGCTTGTCCCGGCCGTTGCCACCAAAGGCGCCGACCGCAAACGCGCCACGCCGCAGCCCCCGTGCGTCTCGCTCGCTTGCATCTCCGTGCCGACGCTGCCTCTCTTCCCGCACGCACTCGACCTCGACAACACAGTCTTTGGCTCCGCCACTGCGTGTTCCGGTGGTACGCACGCTGCAACACGTATGTACTCATTACCAGAGCGATGGCGAGGCATGACAGCATCTCTGTCTGACCAGAGAGTTATTTATCGTTGCTAGTCGGCGCTTGGACCGCGCCAGACGACAGTAGTGGCACGCAGCGAGTCGCCAGGAACAGTTGTTATATATATTGTAGCGCGAGTCGGGAGAGGTAGTAGTCGTCAGTCGACAGTCGTAGCGGGTGGACGGTTGTACTGAGCGGGCGTCGGCGGCGTGCTCTGCTCGTCTCGCGACTCTGGTCACGGTTCGGGACGATGTACAGTATATTGTGTTACAATAACAAGGTAGTGTGAAGCTGCATTGCGCAAATCTGATAACGTATGTTCATTGTACTTATTTTGTTCAACAACAAATGCCCCAATATTACTTTTTTTCTAAAGTAACCTTTTTTTTTTTTTTTAAAGAAAAACATTCACTTTTTAAAGACTACTTCCTATGGCATTTCCCTCCAAGGAGTGCAAATTAATTACCAGCCAGCACTCATTCATTGCACACAGCTGTGTAAGGGGTATCTACAATTGAGGAGCAGATATATAAATGCACTTTTTTTTTTGTGTGTGTGTCTCTTTTTCATTGGGGTAACGATCTTTGGCTCTTTTTATTCTGAATACGCTGCTGCCCTCATACAATGTATCAGGTTTCATTATGTCTGTTGCACTGTTACTTATCGTTGGGTTTGTTTTGTAGGGACGTTAACATTCTGGCACATTTTTATTATCATCAGACTCTCTGCTATTTGTGCAGGGAGGTTATACCTGGGTCCATTTCCATTTACATTTTAATCTTGATAGACTTTTTGTTTTCTTTTTTGTTTCTTGTTGTTTTCCCTTCTTTTTTTGTTGTTTTTTTGTTTGTTTTGTTTTTCCCACTCTCACCACCACCGCCGCATCACGCCATGGCCTCCCCCTTACGTTTTTGGTTTCTTTTTCTGTTCTTCAACTGCTTCAACATCACCGCGCCCCATTTCCACACCACAGCCATCAGCCTCCAAGACGGGCAGGCGCAGTGTGCCATTTCCGGCGCACAAGCACACCCCGTACGGTACTCTCCTCGCCCCCACGCCACCAACAACACAGCGACCACGCGGCTTTCAGGCATGGCACGGCACCGGCGAAATGCGCCGCCCCCGCCCCCGCCCCCGCCCCCGCCCCCGCCCCTCCGCGCATCCGTCCGTCTCGCCACGTTCACTGACAGCCGCGTCTGCGGCTACACCACGACAACCACAACACAACAACGCTCCCCTCCCTGGCACCTCATTGTTTTTCTCCTCCTCTTTTGCACAAAACCACAACGCCGAGCACAGGCGCAAGCCACCCACACCGCGCCCCTCCCCGTCTTTGGCCGCCGCTCCTCGTTTGCCCCCTCCCATCTCCCGAATGCCATGCCAGCAGCGTTACGCATGCCCCTCCCCTGTCCACACAACACTACCGCCAAACGAACAGCCTTCCGGGCCACATGCAGGGCACGCCCACCTCCAAACACTGCCAATTCACGGACGCAATTCGCTAAACACACACACACACACACACTTTCTCGACACCTTTCTGTAGGGAGGGTGCGTCATCTCGACCGTGACAGAGTGACGGCAACTATCGACGATCCATTTCCCCCCACTGGTAAAACATGTCCACTAAACACCTACATACATCATTCAAGTACACAGACAATAGCATACACACAATGGGAGGGCACACGAACATGGACGGCACGGCACTGTCATACACTCTTCCTCAGAACCATATCAACAAACGTTACGTACATCCGGGAAAGCGAAAGCAAAAAGCACAAGCAAAGGGCAAAGCCCAATGCAGCCGTCAAAGGTAAGGTAACGTTCACCACGGCAGACACTTGCAGCCGCGCCGCCGTTAAACGCATTTCAGTGCGGCTCCAATACGCCTCCGACACGGGAACGTTCCGTTGCTCTACGAATGCGTTTCTCCCTTTGTCCCTTCCTCTCTCTTTTGCCCCCCCTCTGTCCTTTCCTCCTGCACTCTTGCCTCATTCCTCACGTTCTGCCCAGACATTCGACCGATCAAAGTCAACCTTTCGTTACCGTTCTCAGCGCGACGGTGTACAACAGTATGACGGGTGTGCCCAAAGACTTCGGTTCAGTTGCGTGACGCCGGTCTATCGCGCCGATCGACAGTTACACAAAACTATGTCAAACAAACAAATACATACATACCGGATGGACACAGACAAACACGTGTACAGACATTCGCCAAAAACGACCGCCGCCGCCGCCGCCGCCGCCGCCGCCGCCGCCGTCGTCTAGCGTCGCGCTTACTGTACTGCACTGGACACGCGTGCATCTCGAATGACGACATCGGTGTGCGTGCGTCCTACGCAATCAGTCAGACACGGCTATCAAAAATCAGAGTCGAATGGTACATCATCGTGCGTGTCGCCGTACACGTACAGTACAATACAAAACAACAATGCGTCTCTTAATGGCACGTTCATTTCAACGTCACTCCACACACCTCCACGCTGCAGTTACGTCGCACCATTGTCAACTCGGCGTACTGCAAAGGGAATAGTGGGCGGCAAAACATTCCACATTTCACCCTCGCCATGTGTGATGTGCAAACCAAACCCGCAGACGGCCGTCGTTACGGTGACACACAACGCCAACGAGGCGTGCCACCATTCCACGCCACGGCGACCAACCTCGTGGCCGTACCCCGCAACAACGCTTTGACGCGGACCCCCCCACCCACAATCAAAATGCACACATCACAGCCGTCCACAAAACAACAACAACAACAACAACAACAACAACAACAATTCCGCCCTTCCCGCAAAGGCACGTTGGTGGCCCTGAAAAGGGCCGTTTTGCCGCTCTCGCAACGGAGGAGCCTTCTCCATCCTTCCTTCCATTCCAGAGCCACCTCCTTACTTGGAGCTCGTGTACTTGGTCACCGCCTTCGTGCCCTCGCTCACGGCGTGCTTGGCCAGCTCGCCAGGCAGCAACAGCCGCACAGCGGTCTGGATCTCGCGGGACGTGATGGTCGAGCGCTTGTTGTAGTGCGCCAGGCGAGAAGCCTCGGCCGCAATGCGCTCGAAAATGTCGTTCACGAAGCTGTTCATGATGCTCATCGCCTTCGACGAGATGCCCGTGTCAGGGTGCACCTGCTTCAGCACCTTGTAGATGTAGATGGCATAGCTCTCCTTCCTCTTGCGCTTCTTCTTCTTGTCGCCCTTCGAAATGTTCTTCTGCGCCTTGCCAGCCTTCTTGGCGGCCTTCCCGCTAGTCTTGGGCGGCATCTCGAACCAACGTACGGCAGCAGCAACACCAGTAGCAAGCGCTCCGCTCTAGTCAGCGTCTCCCCACACAGTGGCACCCGCCGCCAGCCGCCGCCGCACCTTTACCAGCTCGCCCTGTTGCGGCCGCCGACCAATGGGGCGCGCGCGCAACCGGCCGCCGCACCCGAGCCCATAAAGCACCCCCACCCCGGCTGCGCCGGCACGCACTCCGCTGCTCGACTCGCTGCCGCTCGCAGCGGTCGTTTTCGTTTCCGTTTCGTGTGCACCGTCGCTAGCCCATCGCCATGTCCGGACGCGGAAAGGGAGGCAAAGTCAAGGGCAAGTCAAAGTCCCGCTCAAGCAGGGCTGGGCTCCAGTTCCCGGTCGGCAGAATCCACCGCCTCCTGCGCAAGGGAAACTACGCAGAGCGCGTCGGCGCCGGGGCGCCCGTCTACCTCGCCGCCGTCATGGAGTACCTCGCGGCTGAGGTGCTCGAGCTGGCCGGAAACGCGGCCCGCGACAACAAGAAGACGCGCATCATCCCGCGCCACCTGCAGCTTGCCATCCGCAACGACGAGGAGCTCAACAAGCTCCTGTCGGGCGTCACCATCGCACAGGGTGGTGTCCTGCCCAACATCCAGGCCGTCCTGCTGCCAAAGAAGACCGAGAAGAAGGCCTAAAGGAGGCCAGGCAATCGCAGCGCCGCGTGCTCCCCTGCACGCAACGCGCTTTGCCGGCTCGGCCCACAACAATCGGCCCTTTTCAGGGCCACCACACAAACCTACGTCCAAAGCAAAATTTCAGTCGTCCTCGCCGCACCTTGTTTTGTTTTGTTTTAACTTTGCACTTTCACAGCACAGCCGCCGCCGGCGCACGTCCGCCATCTTGTCGTCCACACAGCCCGTGTGGCCCAACACACACACACACACATTTTGCACGGTCGCAGTCGCCTTCCAAACGACAACGGCAGCAATAATGACCATTGTTAAAGGGAGGCGTGTCGACACACCGCCCTCCACTCCCGCGCGCAACGGCCGTCGACACGAACGAAACAAACAGCTGATCCGGCCGCCTATGCCCACACGCCTTGCCTCGGAAACCCCAACGCCGCCGCAAACACACAGAGCCAAACCACGCAAGCAAATAATCACCGCCTCTCGCACAACAACACACAGCCCGCCATCTCCATCGCGATCGATACAAAGACACACAATAACAAACACACAAACGAAGCAGCTCCACACACAGCCAGCCACATGACACGTTTCCTTTCCTTCTCCCCTCCCAGTCACATCACGTCGCTCAAACGGAAAGAAAGAAAGAAAGAAACAAACAAACAAACAACACAGCGCACACACGCAGCAACAACACAGACTCTTTCGCACTTTTCAACTTCCGAACAGTGTGGTGGCCCTGAAAAGGGCCGTTTTCTAGTCTCTCCCACCCACAAGCACGGCCGCGGGAAGGCCAGCGCCCGCTGCGACGCAGCCAAACCGCCGAAACCGTACAGGGTGCGCCCCTGCCTCTTCAGGGCGTACACCACGTCCATGGCCGTCACAGTCTTGCGCTTGGCGTGCTCAGTGTACGTCACCGCGTCGCGGATCACGTTCTCCAGGAACACCTTCAGCACCCCGCGGGTCTCCTCGTAGATCAGACCAGAGATGCGCTTCACGCCGCCCCTGCGAGCCAGGCGGCGGATGGCGGGCTTCGTGATGCCCTGGATGTTGTCGCGCAACACCTTGCGGTGCCGCTTGGCGCCACCCTTGCCGAGCCCCTTTCCTCCCTTGCCGCGGCCTGTCATCCTTCCTTCCTCGGGCAAAGCAAAACGTGCACAAACAGCAGCTGCAGCGGCTGGCGAGTCGGCTACGGTCTGCGCCCAGCGCGCCCGCCGCCCCCCTATATAGACTCTGGCCCGCCCTCCCCCCACCACGCGCAACCGAGGGCATATAAGCGCAGCACGGAGGCGCGCGGGCCCGTTGTCAAGGCAGCACCGGACGCCGCGCCGCACCTAACCTCCACGCACGCCGCTCCGCTACCGCTACCGCTACCGCCATGGCCCGCACAAAGCAAACGGCCCGCAAGTCCACCGGCGGAAAGGCGCCGCGCAAACAGCTCGCCACCAAGGCGGCGAGGAAGAGCGCGCCCGCCACCGGAGGCGTCAAGAAGCCCCACCGCTACAGGCCGGGCACCGTCGCCCTGCGAGAAATCAGGCGCTACCAGAAGAGCACAGAGCTGCTCATCCGCAAGCTGCCATTCCAGCGCCTAGTGCGCGAGATCGCCCAGGACTTCAAGACCGACCTGCGCTTCCAGAGCTCCGCAGTCATGGCCCTGCAGGAGGCCAGCGAGGCCTACCTCGTCGGCCTCTTCGAAGACACCAACCTGTGCGCAATCCACGCCAAGCGCGTCACCATCATGCCCAAGGACATCCAGCTCGCGCGCCGCATCCGCGGCGAGCGCGCCTAAACCGCGCCGCGGCACCGCACCGCACAAACAAAAACGGCCCTTTTCAGGGCCACTAACATCTCTCCGTCGCGAGCAAACTTTGTCGGTCGCCTGCCTCTCGCCCCACAACCACACAAAAACAAAAACAACCACCACTTCCCGTCCGTCCGCCACACCCGCTCACTCTGCCTGCCTGCTAGCAGCGCGCAACAATCGCACATCATCCCTCCCCGGCCGCTCAAAGCGCACAATACCCAACGGCCGACGTCACACCGCACGGGTGGCTGGCCGGCCGCCGCCGCTTTCGTTTCGAAAACAAAACCCGCACCGACGGCCAACGGCCAGGCAGGCGCGCTCTACACGCCACCGAAATCCCCGCCGACTCCTTCCACATCTCAACGTGCCCCCCGTTGCAAAACATAACACACACAAAGACCGGACACGACGAGACAAGACATCCGAGAAGAACTGAACGCAGGCAAGCCAACCAACGTATTCAAAAACAACGTGACAGAAAACCAACCGTCGGCCGCCGCCAAAAAGCAACGGCGACACTCAACCACGACAACAACACCACCGCTACCGCTACCGCTACCGCCGCCCACACCCGCCACCGACCCCCGCAATCCAACCACCACGGCACGCAAACAGCATCCCCACGGGCATACAGACAGACAGACACCCACACCAAACGCAACACGACAATCAAAACCTTCCCCGACGTGCTTTGATGGCCCTGAGAAGGGCCGTTTTGGGCCGCGCGTCTCTTGCGCGCCACTAGACGACGACGGGGGGTGGGGACGACGGAGCCAAGCGCCAAACCCTTCCTTTCCCATCTCTTTCTCCTCTACTCTACTTCTTCTTCTTGGGCGAAGCCTTCGCCTTAGACGGCGTCGTCGCCTTCTTCGGGCGCGGCGCCTTCGGCTTCTTCGTCGGAACCTTGGCGGCCTTCTTCGCCTTCGACGGCGACTTGGCCTTGGCCGGCTTGGCCGCAGCCGCCTTCTTCGCACCCGCGGGAGCGGCCGACGCCGCAGACGCCTTCTTGGCGGCGCCCGCCTTCCGACCGGTCGCCGCCTTCACACCACCAGCCTTCTTTGCGCCGGCCGCACGGGCGCCCTTCTTCTCCTTGCTGGCCGGAGCGGCGCGCTTCTTCTTGGCACCGCCAGCACGAGCCTTGCCGCCCTCGGCCGCCCCCCCGCCGCCGGCGCCGGCAAGCTTGAACGAGCCGGACGCGCCCTTCCCCTTCGTCTGCACCAGCTCGCCCGCCACGACGGCCGACTTGAGGTACTTCTTGATAAACGGCGCCAGCTTCTCCGCGTCCAGCTTGTAGTGCGCGGCAATGTACTTCTTGATCGCCTGCAGCGACGACCCGCCGCGCTCCTTCAGACTCTTGATGGCCGCCGTCACCATCTCAGAGGTGCGCGGGTGCGCAGGCTTGGCGCGCGGCTTCTTCGCAGACGACGCAGACTTGGCCTTCTTCGTAGTGCCGGTGGCGGCGGGTGCCGCAGCAGTCTCGTTCGTAGCCGCCTGATCTGCCATTTCGACGACGCGCGTAACACACAGCGAGAGCGAGAGCGAGAGCGAGCGGGACGGCAGGCACGCAAGCACAGCACAGCAGAGCAGAGAATCACTTTTTTTTTTTTTTTTTTTTTTTTTTTTTTTTTTTTTTTATACCTGTGTGGTGTCGTTGCCGAAGTGCTACCGCCTTTGGCGGCTGGACTTCCAAGGGTGAGAGGTAGGTTTGTACATCTTTATTGTTATCTTTTGTAGGACTTTGGGCTCACAGGGGTCCTTTTTGCCCTACATACCTTTATACCTTTGCTTCACTTTTCATTGTGTTGTGAGGGCCCTGGGGACCTTGACTTTATGCCATGGTTCAGGTTGGGTGGTTGCGATTCCTTCGAGTTGTCTTGTTGATACCCTTAAGTCGTCTATTTTGTTGATGAGACGCTGGACGTGTAGTTGGATTACTTGATCTATTGTTGAGACTTGCAGTTCATCATGTAAAGATATAATTCGGGACC
This sequence comes from Schistocerca americana, assembly GCF_021461395.2. NCBI lineage: Eukaryota > Metazoa > Arthropoda > Insecta > Orthoptera > Acrididae > Schistocerca > Schistocerca americana. Next base: position 71,704,008 of record NC_060126.1, on the reverse strand, counting down.
ACCTGGGCGCTTTGAGAATGATTCTTAGACACCGGTTTTGTAGTCGTTGTAGTTTGCGGATGTTGGTGGTGGATGTGATTCCCCACGTAGCGCAGCCATATAGCATCATCGGGAGTATTGTCGCGCGGTAGATGCGTAGCTTCGTAGCTACGTTTAGGTCAGTGCTTGCTAAGAAGGGGTATAGTCCATGGATGGCGCGAATGATTTTGAGGCTTTTGTCGTTGATGTGGGCTGAGAATGTGAGTTTATGGTCCAGGGTGACCCCTAAATATTTCGTCGTGGTGGACCATTCGATGGCGTGGTCATTGATCTGGAGGCGGCGGTGAAGAATCGGTCTCCGTCGAGTGAAAAGTATGGCCTTTGTCTTGAGTGCGTTGATAGTGATTTTATTATCAGTTGCCCACAAAAGGAGGATATCGATCTGGTGTTGCAAGCGGGTGATGGCTGTATCTAATGAACGGCTGCTGGTAAGGAGAGCCGTATCATCAGCGAACTGTGCTAGCATGATGTTCGGCAGTTTGGGCATGTCATTTACGTAGATGGTGAACAGGATGGGAGAGAGTACCGATCCTTGCGGTATACCGTCGGAGAGATGTTTGGTGTCTGAGTGTTGGTCGGCCTGTTGGACGTAAAAGCGGCGGTCGGTCAGGAAGCTGTCGATAATCTTGATGTAACAGTTGGGGATGTCGGTGGTGTTCCGGAGTTTACTTATGAGCTTCTCTCGCCACACCTTGTCAAATGCTTGTTGAACATCCAGGAAAATGGCTGCTGTGTAGTGGTTTAGATTGATTTGGTTTGTGAGGTGTTCCGAGATCCGGAGCAGCTGGATTTCGGCGGAAAGTTTGGGTTGAAAGGCAAATTGGTCTGGTCGAATGACGTCATTTTCCAAGAGGGGCGGCTTGATGCGGGCCAAGATGACACGTTCAAACGTTTTGCCCATCGTGGAAAGGAGACTGATTGGTCGGTGGTGCGCAGGCTGAAGTGGGTCCTTACCCGGTTTCGGGATGGGTATGATCTTGGCCAGTTTCCATTGTGGTGGGAAATGTTCCTTCAGCAGGCATTCGTTGAGTATTCTCGTTAATAGCACTAGTGGTTTCCGTGGGAGATGCTTCAAATGGTCGTTCGAAATTCCGTCAGGTCCGGGGGCAGATGTGGAGTGTAATTTCCTGAGTATGCGGCGAATTTCTCCTGGAGACGTCAGTTCTGGCCGGTCTCCGCTGGGGTGTTGTCTTATGTGGTGTGCCTCTGCCCGAGTGCGCGCGTCCTCTTCGTCGTCGTTGTTAAAGTCAGCAAAATTTAGTCGTGATTGCGTTTCGTAAGTTTCCGCAAAGAGTTCGGCCTTTTGGAGGTTGTCGAATACGAGGTTGGTGCCATCCGTGAGCGCCGTTTTTGGTGTCCTGGGTTTCTTGATATTACGGATGAGTGCCCATTCATCACGCGATAGGTGTTGAATTTGTGCCATTCGGTCCTCCCACAGTTCGGCGCGCCATTCCTTGCAACGCCACGTCAGTTCTCTGGATAGCTGGTGCATTTCGCGTCTATATGCTGGGTGGCGAGTTTGTTGCCATTTTTTACGGGCTCGATTTTTCAAATATTTCAAATCTTGCAGTGCTGGCGGGAGTGGTTCGCGGTATGGAGTCGAGAAGAGTAACTTCGTGGAGGCCTGGTGGGCGGCCTTCTTGATTTTTGAGGTCAGACGAGTTATGGCGTCATCGAGTTGCTCCGGAGTTGCTAATGGCTCCGTGGGGCGCACGTTGTTGTTTAGCCACCTTTCGAAGGATAACCAATCTGTGGAGACTTTTGTTTTCGGTGGCAAAATTGGAAGAGCTCCAGACAGTGTTCCGAGAACAGGTTGGTGATCAGAAGTCAAGTCATTGACCGTTTTGAGTGACAGGTCGGGATTTACATTTTTTATTATGGCCACGTCTAGGACGTCTGGCTGGTGTCGTGTAATAGTAGGCAGGTAGGTCGGTTCTTCAGGTCCTTGGGTGAATGCTTGGAGCCGAGTTTCAAGGTCGTAGAGACGGGTGCCTTTGGCGTTTGTCTGCCGCGAGTTCCAGGCTACGTGTTTTGCATTTAGATCCCCACAGAGGAGGACTCTATCGTATCTGTCGAAAATGGAGATGAAGTCTTCGTCCGTGAAGTCCGCGCCAGGGCTCAAGTAGGCTGCGACGAACGTGAGCTTCCCGTGTGTGGTGGTGATCGTGACTGCTGTGGCTTCAAGACTCGTCATGTCAGGCAAGGTTTCAAGGGAGTGAGTGAGGGAGGATCGTAGATAGATTGCTGTACCTCCACCTCGTCGATTTTGGCGGTCAGTGCGGTATCCCACCATGTTGCGAATGTTGAAGGTTTGGGTTGGTCGTAGATGTGTTTCAGACAATAGGAGCACGTCAATTTTGTGATGTTCGACGAAGTCTGTGAGTTCTACTTTTTTCGGCGCGACGCCGTTGGCGTTGAAGAAGCAGAATGTAAGGTTTCTATGGTGATGCCTCTCTTGGTCCATGTTAGTCTGTGAAAAAGGCCATGATTCCTTCCAGTAGAGTGAGTAGTTTGGATGACATATCCGGTGCGTTGTTGAATTTACGAGCTGTGTCTGCTATGATGGCGAAGACGTTTTTGGTTTTTAGAAAGTCGATTATTGGGCCCATGTTAGATATCGCGGCGATGATATCGGACAGTCCGAGAGTGTTGTCCATGGATCGTTGCTGCTGTTGTTGTTGACGAAGATCGTGCAGTCGTTGGCGCGCCGTGTTTTTCTGGCGAGTTGGTTGTTGCTCAGATGGTGTTTGAAATAATGACGATGCTGCCTTCCAGGGTGTTCGGAGAGATGGGAAGTCATTCGGTGTCGCCGCAAACGACGGCTGTGGTGGTTGTTGTGGCTCCTTGGATGGTGTAGGACGCAGTTGGTAGGCATGTATCGCCTTCTGGAATTCAGGGCAACCACGCCAAGTCCCAGGGTGGCCTTCTTGGCGACAGTTTGCGCAGATGGGTGGTTCTGTTCGTGGCTTGGTACAATCCTTTGCGTGGTGGTGGCCGCCACAGCGTACACACCTGACCGGCATCTGACAGTACCGGCCAGTGTGGTTGAATTTGAGGCATTTCTTGCACTGGGCAGGCCCATCAAGTGGCTTGTAGTCTTCCACCTTAATTCTGGTATGGAAGAGGTATTGTATGTCGTAGATAGTGCGGCTTTTCTGTCCATGTGGCAGAGATACACAGTAAGCCGACTGTGGAATCAGTTTCTTGGAGGTCAGGTCTCGTTTCTTGAACTGGTGTACGTTCGTGACTGTGAATTGCATGTGGCGAAGTTCGGCGGCGAGTTCGTCTTCGGTAATTTCCTCTGGGATATTCTTGAGGACCACTTGGAGTTCTCTGTCTTCTGCTGCTTGGTGGGTGAAATAGGGCATGTTGATGGAATGGAGGTAGTCCAGTGCTGCTCGTTGGTCTGCCAGCGTTTCAAAGTGGTATTTGATCTGATTATTTTTGTAGATCGCCTTGAGTGGTCCGCTGATCTTCTGCTTTAATTGAGCGTTTAGTTCCAGGTATTTTCCGGTGTAGTTGATTGTCACAGGTGGTATTCTCGGTTTCGGCGGCGGCGGAGCTGTGGCGTCCTGAGTATTTGTGTCGTTAGACTGAGGCTGGTGTTGGTCTTCCATTGCTGGGTCCTGTTGCTGTAGTGGTGCGTAGTAGTTGGTGGTGGGTACAGCTCGTTGTTCCGTCTGCATGGGGGTATTTTCTTCGGCTTTCCTGCGTTTGGTGCCTTTCCGGCGGCGTCTGACTTCCTGGAATGGTGCATCAGAGTCGCTGGATTCGTCCTGATAGTCCATGGCATTGTGTTGTTCCGTCGGATTGTGACTCTTCGTTCGGCAGTCGTCAGAAGATGAGTTGGCACTGGTGGTTGGGCCGTCCTGCTCCCGCCGTCTTGCGAGTTCCTTTGCTCGTGCGTCGCGGTCGCGGCGGAGTTGTTCCAGTTTCTCTTGAATCATCGCAGTGCATAAGTCTTCAGGTGTGGGGGCCGGTGGGGCGGGGTGTCGCGGTCGAGCGCCCTGAGTGGTCCTGCTCGCGAGTTCTACCTCAGCCCTGTGTGTCTGTTCTGGCCTAGAGGAACGCGGGCTTGCCACCCGCGGGTGGGGCCCTGGCTCCTCGTCGTCCCCTACTCTGTCCATCCTACAAGTGCGGCTAGTCCGCACTATCTCGCCTGCTCTATGTCGGTCCTGTAACACGACAAAATTGCTTAGTACTCGCTAAGAAGCAAGTGAATCACAGAGTTTTCTAGCTCTCGATAGCGGCGAGTCGCACAAGGCTTCTACACACACTACGATCGCTAAGGGACTCCAACCCTTCCTTGAGCAGAGAATCACAAGGGCCCAGCCAGTGTCGCGGGCGGGCGCGGACGGCCGAGAGAGCGGCCGCCACTCTGCGCGCCGCCGCGCCGCGCCTCCCGCGCTTGCTACCGCCCAACGTCCGACAGCCTGTGCGGAGCAGCCCCAAACCTGCGCCACAACCGCCCGCGCCTTTCAAACCACCGAGGATGGGGCTACACACAGCCACACCACAGTCGCCAACCAGTCGCCACGGCAGCGCCGCAAACCACGGCCAAACTGCAGCTACCGCGCGCTACAGCCTGGGTCGGCCCGCCGAGAATCGCCGCCCCCGCCCAAATGCCGCCCCCACAGCCCCAGCCGACGACCCGCCACAATGGCCAAACCTTCGGCAAAACTCCCACACCGTCGCCGCGGCAGCCCGGCCAGCGCGGCCGGCGCCACAGCCACACAAGCCGAGGCGTGCGGCGATGACGGCCGTGCAAACGCGCCTCCGCCGCCCCATCGCCTTCCGTCGCCCTCCCGCCGTTTCCCGATCGGCCCGCAGCCGTCGGGCCACATCGCGCGCCGTCCTCCTCCTCTCGCCCGCCAACATTCACAGCCGTTTCTCAACAATTGCCCGCCGCAAACGGACGCCGCCTGCGCAACAGGCGCCGCCGCCCCTCGCCGCTTCCGACCCAACCCCTCGACCGAGGCAAACCGCAATCCGAATCTACAGACCAACCCAATCTGCCGTCAGCACACACGACAGCCGACCTTACACGTTACGCGTTACACATTACGTTTACATGTCTAGGTTAGGTTAGGTTAGGTTAGGTTAGGTTAGGTTAGGTGGACGTGGGTTAGGTTAAGGGGACTTGGGTTAGGTTAAGCGTCAAACTTAGGTTAAGCATTCAAACACGTCAGGCGTCAGAGGTTAGGTTAGGTTAGGTTAGGTTAGGTTAGGTTAGGTTAAGGGGTCAGTGCTAGGTTAAGAAGCGTCAAACGTAGGTTAAAAAGCGTTCAAAAACGTGAGGCGTGAGCCGGACAGCTTACCTTACGTAGACGTTAGGGGCTCAGGCTGAGCTCACCTCACCACAGGTTCGGTTCGGTTCGCTCAGCTCACCTCAGCTCAGCGTAAAGCGCCGAGGTCAGGCTACGTTCGTTCACCTTCGGGCGCCACACTTTCGGTTGAAAGGTCGCGACGGGACGACGTCGGCAGGCACGCCGCAAACAAACAAACAAACAAAACGTACAGACGACGTCGAAAAACCGCCGACAGACGGGGAGCAGCACGACCACGACCAGATACCGAGCGCGAACGAGACACACGCGAACCACCCCCACCGGCCAAAGGGCACCACACAACAACCCAGAGCACCACGTGTCGACACCAGACCAACCCGCCGCTCACGCGACATGCCTGGCACCGAAGGGCAACCGCCCGCAACTGCGCTTTCCGCGCCGGCCCGGATGCACGTCGTGCTACAACAACACCACTACCGTACACAGCCGCTGTTCACAACATCACTATCATGCGCGCCCGCGGCTCGCCGCCGTCGCAGTCGCACCCCCAACGCCAGCACTTTTGCACCACCATTCACACGCACCGCAACACAGCTCGCCGACACAGCCGAACAAAACAAACACCACACAACAACAACAACAACAACAACAACGCCGCCGCCGCCGCCGCCGCCTCTACTTGTGCCGGCGACCCACCCCGCCGATGGCGCACCTTTCGCCAGCCGGCAATCGACACGCACCCACCCACCCACCCACCCACCCCCGGGGCCCAGTGCAAAAAAAAAAAAAAAACAAAACACACACACACACACACAAACGACACGGGAGGCGCACACCGCCACTTCGCGCGCACGCCACCAACCAGTCGTCGTCTCAAAATAACAAACAAAAACCAAAAAACAAACAAAATAAACTAACAACTAGGGCAACACAAATCAAAACAAAAAACGCCTCGCACGAACCGCCCACAAAACGAACAAGCACACGCACAGGCACAGCCTCTGCTGGCGACCACGACGCAGCGGCACGCTGCTCCTGTCCCGCGCCCCGCGCCCCACTCGATTCACAACTCACGCGACACCGTCAACGACGGGCTCGCTTCCCGCAACCTACCACCTTTCCGCCACGACGCACAGCCCCAGCCCCACCCGACGACGCCCGTGGCAACGACTGCACTTTCACCACCGCCTCCCCCCAACACACACACAGCCAGCCAAAAACGCACTCGCGACCCACACATGCACGTGCATCGGCACACGCCAACCAGTCAACGTCGACAACCACACGCAAGGCTCGAAACGAAACCGGCGTCCTTCCACGTTGCCATCAAGCTACACGACACAAGACACAAGGAACCAACACAACAGCCGGCCCCACTAATTCCCACTCTCACGCCGCAAAAAGCACACCGAAACCGCCAAACGCACGCACATTCCCCTTCGCACTGACACCGACCGGCTCGCTACCACACCTCCCGGCAGCCGTTTCACAAACATGACACGGCGTGACGCGACATCACGGGCCTACGCACACCGGACCCACTCACACTCTCTCCTTTCCTTCTGTTTTTCCTGACGCCTTCGGCCGGGCACACGCGGCACAACGCCGCCAATTCACCACACCGCCCACACAGTCGACAAGCGCCCGCCCTGTACGGCACACGCAACGACGCAGCGCAGCAAAGGGCGCCCGCAACACATACCTCTCCTCTCTCTCTCTCTCTCTCTCTCTCCGCCGCCCGACGCGCCAACCGCCACACCACACCGCCAGCCACTCGCACATTGTGCACTGCCACCAGCCACACGTCCAACACGCCGCGCCGCCTCCGGCCACCCGCCAGGGGGCGCTCACGTCCGCGACAACAGCGCGGCCCGCCGGGCCGAACCGAACCGAGCCGCCGCTGCTGCTCTGCACTCGGCACGGCCACACCCTGCTGCAGGCCGGGCTCGTCTCCCTGTACGCGTCTGCCTGCGCATCAACACAACGGGGCAAGTGAGCAAACCCCGTCACAACACGCCACATCGCGCAATGGCCGTGCCGACCTTTTTCTCTCTACCGCCATCCCTTCTTCTCGCGTTTTACTCGTTGTTGCTGCAGCGGCGCACACCTACACATCCACAGCCCCAGCCGGCCTCACCTCAGGGCCCGCCGCCAGCGTCTCCTCCTCGGGCACAGGTGCGGTGCTGTGGCCGCCCATCCAACCGCATTGCTGGCCGTCCAGTCCAGCCGCCAGGCGTTCCCACTGCCGCGCACCGACCCTGCTGCAGAAAACGAAGCATGGCCAGACCGACCGACCGATACACAAAGCAAGCCGTCGCCTCGCCTCGCCTCTCGTCCTTCCTTCCGCCCCCGCCATTCTCACACCACCGCCTCTCCACTTTCGCCCCCCCCCTCCCTCCTTTTTTTTTTTTTGTTTCTTTCTTTCTTTCTTAGGGCCCTCTCTCCTTACGGCACCGCCTGCAGCAGCGGATTTTTGCGCCCACACGCCTACTCCTACCACCATTACCTTGCCCTGCCCTGCCCTGCCCTGCCCTGCCCTGCCCATCAACGTCGCAGTCGAACCGACGCTTGCCAACAACACACTGCCCACGTTCCTTTCTCTTTTCGGCCTACGCCCATTACGCGCCGCCGCCACAGCCTATTATTCTCCCTTCCCTTCCCGTCCCACAACACACCGACGTCATCACACGCACCCAAAACAGGGGCCACGACCGTGTTCCTCGCCCACTCCCATCCCGCACGGTACGCACATTCCCAACTACTACCGCGCACCCTCCCTTTCCAATCTGTGTGTCTCTGTGTCTGTGTCCTGTCCGCGCGTGACGCCTCTCAACATCCGCCGTCCCCCGTCCCGTTTTCGCCCCCATGCCGTCGTCGCGCCGCCTCCTCCTCCTCCCCGTCCACCGCCGCCCCTGTCCGCCCCGCACCACACCATACACCGCTGCTTGTCCCGGCCGTTGCCACCAAAGGCGCCGACCGCAAACGCGCCACGCCGCAGCCCCCGTGCGTCTCGCTCGCTTGCATCTCCGTGCCGACGCTGCCTCTCTTCCCGCACGCACTCGACCTCGACAACACAGTCTTTGGCTCCGCCACTGCGTGTTCCGGTGGTACGCACGCTGCAACACGTATGTACTCATTACCAGAGCGATGGCGAGGCATGACAGCATCTCTGTCTGACCAGAGAGTTATTTATCGTTGCTAGTCGGCGCTTGGACCGCGCCAGACGACAGTAGTGGCACGCAGCGAGTCGCCAGGAACAGTTGTTATATATATTGTAGCGCGAGTCGGGAGAGGTAGTAGTCGTCAGTCGACAGTCGTAGCGGGTGGACGGTTGTACTGAGCGGGCGTCGGCGGCGTGCTCTGCTCGTCTCGCGACTCTGGTCACGGTTCGGGACGATGTACAGTATATTGTGTTACAATAACAAGGTAGTGTGAAGCTGCATTGCGCAAATCTGATAACGTATGTTCATTGTACTTATTTTGTTCAACAACAAATGCCCCAATATTACTTTTTTTCTAAAGTAACCTTTTTTTTTTTTTTAAAGAAAAACATTCACTTTTTAAAGACTACTTCCTATGGCATTTCCCTCCAAGGAGTGCAAATTAATTACCAGCCAGCACTCATTCATTGCACACAGCTGTGTAAGGGGTATCTACAATTGAGGAGCAGATATATAAATGCACTTTTTTTTTGTGTGTGTGTCTCTTTTTCATTGGGGTAACGATCTTTGGCTCTTTTTATTCTGAATACGCTGCTGCCCTCATACAATGTATCAGGTTTCATTATGTCTGTTGCACTGTTACTTATCGTTGGGTTTGTTTTGTAGGGACGTTAACATTCTGGCACATTTTTATTATCATCAGACTCTCTGCTATTTGTGCAGGGAGGTTATACCTGGGTCCATTTCCATTTACATTTTAATCTTGATAGACTTTTTGTTTTCTTTTTTGTTTCTTGTTGTTTTCCCTTCTTTTTTTGTTGTTTTTTTGTTTGTTTTGTTTTTCCCACTCTCACCACCACCGCCGCATCACGCCATGGCCTCCCCCTTACGTTTTTGGTTTCTTTTTCTGTTCTTCAACTGCTTCAACATCACCGCGCCCCATTTCCACACCACAGCCATCAGCCTCCAAGACGGGCAGGCGCAGTGTGCCATTTCCGGCGCACAAGCACACCCCGTACGGTACTCTCCTCGCCCCCACGCCACCAACAACACAGCGACCACGCGGCTTTCAGGCATGGCACGGCACCGGCGAAATGCGCCGCCCCCGCCCCCGCCCCCGCCCCTCCGCGCATCCGTCCGTCTCGCCACGTTCACTGACAGCCGCGTCTGCGGCTACACCACGACAACCACAACACAACAACGCTCCCCTCCCTGGCACCTCATTGTTTTTCTCCTCCTCTTTTGCACAAAACCACAACGCCGAGCACAGGCGCAAGCCACCCACACCGCGCCCCTCCCCGTCTTTGGCCGCCGCTCCTCGTTTGCCCCCTCCCATCTCCCGAATGCCATGCCAGCAGCGTTACGCATGCCCCTCCCCTGTCCACACAACACTACCGCCAAACGAACAGCCTTCCGGGCCACATGCAGGGCACGCCCACCTCCAAACACTGCCAATTCACGGACGCAATTCGCTAAACACACACACACACACACACTTTCTCGACACCTTTCTGTAGGGAGGGTGCGTCATCTCGACCGTGACAGAGTGACGGCAACTATCGACGATCCATTTCCCCCCACTGGTAAAACATGTCCACTAAACACCTACATACATCATTCAAGTACACAGACAATAGCATACACACAATGGGAGGGCACACGAACATGGACGGCACGGCACTGTCATACACTCTTCCTCAGAACCATATCAACAAACGTTACGTACATCCGGGAAAGCGAAAGCAAAAAGCACAAGCAAAGGGCAAAGCCCAATGCAGCCGTCAAAGGTAAGGTAACGTTCACCACGGCAGACACTTGCAGCCGCGCCGCCGTTAAACGCATTTCAGTGCGGCTCCAATACGCCTCCGACACGGGAACGTTCCGTTGCTCTACGAATGCGTTTCTCCCTTTGTCCCTTCCTCTCTCTTTTGCCCCCCCTCTGTCCTTTCCTCCTGCACTCTTGCCTCATTCCTCACGTTCTGCCCAGACATTCGACCGATCAAAGTCAACCTTTCGTTACCGTTCTCAGCGCGACGGTGTACAACAGTATGACGGGTGTGCCCAAAGACTTCGGTTCAGTTGCGTGACGCCGGTCTATCGCGCCGATCGACAGTTACACAAAACTATGTCAAACAAACAAATACATACATACCGGATGGACACAGACAAACACGTGTACAGACATTCGCCAAAAACGACCGCCGCCGCCGCCGCCGCCGCCGCCGTCGTCTAGCGTCGCGCTTACTGTACTGCACTGGACACGCGTGCATCTCGAATGACGACATCGGTGTGCGTGCGTCCTACGCAATCAGTCAGACACGGCTATCAAAAATCAGAGTCGAATGGTACATCATCGTGCGTGTCGCCGTACACGTACAGTACAATACAAAACAACAATGCGTCTCTTAATGGCACGTTCATTTCAACGTCACTCCACACACCTCCACGCTGCAGTTACGTCGCACCATTGTCAACTCGGCGTACTGCAAAGGGAATAGTGGGCGGCAAAACATTCCACATTTCACCCTCGCCATGTGTGATGTGCAAACCAAACCCGCAGACGGCCGTCGTTACGGTGACACACAACGCCAACGAGGCGTGCCACCATTCCACGCCACGGCGACCAACCTCGTGGCCGTACCCCGCAACAACGCTTTGACGCGGACCCCCCCACCCACAATCAAAATGCACACATCACAGCCGTCCACAAAACAACAACAACAACAACAACAACAACAACAACAATTCCGCCCTTCCCGCAAAGGCACGTTGGTGGCCCTGAAAAGGGCCGTTTTGCCGCTCTCGCAACGGAGGAGCCTTCTCCATCCTTCCTTCCATTCCAGAGCCACCTCCTTACTTGGAGCTCGTGTACTTGGTCACCGCCTTCGTGCCCTCGCTCACGGCGTGCTTGGCCAGCTCGCCAGGCAGCAACAGCCGCACAGCGGTCTGGATCTCGCGGGACGTGATGGTCGAGCGCTTGTTGTAGTGCGCCAGGCGAGAAGCCTCGGCCGCAATGCGCTCGAAAATGTCGTTCACGAAGCTGTTCATGATGCTCATCGCCTTCGACGAGATGCCCGTGTCAGGGTGCACCTGCTTCAGCACCTTGTAGATGTAGATGGCATAGCTCTCCTTCCTCTTGCGCTTCTTCTTCTTGTCGCCCTTCGAAATGTTCTTCTGCGCCTTGCCAGCCTTCTTGGCGGCCTTCCCGCTAGTCTTGGGCGGCATCTCGAACCAACGTACGGCAGCAGCAACACCAGTAGCAAGCGCTCCGCTCTAGTCAGCGTCTCCCCACACAGTGGCACCCGCCGCCAGCCGCCGCCGCACCTTTACCAGCTCGCCCTGTTGCGGCCGCCGACCAATGGGGCGCGCGCGCAACCGGCCGCCGCACCCGAGCCCATAAAGCACCCCCACCCCGGCTGCGCCGTCGTCCTAGGAGGGGACCAGGAAACACCGGAACTGGAAGGGAACCGCATAAACGGGCAGGATTCGGATGGTTTCGTGCTGGCGAGGAAAACCTTTCGCCAGCCGAGGCTCCCGCCGGCCCGGGGAGTGGAACCCACCCCGAACAGGTTCCAGGCGGTGGCCGATGAGCCAGAGGCACCACAAGACACTACAACACAAACACAAAATAATGTCACCCACCACCTCCCTCCGATCGTCGCAGAGTTCACTGAGAACTACGAGGAACTCTACGAAATGTTAAAAACAGCAATCGGGGGAGGCAATTTCAAGGCGAAACCTGCTGGTGGTGACAAAATAAAAATTACATTAATCACACTCGAGCACTACACCACAATAAGAACACTTCTGAACAGCAAAAACATACCCCACTACACTTTCCCCACAACAAAAACACGTAATAAAAACATAGTCATCAGGGACCTACCAAGACGAGTGGCCCCCCAGGCGATCAAAACAGACCTGACTGCCCAGGGGTACATCGTCAAGGCGGTCCAACAGATGGGAAACATTGGGAGCAAATGGCCCCTGTATCAGGTGACACTGCCGGACGTCCCACAAAACAAAAGGGACATTAAGATGATCCTGGCGGTCCCTGTGACCACTGAACCACTGCGCCGCAAAAACAAGACGGTGCAGTGCTTCAGATGTCAGGGCCTCAACCACATTGCGGCACACTGCTCCATGGCAGTGAGGTGCAGAAAATGCGCCGAGGCCCATGACACAAGAACTTGTAACGTAAAACACACGGACCCGCAAATAAGGTGCGCGCTGTGTGGCAAAAACCACACAGCGGGCTACCAAGGTTGCGAGGTCCATAAAAAACACACACAACAGGCAAAGGGCGCAAAGGCCGCCCCCCACACACGAAAAGGAAACACCACGAACCCATCCAGACACACAAGACACCAAAACATGACAACACACACAGACAAGGCCTGGGTAAAACCAAGGCCGGACACACCGAGGGCGACTTACGCGGAAGTGGTTTCTCCTCCGAAAAACCATGAAAGCGTGGCCCAATCATCGCAACACCAGACACTATCACAACAACAACACCGGGAAACACACAGCAACAACGACCAGGTCCTCCATGACAGAGGAAGCTCTAGGGAACCCCACACACACTCCCCCCCCATGGATCAGTTGTTAGGCGTGATGGTGCAGACCATGAACCTCGTCATGGAAATGATGAAGGAATTCAGGGAAGCCCAAAAGCAAAACACACAGATCCTCGTCGCCCTTCAGGCAACAGTCCAGCAGTCGCTCCCCTCTGCGACTTCCCCAGTAGTATCAACACCCCATCATGAATAGACGCCCGAATATTCAAGGCCTGACAATGTGCGTCTTTAACGCAGACGGCATTGTTAATCAAGAGGTCGAGTTCAGAGAACTCATGAAGGAGTTCTCCATCGACATATGCATGATGGGGGAAACCCACCTGAAACCGGGAGTAAAAGCGACAGTTCCCAACTACATTAGCTACCGTAAAGACAGGCCAACCCAAGGCGGAGGAGTGGCCATATACGTAAAAAGAGGGATCCCCCACCACCAGGTATTCTTACCAGCTACCAACAAAATCGAAGCAGTGGCAGTGGAAGTAACCACTGCCACTGGACCCCTAACAATTGTTGCAGTCTACCGACCCCCACATGACCAGATAGACGAGGGAGACATAGCTGCTCTAGGGCAAATTGAAGGCAAACTCGTAATAGGGGGAGACTTCAATGCCAAACACCCTGACTGGAATTCTAGAGTAACCTCCAGAGCAGGCGCCAAGCTGCAACAACTAGCGCGCGCCCACCACTTCGAAACATGGGGTCCAGTCGAGCCCACACATTTTCCGAAAAACGGAAGCAGGCCCGATGTGTTAGACATAGCTCTCACTAGGAGGATCGCAGGATTTGTGACCGCAAGGACAATCAACAGAATGTCCTCCGACCACAACCCAGTGATTCTAGAAGTCGATGTGGGAGAATGGGTAGCACTCCCACGGTACCAGACGTCGTACAAACGTACAGACTGGGAGCGATACCAAGAAACTGTCGCCTCTGATATCGCTCGCGCTCCGCCACCTACTGCCGAAACAGTAGATCAAGCGCTACTAGACTTGACAGGCACCATCTTGCAGGCAGCGGAAGAGGCCACCCCACCACAAAGGGATGGCCCTCCACCGCAAATACAGCTCCCGGAACACTTACTAGCTCAAATCCGTCACAAGAACAGAGTGGCAAAAGAGTGGAAGATCACCAGAAATCAGGCCACCAGGAGGCTGCTCAATCGTCTACAGAGAGAACTGAAGGTAGCGCTCAATGAGCACAGAAACCAGCAATGGCAAAACCGCCTCACAGCTCTCAAAGTAGACGATCATACACTTTGGCAAGCAACCAAACAATTCACAAAAAGACGCGCTAGGATGCCGCCACTGCACGGCGAGCGGGGATTGGTCTACAGCAATGCTGAGAAGGCCAACGCCCTCGCTGACTCCTTCGAGAAGCAGTTCCAAACGGCAGAACCCGAGGATGAAGAGCATGAAGAGGTAGTCAGTCGTCAACTGGCTGTCTTCCTCAATGCTGAGGAGGACCCAGAGGACGAACCCATACTTTTTGCCCCCGAGGACGTGGCAAGAGTAATCAGGTCCCTCCCTACAAAAAAGGCGCCAGGGCACGACAGTGTCACAAACCAGTTAGTCAAAAAACTCCCACCCACAGCGATCACACACCTCGCGAACGTCCTCAACGAGATTACTCGTTCCCGCGAGTTCCCAGCTTGCTGGAAACATGCGGAAGTGGTCGCGATACACAAACCAGGAAAAGACCCTCTATTCCCGCAGCACTACAGGCCGATTAGCCTCTTGCCAACACTCAGCAAGATCTATGAGCGCCTCCTGCTAAAACCCATGCAAGAACATATTACCAGAGAGCAAATTCTGCCGGATTTCCAATTTGGATTCCGGCAGAACCACTCTGCCCCACAACAGGTCATGAGAATGGTTGAAGCAGCCACAGAGGGCTTCAACCACAGAGGCTACTGCGGGATAGTGCTACTAGACGTAGCCAAAGCCTTTGATTCAGTATGGCATAGAGGGCTACTCTACAAGTTGTACTCACAAGGGTTTCCAGGGAGCATAGTTCAGCTAATCAAGAGCTACCTCACGAATAGGACTTTCTCCGTCAAAGTAGAAACTGCCACCTCCACCAGAAGGCGCATTCGTGCTGGGGTGCCACAGGGATCGGTCCTGGGGCCCGTATTGTACAGCTTGTACACTGCGGACACTCCAACGGCCCCCCTGGTGCACACCGCGCAGTACGCCGATGACACAGCCTTTTACACGAGAAATGCGAACAAGGACCTGGTCATTCGTAGGCTACAAAGGGTTTTAGATGACACAGAAACCTGGGCCCGTCGCTGGCGCATCACCATCAACTCGGAAAAGACGCAGGCAATGCTGATTACCGCAGGCTCGGAAGGCGCGAACCTCCTCAACGTCCCCCCCTCCACCTCCACCTAATGGAACCCAACTCCCCTGGCGCAGAACCGCCAAGTACCTTGGCGTAACCTTGGACTCTCGTCTCACGTGGAAACCCCACATAGACGAGGTCCACAGGAAGGTCTGCGCCAGAATGTCCATCCTATACCCTATCCTGAACACAAACAGCTCCCTTCCCTGCCCAGTAGCACTGAACGTCTATCAGGCCCTGATCCGGCCAGTAATGGAGTATGCGTGCCCTGTCTGGGGATACGCGGCGAAGCAGCACCTGGACAAACTCCAGAGGCTGCAGAACCGCGCCCTCAGAAGGGCACTGCATCTACCTCTCGGTTTCCCCACAGACAACCTGCACGCCGCAGCCGATATCCCACTCCTGAGAGAGCGTTTCCAGGATCTGGCAAGGGCCTTCTATGAAGGTACTTCCAGATCCGGAAATGCACTCATCCACTCCCTTGGTCGGTATGACATGTCCCGTGACAAACACAAGCGCCCTATGACGATCTTCGACGATTAAGTCGAAGAGAAAAATCCCAATACCCAATCCCTAATCCAGTTCCTTCCCATATATCACCAATCATCTCGCCTACCTCAGGCAAGTCCCAGATACACACACAACAATTCATCACATATCACAGACACCAAAAATATATAGAAAAATCACACACACATGTACACAGGGGAGTAAAAGCCAAAAGGCTATAAACTCCCCCTCACACTTCCCCAAAGAGGGGAAAGTATTAGATGAGTGCTGCTGCTGCTGCTGCTGCTGCTGCTGCTGCTGGCTGCGCCGGCACGCACTCCGCTGCTCGACTCGCTGCCGCTCGCACCGGTCGTTTTCGTTTCCGTTTCGTGTGCACCGTCGCTAGCCCATCGCCATGTCCGGACGCGGAAAGGGAGGCAAAGTCAAGGGCAAGTCAAAGTCCCGCTCAAGCAGGGCTGGGCTCCAGTTCCCGGTCGGCAGAATCCACCGCCTCCTGCGCAAGGGAAACTACGCAGAGCGCGTCGGCGCCGGGGCGCCCGTCTACCTCGCCGCCGTCATGGAGTACCTCGCGGCTGAGGTGCTCGAGCTGGCCGGAAACGCGGCCCGCGACAACAAGAAGACGCGCATCATCCCGCGCCACCTGCAGCTTGCCATCCGCAACGACGAGGAGCTCAACAAGCTCCTGTCGGGCGTCACCATCGCACAGGGTGGTGTCCTGCCCAACATCCAGGCCGTCCTGCTGCCAAAGAAGACCGAGAAGAAGGCCTAAAGGAGGCCAGGCAATCGCAGCGCCGCGTGCTCCCCTGCACGCAACGCGCTTTGCCGGCTCGGCCCACAACAATCGGCCCTTTTCAGGGCCACCACACAAACCTACGTCCAAAGCAAAATTTCAGTCGTCCTCGCCGCACCTTGTTTTGTTTTGTTTTAACTTTGCACTTTCACAGCACAGCCGCCGCCGGCGCACGTCCGCCATCTTGTCGTCCACACAGCCCGTGTGGCCCAACACACACACACACACATTTTGCACGGTCGCAGTCGCCTTCCAAACGACAACGGCAGCAATAATGACCATTGTTAAAGGGAGGCGTGTCGACACACCGCCCTCCACTCCCGCGCGCAACGGCCGTCGACACGAACGAAACAAACAGCTGATCCGGCCGCCTATGCCCACACGCCTTGCCTCGGAAACCCCAACGCCGCCGCAAACACACAGAGCCAAACCACGCAAGCAAATAATCACCGCCTCTCGCACAACAACACACAGCCCGCCATCTCCATCGCGATCGATACAAAGACACACAATAACAAACACACAAACGAAGCAGCTCCACACACAGCCAGCCACATGACACGTTTCCTTTCCTTCTCCCCTCCCAGTCACATCACGTCGCTCAAACGGAAAGAAAGAAAGAAAGAAACAAACAAACAAACAACACAGCGCACACACGCAGCAACAACACAGACTCTTTCGCACTTTTCAACTTCCGAACAGTGTGGTGGCCCTGAAAAGGGCCGTATTCTAGTCTCTCCCACCCACAAGCACGGCCGCGGGAAGGCCAGCGCCCGCTGCGACGCAGCCTAACCGCCGAAACCGTACAGGGTGCGCCCCTGCCTCTTCAGGGCGTACACCACGTCCATGGCCGTCACAGTCTTGCGCTTGGCGTGCTCAGTGTACGTCACCGCGTCGCGGATCACGTTCTCCAGGAACACCTTCAGCACCCCGCGGGTCTCCTCGTAGATCAGACCAGAGATGCGCTTCACGCCGCCCCTGCGAGCCAGGCGGCGGATGGCGGGCTTCGTGATGCCCTGGATGTTGTCGCGCAACACCTTGCGGTGCCGCTTGGCGCCACCCTTGCCGAGCCCCTTTCCTCCCTTGCCGCGGCCTGTCATCCTTCCTTCCTCGGGCAAAGCAAAACGTGCACAAACAGCAGCTGCAGCGGCTGGCGAGTCGGCTACGGTCTGCGCCCAGCGCGCCCGCCGCCCCCCTATATAGACTCTGGCCCGCCCTCCCCCCACCACGCGCAACCGAGGGCATATAAGCGCAGCACGGAGGCGCGCGGGCCCGTTGTCAAGGCAGCACCGGACGCCGCGCCGCACCTAACCTCCACGCACGCCGCTCCGCTACCGCTACCGCTACCGCCATGGCCCGCACAAAGCAAACGGCCCGCAAGTCCACCGGCGGAAAGGCGCCGCGCAAACAGCTCGCCACCAAGGCGGCGAGGAAGAGCGCGCCCGCCACCGGAGGCGTCAAGAAGCCCCACCGCTACAGGCCGGGCACCGTCGCCCTGCGAGAAATCAGGCGCTACCAGAAGAGCACAGAGCTGCTCATCCGCAAGCTGCCATTCCAGCGCCTAGTGCGCGAGATCGCCCAGGACTTCAAGACCGACCTGCGCTTCCAGAGCTCCGCAGTCATGGCCCTGCAGGAGGCCAGCGAGGCCTACCTCGTCGGCCTCTTCGAAGACACCAACCTGTGCGCAATCCACGCC
This sequence comes from Schistocerca americana, assembly GCF_021461395.2. Lineage (NCBI taxonomy): Eukaryota > Metazoa > Arthropoda > Insecta > Orthoptera > Acrididae > Schistocerca > Schistocerca americana. The sequence goes on along the minus strand of NC_060126.1, from coordinate 71,685,604 downwards.
AAGCGCGTCACCATCATGCCCAAGGACATCCAGCTCGCGCGCCGCATCCGCGGCGAGCGCGCCTAAACCGCGCCGCGGCACCGCACCGCACAAACAAAAACGGCCCTTTTCAGGGCCACTAACATCTCTCCGTCGCGAGCAAACTTTGTCGGTCGCCTGCCTCTCGCCCCACAACCACACAAAAACAAAAACAACCACCACTTCCCGTCCGTCCGCCACACCCGCTCACTCTGCCTGCCTGCTAGCAGCGCGCAACAATCGCACATCATCCCTCCCCGGCCGCTCAAAGCGCACAATACCCAACGGCCGACGTCACACCGCACGGGTGGCTGGCCGGCCGCCGCCGCTTTCGTTTCGAAAACAAAACCCGCACCGACGGCCAACGGCCAGGCAGGCGCGCTCTACACGCCACCGAAATCCCCGCCGACTCCTTCCACATCTCAACGTGCCCCCCGTTGCAAAACATAACACACACAAAGACCGGACACGACGAGACAAGACATCCGAGAAGAACTGAACGCAGGCAAGCCAACCAACGTATTCAAAAACAACGTGACAGAAAACCAACCGTCGGCCGCCGCCAAAAAGCAACGGCGACACTCAACCACGACAACAACACCACCGCTACCGCTACCGCTACCGCTACCGCCGCCCACACCCGCCACCGACCCCCGCAATCCAACCACCACGGCACGCAAACAGCATCCCCACGGGCATACAGACAGACAGACACCCACACCAAACGCAACACGACAATCAAAACCTTCCCCGACGTGCTTTGATGGCCCTGAGAAGGGCCGTTTTGGGCCGCGCGTCTCTTGCGCGCCACTAGACGACGACGGGGGGTGGGGACGACGGAGCCAAGCGCCAAACCCTTCCTTTCCCATCTCTTTCTCCTCTACTCTACTTCTTCTTCTTGGGCGAAGCCTTCGCCTTAGACGGCGTCGTCGCCTTCTTCGGGCGCGGCGCCTTCGGCTTCTTCGTCGGAACCTTGGCGGCCTTCTTCGCCTTCGACGGCGACTTGGCCTTGGCCGGCTTGGCCGCAGCCGCCTTCTTCGCACCCGCGGGAGCGGCCGACGCCGCAGACGCCTTCTTGGCGGCGCCCGCCTTCCGACCGGTCGCCGCCTTCACACCACCAGCCTTCTTTGCGCCGGCCGCACGGGCGCCCTTCTTCTCCTTGCTGGCCGGAGCGGCGCGCTTCTTCTTGGCACCGCCAGCACGAGCCTTGCCGCCCTCGGCCGCCCCCCCGCCGCCGGCGCCGGCAAGCTTGAACGAGCCGGACGCGCCCTTCCCCTTCGTCTGCACCAGCTCGCCCGCCACGACGGCCGACTTGAGGTACTTCTTGATAAACGGCGCCAGCTTCTCCGCGTCCAGCTTGTAGTGCGCGGCAATGTACTTCTTGATCGCCTGCAGCGACGACCCGCCGCGCTCCTTCAGACTCTTGATGGCCGCCGTCACCATCTCAGAGGTGCGCGGGTGCGCAGGCTTGGCGCGCGGCTTCTTCGCAGACGACGCAGACTTGGCCTTCTTCGTAGTGCCGGTGGCGGCGGGTGCCGCAGCAGTCTCGTTCGTAGCCGCCTGATCTGCCATTTCGACGACGCGCGTAACACACAGCGAGAGCGAGAGCGAGAGCGAGCGGGACGGCAGGCACGCAAGCACAGCACAGCAGAGCAGAGAATCACAAGGGCCCAGCCAGTGTCGCGGGCGGGCGCGGACGGCCGAGAGAGCGGCCGCCACTCTGCGCGCCGCCGCGCCGCGCCTCCCGCGCTTGCTACCGCCCAACGTCCGACAGCCTGTGCGGAGCAGCCCCAAACCTGCGCCACAACCGCCCGCGCCTTTCAAACCACCGAGGATGGGGCTACACACAGCCACACCACAGTCGCCAACCAGTCGCCACGGCAGCGCCGCAAACCACGGCCAAACTGCAGCTACCGCGCGCTACAGCCTGGGTCGGCCCGCCGAGAATCGCCGCCCCCGCCCAAATGCCGCCCCCACAGCCCCAGCCGACGACCCGCCACAATGGCCAAACCTTCGGCAAAACTCCCACACCGTCGCCGCGGCAGCCCGGCCAGCGCGGCCGGCGCCACAGCCACACAAGCCGAGGCGTGCGGCGATGACGGCCGTGCAAACGCGCCTCCGCCGCCCCATCGCCTTCCGTCGCCCTCCCGCCGTTTCCCGATCGGCCCGCAGCCGTCGGGCCACATCGCGCGCCGTCCTCCTCCTCTCGCCCGCCAACATTCACAGCCGTTTCTCAACAATTGCCCGCCGCAAACGGACGCCGCCTGCGCAACAGGCGCCGCCGCCCCTCGCCGCTTCCGACCCAACCCCTCGACCGAGGCAAACCGCAATCCGAATCTACAGACCAACCCAATCTGCCGTCAGCACACACGACAGCCGACCTTACACGTTACGCGTTACACATTACGTTTACACGTCTAGGTTAGGTTAGGTTAGGTTAGGTTAGGTTAGGTTAGGTGGACGTGGGTTAGGTTAAGGGGACTTGGGTTAGGTTAAGCGTCAAACTTAGGTTAAGCATTCAAACACGTCAGGCGTCAGAGGTTAGGTTAGGTTAGGTTAGGTTAGGTTAGGTTAGGTTAAGGGGTCAGTGCTAGGTTAAGAAGCGTCAAACGTAGGTTAAAAAGCGTTCAAAAACGTGAGGCGTGAGCCGGACAGCTTACCTTACGTAGACGTTAGGGGCTCAGGCTGAGCTCACCTCACCACAGGTTCGGTTCGGTTCGCTCAGCTCACCTCAGCTCAGCGTAAAGCGCCGAGGTCAGGCTACGTTCGTTCACCTTCGGGCGCCACACTTTCGGTTGAAAGGTCGCGACGGGACGACGTCGGCAGGCACGCCGCAAACAAACAAACAAACAAAACGTACAGACGACGTCGAAAAACCGCCGACAGACGGGGAGCAGCACGACCACGACCAGATACCGAGCGCGAACGAGACACACGCGAACCACCCCCACCGGCCAAAGGGCACCACACAACAACCCAGAGCACCACGTGTCGACACCAGACCAACCCGCCGCTCACGCGACATGCCTGGCACCGAAGGGCAACCGCCCGCAACTGCGCTTTCCGCGCCGGCCCGGATGCACGTCGTGCTACAACAACACCACTACCGTACACAGCCGCTGTTCACAACATCACTATCATGCGCGCCCGCGGCTCGCCGCCGTCGCAGTCGCACCCCCAACGCCAGCACTTTTGCACCACCATTCACACGCACCGCAACACAGCTCGCCGACACAGCCGAACAAAACAAACACCACACAACAACAACAACAACAACAACAACGCCGCCGCCGCCGCCGCCGCCTCTACTTGTGCCGGCGACCCACCCCGCCGATGGCGCACCTTTCGCCAGCCGGCAATCGACACGCACCCACCCACCCACCCACCCACCCCCGGGGCCCAGTGCAAAAAAAAAAAAAAAAACAAAACACACACACACACACACAAACGACACGGGAGGCGCACACCGCCACTTCGCGCGCACGCCACCAACCAGTCGTCGTCTCAAAATAACAAACAAAAACCAAAAAACAAACAAAATAAACTAACAACTAGGGCAACACAAATCAAAACAAAAAACGCCTCGCACGAACCGCCCACAAAACGAACAAGCACACGCACAGGCACAGCCTCTGCTGGCGACCACGACGCAGCGGCACGCTGCTCCTGTCCCGCGCCCCGCGCCCCACTCGATTCACAACTCACGCGACACCGTCAACGACGGGCTCGCTTCCCGCAACCTACCACCTTTCCGCCACGACGCACAGCCCCAGCCCCACCCGACGACGCCCGTGGCAACGACTGCACTTTCACCACCGCCTCCCCCCAACACACACACAGCCAGCCAAAAACGCACTCGCGACCCACACATGCACGTGCATCGGCACACGCCAACCAGTCAACGTCGACAACCACACGCAAGGCTCGAAACGAAACCGGCGTCCTTCCACGTTGCCATCAAGCTACACGACACAAGACACAAGGAACCAACACAACAGCCGGCCCCACTAATTCCCACTCTCACGCCGCAAAAAGCACACCGAAACCGCCAAACGCACGCACATTCCCCTTCGCACTGACACCGACCGGCTCGCTACCACACCTCCCGGCAGCCGTTTCACAAACATGACACGGCGTGACGCGACATCACGGGCCTACGCACACCGGACCCACTCACACTCTCTCCTTTCCTTCTGTTTTTCCCGACGCCTTCGGCCGGGCACACGCGGCACAACGCCGCCAATTCACCACACCGCCCACACAGTCGACAAGCGCCCGCCCTGTACGGCACACGCAACGACGCAGCGCAGCAAAGGGCGCCCGCAACACATACCTCTCCTCTCTCTCTCTCTCTCTCTCTCTCCGCCGCCCGACGCGCCAACCGCCACACCACACCGCCAGCCACTCGCACATTGTGCACTGCCACCAGCCACACGTCCAACACGCCGCGCCGCCTCCGGCCACCCGCCAGGGGGCGCTCACGTCCGCGACAACAGCGCGGCCCGCCGGGCCGAACCGAACCGAGCCGCCGCTGCTGCTCTGCACTCGGCACGGCCACACCCTGCTGCAGGCCGGGCTCGTCTCCCTGTACGCGTCTGCCTGCGCATCAACACAACGGGGCAAGTGAGCAAACCCCGTCACAACACGCCACATCGCGCAATGGCCGTGCCGACCTTTTTCTCTCTACCGCCATCCCTTCTTCTCGCGTTTTACTCGTTGTTGCTGCAGCGGCGCACACCTACACATCCACAGCCCCAGCCGGCCTCACCTCAGGGCCCGCCGCCAGCGTCTCCTCCTCGGGCACAGGTGCGGTGCTGTGGCCGCCCATCCAACCGCATTGCTGGCCGTCCAGTCCAGCCGCCAGGCGTTCCCACTGCCGCGCACCGACCCTGCTGCAGAAAACGAAGCATGGCCAGACCGACCGACCGATACACAAAGCAAGCCGTCGCCTCGCCTCGCCTCTCGTCCTTCCTTCCGCCCCCGCCATTCTCACACCACCGCCTCTCCACTTTCGCCCCCCCCCCTCCCTCCTTTTTTTTTTTTTGTTTCTTTCTTTCTTTCTTAGGGCCCTCTCTCCTTACGGCACCGCCTGCAGCAGCGGATTTTTGCGCCCACACGCCTACTCCTACCACCATTACCTTGCCCTGCCCTGCCCTGCCCTGCCCTGCCCTGCCCATCAACGTCGCAGTCGAACCGACGCTTGCCAACAACACACTGCCCACGTTCCTTTCTCTTTTCGGCCTACGCCCATTACGCGCCGCCGCCACAGCCTATTATTCTCCCTTCCCTTCCCGTCCCACAACACACCGACGTCATCACACGCACCCAAAACAGGGGCCACGACCGTGTTCCTCGCCCACTCCCATCCCGCACGGTACGCACATTCCCAACTACTACCGCGCACCCTCCCTTTCCAATCTGTGTGTCTCTGTGTCTGTGTCCTGTCCGCGCGTGACGCCTCTCAACATCCGCCGTCCCCCGTCCCGTTTTCGCCCCCACGCCGTCGTCGCGCCGCCTCCTCCTCCTCCCCGTCCACCGCCGCCCCTGTCCGCCCCGCACCACACCATACACCGCTGCTTGTCCCGGCCGTTGCCACCAAAGGCGCCGACCGCAAACGCGCCACGCCGCAGCCCCCGTGCGTCTCGCTCGCTTGCATCTCCGTGCCGACGCTGCCTCTCTTCCCGCACGCACTCGACCTCGACAACACAGTCTTTGGCTCCGCCACTGCGTGTTCCGGTGGTACGCACGCTGCAACACGTATGTACTCATTACCAGAGCGATGGCGAGGCATGACAGCATCTCTGTCTGACCAGAGAGTTATTTATCGTTGCTAGTCGGCGCTTGGACCGCGCCAGACGACAGTAGTGGCACGCAGCGAGTCGCCAGGAACAGTTGTTATATATATTGTAGCGCGAGTCGGGAGAGGTAGTAGTCGTCAGTCGACAGTCGTAGCGGGTGGACGGTTGTACTGAGCGGGCGTCGGCGGCGTGCTCTGCTCGTCTCGCGACTCTGGTCACGGTTCGGGACGATGTACAGTATATTGTGTTACAATAACAAGGTAGTGTGAAGCTGCATTGCGCAAATCTGATAACGTATGTTCATTGTACTTATTTTGTTCAACAACAAATGCCCCAATATTACTTTTTTTCTAAAGTAACCTTTTTTTTTTTTTTAAAGAAAAACATTCACTTTTTAAAGACTACTTCCTATGGCATTTCCCTCCAAGGAGTGCAAATTAATTACCAGCCAGCACTCATTCATTGCACACAGCTGTGTAAGGGGTATCTACAATTGAGGAGCAGATATATAAATGCACTTTTTTTTTTGTGTGTGTGTCTCTTTTTCATTGGGGTAACGATCTTTGGCTCTTTTTATTCTGAATACGCTGCTGCCCTCATACAATGTATCAGGTTTCATTATGTCTGTTGCACTGTTACTTATCGTTGGGTTTGTTTTGTAGGGACGTTAACATTCTGGCACATTTTTATTATCATCAGACTCTCTGCTATTTGTGCAGGGAGGTTATACCTGGGTCCATTTCCATTTACATTTTAATCTTGATAGACTTTTTGTTTTCTTTTTTGTTTCTTGTTGTTTTCCCTTCTTTTTTTGTTGTTTTTTTGTTTGTTTTGTTTTTCCCACTCTCACCACCACCGCCGCATCACGCCATGGCCTCCCCCTTACGTTTTTGGTTTCTTTTTCTGTTCTTCAACTGCTTCAACATCACCGCGCCCCATTTCCACACCACAGCCATCAGCCTCCAAGACGGGCAGGCGCAGTGTGCCATTTCCGGCGCACAAGCACACCCCGTACGGTACTCTCCTCGCCCCCACGCCACCAACAACACAGCGACCACGCGGCTTTCAGGCATGGCACGGCACCGGCGAAATGCGCCGCCCCCGCCCCCGCCCCCGCCCCCGCCCCCGCCCCTCCGCGCATCCGTCCGTCTCGCCACGTTCACTGACAGCCGCGTCTGCGGCTACACCACGACAACCACAACACAACAACGCTCCCCTCCCTGGCACCTCATTGTTTTTCTCCTCCTCTTTTGCACAAAACCACAACGCCGAGCACAGGCGCAAGCCACCCACACCGCGCCCCTCCCCGTCTTTGGCCGCCGCTCCTCGTTTGCCCCCTCCCATCTCCCGAATGCCATGCCAGCAGCGTTACGCATGCCCCTCCCCTGTCCACACAACACTACCGCCAAACGAACAGCCTTCCGGGCCACATGCAGGGCACGCCCACCTCCAAACACTGCCAATTCACGGACGCAATTCGCTAAACACACACACACACACACACTTTCTCGACACCTTTCTGTAGGGAGGGTGCGTCATCTCGACCGTGACAGAGTGACGGCAACTATCGACGATCCATTTCCCCCCACTGGTAAAACATGTCCACTAAACACCTACATACATCATTCAAGTACACAGACAATAGCATACACACAATGGGAGGGCACACGAACATGGACGGCACGGCACTGTCATACACTCTTCCTCAGAACCATATCAACAAACGTTACGTACATCCGGGAAAGCGAAAGCAAAAAGCACAAGCAAAGGGCAAAGCCCAATGCAGCCGTCAAAGGTAAGGTAACGTTCACCACGGCAGACACTTGCAGCCGCGCCGCCGTTAAACGCATTTCAGTGCGGCTCCAATACGCCTCCGACACGGGAACGTTCCGTTGCTCTACGAATGCGTTTCTCCCTTTGTCCCTTCCTCTCTCTTTTGCCCCCCCTCTGTCCTTTCCTCCTGCACTCTTGCCTCATTCCTCACGTTCTGCCCAGACATTCGACCGATCAAAGTCAACCTTTCGTTACCGTTCTCAGCGCGACGGTGTACAACAGTATGACGGGTGTGCCCAAAGACTTCGGTTCAGTTGCGTGACGCCGGTCTATCGCGCCGATCGACAGTTACACAAAACTATGTCAAACAAACAAATACATACATACCGGATGGACACAGACAAACACGTGTACAGACATTCGCCAAAAACGACCGCCGCCGCCGCCGCCGCCGCCGCCGTCGTCTAGCGTCGCGCTTACTGTACTGCACTGGACACGCGTGCATCTCGAATGACGACATCGGTGTGCGTGCGTCCTACGCAATCAGTCAGACACGGCTATCAAAAATCAGAGTCGAATGGTACATCATCGTGCGTGTCGCCGTACACGTACAGTACAATACAAAACAACAATGCGTCTCTTAATGGCACGTTCATTTCAACGTCACTCCACACACCTCCACGCTGCAGTTACGTCGCACCATTGTCAACTCGGCGTACTGCAAAGGGAATAGTGGGCGGCAAAACATTCCACATTTCACCCTCGCCATGTGTGATGTGCAAACCAAACCCGCAGACGGCCGTCGTTACGGTGACACACAACGCCAACGAGGCGTGCCACCATTCCACGCCACGGCGACCAACCTCGTGGCCGTACCCCGCAACAACGCTTTGACGCGGACCCCCCCACCCACAATCAAAATGCACACATCACAGCCGTCCACAAAACAACAACAACAACAACAACAACAACAACAACAATTCCGCCCTTCCCGCAAAGGCACGTTGGTGGCCCTGAAAAGGGCCGTTTTGCCGCTCTCGCAACGGAGGAGCCTTCTCCATCCTTCCTTCCATTCCAGAGCCACCTCCTTACTTGGAGCTCGTGTACTTGGTCACCGCCTTCGTGCCCTCGCTCACGGCGTGCTTGGCCAGCTCGCCAGGCAGCAACAGCCGCACAGCGGTCTGGATCTCGCGGGACGTGATGGTCGAGCGCTTGTTGTAGTGCGCCAGGCGAGAAGCCTCGGCCGCAATGCGCTCGAAAATGTCGTTCACGAAGCTGTTCATGATGCTCATCGCCTTCGACGAGATGCCCGTGTCAGGGTGCACCTGCTTCAGCACCTTGTAGATGTAGATGGCATAGCTCTCCTTCCTCTTGCGCTTCTTCTTCTTGTCGCCCTTCGAAATGTTCTTCTGCGCCTTGCCAGCCTTCTTGGCGGCCTTCCCGCTAGTCTTGGGCGGCATCTCGAACCAACGTACGGCAGCAGCAACACCAGTAGCAAGCGCTCCGCTCTAGTCAGCGTCTCCCCACACAGTGGCACCCGCCGCCAGCCGCCGCCGCACCTTTACCAGCTCGCCCTGTTGCGGCCGCCGACCAATGGGGCGCGCGCGCAACCGGCCGCCGCACCCGAGCCCATAAAGCACCCCCACCCCGACTACGTCGAGCACCTCAGTCGTAACAAGAACTCTTGCTGCCGCAGAGGCTAGCTCTGCCCCCCCCTAGCTCAGGGAAATCTGCACGCCAGGGCCTGGTCGCTGGCCAGTTACCCGCGCGTGATAGGCCGATTAGGGTCGGACTCGCCTGCTTGAGACCTAACGGTGCCAACCAAGGCAGCGACCGACACTCTCTTGGCAGCCTCTCTCACCGTTTCGGACATGGCACTACCACCGGTCCTACTAACGATCACGAGGCAAGAAAGTTCCCCTGGCAGTTACGAGGTCCACAGGACTGACCAGACGAACAGCCAAGGAGAAATTAGCCCCAAATCACGACTCCTACTCGCGAACGCGATAGCGGGATTAACCGGGAAAGATCGGAAAAAGTACGAGCGACGTCTCGAAAGGGCACTCAAACCACGCCCAGCGAGCGAGACGACACCACCACGGCCTCTAAAAGCGAAGTCCAACAAGAAAAAGACCCCCATTAAAAAGCGAAAGTCGCCGCTGAGAAAAACATCGTCAAGGACGAGACAACCTCAGCGCGCGGAAAGACCGGCCAGCCCGGGCGAGACACAGCCGACCGAGCCAGCGCAGGACGCGACCGAGCGGACAAAGGCCGCCACGTGCCCAGGTAACGGAGCGGGCGGCCCCGCGCAGGTACAATGCACCGAGGCGCGAGGCGAGCACAATGGCCCGGCCGCGTCACCCGGCCCGTCGCGAGAACAAAGCCGCGACGCAGGTACCACGCCAGCACCGGCGGCCGCCGTGCAGCCCGCTGCTGCGGGCACGCCGCGGCATGAGAATGCAACGGCGGGCGGGCTGCAGTGCGCGGACGTGGCGGACGCCGAACCTGCCACACCACACGACGATGACGGTTTCCAGAGGCCCAAAAGAACCGCCGGCCGCTCCCCTGTGCTGCACACAGCCTCCCCGGTATCAACAAGTAACAGGTTCTCCCCCATAGACGACCCCCCTCACCCACAGGACAACACCATACAGCCAACCGAAACAGACCGAGACACGGAGGAGAGACGATATCGGATCCCTCCGCTTATAATCCACTACGAGAAATCGTACTCCGAATTGTATGACAGCATAAATGCAACCCTCGGTGAAAACAAATTCACAGCAAAAACAACCGGGGAGGACCAACTCAAGATCACAGTAAAGACTGTCGACGATTACAAAGCGGTGAAGGCCATGCTAAAAGAAAAACAAACCCACTTTTATACCTTCCCCATAGCGGCCAAAAAGCCAATTAAAATAGTATTCAGGGGCATGCCGCACAAGACGGACACAGAGGAAATAAAACGCTACTTGGAAAGGGAAGGTTTCGAAGTGAGCTCGGTCGTCAAGACAAACCCGAGACGACTGTGGCCGCTACACACAGTCACCCTACCAGACTCCGCCCAGAATCGAAAGATATGGGAAGTGACAATGATCATGCGAGTAACAGTCACGCCGGAGAAACTGAAGAAAAGATCGGGCCCAGGGCGATGTTTCAATTGCCAAAAAGTAGGGCACATGGCTAGGGACTGCGACATGCCTATGAGGTGTGTCAGGTGCGGTGAAAAGCACAAGTATGAGGAATGCCCGGTACCGCAGGGGGAGGGCAAGGAGAAGTGCTGCAATTGTGCAGGCGCGCATCCTGCCAGCTACCTGGGGTGCCCGGAATTCCGCAAAGCTAGGGACCGCCTAAGGGGAAAGCAACCACAGTCAGCAGGGGCAAAGCATCGCACCGCACCTCCACCACCGCCACCAAGCCGATATCCAAGATCCACGGCGACAAGGGTATTTCAATCCAGAACATACTCGTCAGCTGTCAGTGCCCCAACTCGCCCTCCACCACACAACCAGGTTCCTGTCAACGGAGAACCGCCTAGGGAAGCCCCCCCCTACTCACTAGAGCCCAGTCTGCGTGACACGACACAGAACGTCTCGGTAGAACACCTAGCAGCGACCATAAAGGCCCTTCAGGCTCAGGTGAACCAACTGGCAAACATCTTGGCCACCATGACCCAACACCCCGCCGAGCACTTATCGGCAGCAAAGCAGGCACCGTCATCGGCGATGACTTCAGGAAACCCCACCCCCCGACATGGATAGACGACCTAACATACAAGGTCTAAAAATGTGCGTCTTCAACGCAAACGGTCTATTCCAGCAAGCCCTCGAATTCAGGGAATTCATAAAAGAGGAAGACATTGACATATGCTTAGTGGCCGAAACACACCTGAAGCCAGGTGTAAGAGCATCTGTAGCTAACTACAACTGCTACAGACGCGATCGGCCTACCGCTGGAGGCGGGGTTGCAGTATATGTCAAACGAGGTATTAGACACCATCAAGTGTACCCACCAGCTACTCGCCAAATTGAAACAGTCGCAATAGAAATTGCCACTGTAACAGGGCCCCTCACAGTCGTTGCAGCCTACCGCCCCCCTTCCCAAACGTTAGAAGAAGAGGACATAGCTGCACTAGGGAGAATAAGAGGCAAACTCCTAATAGGAGGAGACCTCAATGCCAAGCACGCAGACTGGCACTCACGAGTAAGCAACAGAGCTGGTCGACAACTGCAACGACTCGCGCGCACCCACCAGTTTCAGGTATGGGGCCCCGAGGAGCCCACCCACTTCCCAAACAACGGAAACAGGGCGGACGTCCTCGACATCGCACTCACGAAACACGTCACGGGTTTCGTGTCTGCCAGTTCGATAAACAGGATGTCGTCGGACCACAATCCAGTTATCCTAGAGGTCGACATGGGAGAATGGCTCTCGCTCCCACAGCGCACCACAAATTACAAACGAACAAACTGGGAACAGTTCAGCAACGGAATAGCTGCTGAACTTGCCCAAGCCCCGCCTCCAACAGCAGAGACTGCTGAACAAGCGCTGGACGACTTCACTAAAGCGATCCTGCAAGCAGCTGAGGAAGCAACGCCTGCGCCAGCGGGAGCCCCCCGCTCCAAGCAGCTCCCACAGCACCTGCTTGCCCAAATAAGACACAAAAATAGGATCGCCAAAGAATGGAAACTTACTAGGAACAAAACCACAAGGAGGCTGCTCAACAGACTACAAAAAGAGTTGAAAGTTACACTCACTGAGTATCGCAACCAGCAATGGTCAGAACGACTATCAACTCTCAAACTAGATGACCACAGCTTGTGGCAAGCCACAAAGCAGTTCACGAGAAGACGCGCAAAAATGCCCCCTCTGCATGGTGAACGTGGACTGCAATTCAGCACTGAAGACAAAGCAAATGCGCTAGCAGACGTGTTCGAAAAACAATTTACGCCAGCAGAGGTACAAGACAGAGAACACGTCGCAATCGTCCGCAGACAACTGGCCACCTTTTTAGAAGCAGACGACGATGAGGAATACACGCCGATCTTCAGTTCCGAAGACGTGGCGAGTGTCATCAAATCGCTGCCAACAAAAAAGGCACCAGGCCACGACCAGCTCACCAACGAACTATTAAAACATATCCCGCCCATGGCAATAACACACTTAACAGATATACTTAACGAAATTACGCGATCGCTAAAATTCCCGACACAGTGGAAACACGCTGAAGTAGTCTCGATCGCAAAACCTGGAAAAGACCCGGTGTTCCCGCAACACTACAGACCAATTAGTCTACTGCCTACCCTCAGTAAACTATATGAGCGCCTCCTCTTAGTACCGATACAGGATCACATCAGTAGAGAGCAAATCCTGCCCAAATTCCAGTTTGGGTTTCGCCCACATCATTCGGCCCCCCAACAAATAATGAGGGTGGTTGAGGCAGCCACAGAAAGCTTCAACCGCAAAGGCTACTGCGGGATAGTCTTACTAGACGTGGCAAAAGCCTTTGATTCTGTTTGGCACACCGGGCTACTCCACAAAATGTACACCCAGGGCTTCCCCGGAAAGATTGTGAAACTTATAAAAAGCTATCTCTCCGGTAGGACATTCTCCGTAAAAGTAGAAACATCACTGTCAAGCAGGAGAAGAATACAAGCAGGGGTACCACAGGGTTCGGTTCTTGGACCAACCCTGTACAGTCTCTACACCGCAGACATACCAACCACACAACACGTACAAACAGCACAGTACGCTGATGACACTGCATTCTTCTCCTGCTCAACAAACAGGAACCTGGTCACGAGACGTCTTCAAACCGCCCTGAACAAGACAGACGAATGGGCCAAACAATGGCGAATCTCACTTAACTCCGAGAAGACACAAGCCATGCTGATGACTAGACGTCTCGGTAAACGCCGCCCCCCCAGAAGACCCTACCAAATGCTGCACCTGCAGGGCCAAAACCTCCCATGGAGAAACTCTGCGAGGTACCTCGGTGTGACACTAGACAAGCGTCTGACTTGGAAGTGCCACATCGAGGAGGTTCGCAAAAAGGCCCTAGGCAGGATGCAGATCCTTTACCCAATACTCAACAGTACAAGTTCCCTTGACCCGAGCACAGGAGTAGCCGTCTATCGAAGTCTAATTAGACCGATACTGGAGTATGCGTGCCCAGTATGGGGTTACGCTGCTAGATCGACGGTAGAACGGCTACAAAAAATTCAAAACAGAGCGCTCAGAAGAGCCCTACACACACCGCCGCGCTTCCCGACGGAAGACCTCCACATAGCGGCCGACATTTTAAAATTAAACACGCGATTCCGTACCCTGGCGGAGCAGTTCTACGCCAACGCGGAAAGGTCGCCAAACGATTTAATAAACTCACTTGGTCGGTACAATAACGTACCAGACCGATACAAGAGACCAAAGGCATTACTAGTAGCTTAAAAAATAAATAAATAAATAAAAAACAAAAAGCCGTCACCACTAGAGTGACAGAAGAGAAACACATGATACTCTAAAGAACAGAATTAACGAAAGATAGGCACATCCAAAAACCAACCAAAAATTGAAGGAAATGTCCGAATAGGACAAAAACCTTCGCAATAAACAACCTCTCTCTAAAGACAGAGGAAGAAATTAGAGTGTGCTGCTGCTGCGCCGGCACGCACTCCGCTGCTCGACTCGCTGCCGCTCGCACCGGTCGTTTTCGTTTCCGTTTCGTGTGCACCGTCGCTAGCCCATCGCCATGTCCGGACGCGGAAAGGGAGGCAAAGTCAAGGGCAAGTCAAAGTCCCGCTCAAGCAGGGCTGGGCTCCAGTTCCCGGTCGGCAGAATCCACCGCCTCCTGCGCAAGGGAAACTACGCAGAGCGCGTCGGCGCCGGGGCGCCCGTCTACCTCGCCGCCGTCATGGAGTACCTCGCGGCTGAGGTGCTCGAGCTGGCCGGAAACGCGGCCCGCGACAACAAGAAGACGCGCATCATCCCGCGCCACCTGCAGCTTGCCATCCGCAACGACGAGGAGCTCAACAAGCTCCTGTCGGGCGTCACCATCGCACAGGGTGGTGTCCTGCCCAACATCCAGGCCGTCCTGCTGCCAAAGAAGACCGAGAAGAAGGCCTAAAGGAGGCCAGGCAATCGCAGCGCCGCGTGCTCCCCTGCACGCAACGCGCTTTGCCGGCTCGGCCCACAACAATCGGCCCTTTTCAGGGCCACCACACAAACCTACGTCCAAAGCAAAATTTCAGTCGTCCTCGCCGCACCTTGTTTTGTTTTGTTTTAACTTTGCACTTTCACAGCACAGCCGCCGCCGGCGCACGTCCGCCATCTTGTCGTCCACACAGCCCGTGTGGCCCAACACACACACACACACATTTTGCACGGTCGCAGTCGCCTTCCAAACGACAACGGCAGCAATAATGACCATTGTTAAAGGGAGGCGTGTCGACACACCGCCCTCCACTCCCGCGCGCAACGGCCGTCGACACGAACGAAACAAACAGCTGATCCGGCCGCCTATGCCCACACGCCTTGCCTCGGAAACCCCAACGCCGCCGCAAACACACAGAGCCAAACCACGCAAGCAAATAATCACCGCCTCTCGCACAACAACACACAGCCCGCCATCTCCATCGCGATCGATACAAAGACACACAATAACAAACACACAAACGAAGCAGCTCCACACACAGCCAGCCACATGACACGTTTCCTTTCCTTCTCCCCTCCCAGTCACATCACGTCGCTCAAACGGAAAGAAAGAAAGAAACAAACAAACAAACAAACAACACAGCGCACACACGCAGCAACAACACAGACTCTTTCGCACTTTTCAACTTCCGAACAGTGTGGTGGCCCTGAAAAGGGCCGTTTTCTAGTCTCTCCCACCCACAAGCACGGCCGCGGGAAGGCCAGCGCCCGCTGCGACGCAGCCTAACCGCCGAAACCGTACAGGGTGCGCCCCTGCCTCTTCAGGGCGTACACCACGTCCATGGCCGTCACAGTCTTGCGCTTGGCGTGCTCAGTGTACGTCACCGCGTCGCGGATCACGTTCTCCAGGAACACCTTCAGCACCCCGCGGGTCTCCTCGTAGATCAGACCAGAGATGCGCTTCACGCCGCCCCTGCGAGCCAGGCGGCGGATGGCGGGCTTCGTGATGCCCTGGATGTTGTCGCGCAACACCTTGCGGTGCCGCTTGGCGCCACCCTTGCCGAGCCCCTTTCCTCCCTTGCCGCGGCCTGTCATCCTTCCTTCCTCGGGCAAAGCAAAACGTGCACAAACAGCAGCTGCAGCGGCTGGCGAGTCGGCTACGGTCTGCGCCCAGCGCGCCCGCCGCCCCCCTATATAGACTCTGGCCCGCCCTCCCCCCACCACGCGCAACCGAGGGCATATAAGCGCAGCACGGAGGCGCGCGGGCCCGTTGTCAAGGCAGCACCGGACGCCGCGCCGCACCTAACCTCCACGCACGCCGCTCCGCTACCGCTACCGCTACCGCCATGGCCCGCACAAAGCAAACGGCCCGCAAGTCCACCGGCGGAAAGGCGCCGCGCAAACAGCTCGCCACCAAGGCGGCGAGGAAGAGCGCGCCCGCCACCGGAGGCGTCAAGAAGCCCCACCGCTACAGGCCAGGCACCGTCGCCCTGCGAGAAATCAGGCGCTACCAGAAGAGCACAGAGCTGCTCATCCGCAAGCTGCCATTCCAGCGCCTAGTGCGCGAGATCGCCCAGGACTTCAAGACCGACCTGCGCTTCCAGAGCTCCGCAGTCATGGCCCTGCAGGAGGCCAGCGAGGCCTACCTCGTCGGCCTCTTCGAAGACACCAACCTGTGCGCAATCCACGCCAAGCGCGTCACCATCATGCCCAAGGACATCCAGCTCGCGCGCCGCATCCGCGGCGAGCGCGCCTAAACCGCGCCGCGGCACCGCACCGCACAAACAAAACCGGCCCTTTTCAGGGCCACTAACATCTCTCCGTCGCGAGCAAACTTTGTCGGTCGCCTGCCTCTCGCCCCACAACCACACAAAAACAAAAACAACCACCACTTCCCGTCCGTCCGCCACACCCGCTCACTCTGCCTGCCTGCTAGCAGCGCGCAACAATCGCACATCATCCCTCCCCGGCCGCTCAAAGCGCACAATACCCAACGGCCGACGTCACACCGCACGGGTGGCTGGCCGGCCGCCGCCGCTTTCGTTTCGAAAACAAAACCCGCACCGACGGCCAACGGCCAGGCAGGCGCGCTCTACACGCCACCGAAATCCCCGCCGACTCCTTCCACATCTCAACGTGCCCCCCGTTGCAAAACATAACACACACAAAGACCGGACACGACGAGACAAGACATCCGAGAAGAACTGAACGCAGGCAAGCCAACCAACGTATTCAAAAACAACGTGACAGAAAACCAACCGTCGGCCGCCGCCAAAAAGCAACGGCGACACTCAACCACGACAACAACACCACCGCTACCGCTACCGCTACCGCCGCCCACACCCGCCACCGACCCCCGCAATCCAACCACCACGGCACGCAAACAGCATCCCCACGGGCATACAGACAGACAGACACCCACACCAAACGCAACACGACAATCAAAACCTTCCCCGACGTGCTTTGATGGCCCTGAGAAGGGCCGTTTTGGGCCGCGCGTCTCTTGCGCGCCACTAGACGACGACGGGGGGTGGGGACGACGGAGCCAAGCGCCAAACCCTTCCTTTCCCATCTCTTTCTCCTCTACTCTACTTCTTCTTCTTGGGCGAAGCCTTCGCCTTAGACGGCGTCGTCGCCTTCTTCGGGCGCGGCGCCTTCGGCTTCTTCGTCGGAACCTTGGCGGCCTTCTTCGCCTTCGACGGCGACTTGGCCTTGGCCGGCTTGGCCGCAGCCGCCTTCTTCGCACCCGCGGGAGCGGCCGACGCCGCAGACGCCTTCTTGGCGGCGCCCGCCTTCCGACCGGTCGCCGCCTTCACACCACCAGCCTTCTTTGCGCCGGCCGCACGGGCGCCCTTCTTCTCCTTGCTGGCCGGAGCGGCGCGCTTCTTCTTGGCACCGCCAGCACGAGCCTTGCCGCCCTCGGCCGCCCCCCCGCCGCCGGCGCCGGCAAGCTTGAACGAGCCGGACGCGCCCTTCCCCTTCGTCTGCACCAGCTCGCCCGCCACGACGGCCGACTTGAGGTACTTCTTGATAAACGGCGCCAGCTTCTCCGCGTCCAGCTTGTAGTGCGCGGCAATGTACTTCTTGATCGCCTGCAGCGACGACCCGCCGCGCTCCTTCAGACTCTTGATGGCCGCCGTCACCATCTCAGAGGTGCGCGGGTGCGCAGGCTTGGCGCGCGGCTTCTTCGCAGACGACGCAGACTTGGCCTTCTTCGTAGTGCCGGTGGCGGCGGGTGCCGCAGCAGTCTCGTTCGTAGCCGCCTGATCTGCCATTTCGACGACGCGCGTAACACACAGCGAGAGCGAGAGCGAGAGCGAGCGGGACGGCAGGCACGCAAGCACAGCACAGCAGAGCAGAGAATCACAAGGGCCCAGCCAGTGTCGCGGGCGGGCGCGGACGGCCGAGAGAGCGGCCGCCACTCTGCGCGCCGCCGCGCCGCGCCTCCCGCGCTTGCTACCGCCCAACGTCCGACAGCCTGTGCGGAGCAGCCCCAAACCTGCGCCACAACCGCCCGCGCCTTTCAAACCACCGAGGATGGGGCTACACACAGCCACACCACAGTCGCCAACCAGTCGCCACGGCAGCGCCGCAAACCACGGCCAAACTGCAGCTACCGCGCGCTACAGCCTGGGTCGGCCCGCCGAGAATCGCCGCCCCCGCCCAAATGCCGCCCCCACAGCCCCAGCCGACGACCCGCCACAATGGCCAAACCTTCGGCAAAACTCCCACACCGTCGCCGCGGCAGCCCGGCCAGCGCGGCCGGCGCCACAGCCACACAAGCCGAGGCGTGCGGCGATGACGGCCGTGCAAACGCGCCTCCGCCGCCCCATCGCCTTCCGTCGCCCTCCCGCCGTTTCCCGATCGGCCCGCAGCCGTCGGGCCACATCGCGCGCCGTCCTCCTCCTCTCGCCCGCCAACATTCACAGCCGTTTCTCAACAATTGCCCGCCGCAAACGGACGCCGCCTGCGCAACAGGCGCCGCCGCCCCTCGCCGCTTCCGACCCAACCCCTCGACCGAGGCAAACCGCAATCCGAATCTACAGACCAACCCAATCTGCCGTCAGCACACACGACAGCCGACCTTACACGTTACGCGTTACACATTACGTTTACACGTCTAGGTTAGGTTAGGTTAGGTTAGGTTAGGTTAGGTTAGGTGGACGTGGGTTAGGTTAAGGGGACTTGGGTTAGGTTAAGCGTCAAACTTAGGTTAAGCATTCAAACACGTCAGGCGTCAGAGGTTAGGTTAGGTTAGGTTAGGTTAGGTTAGGTTAGGTTAAGGGGTCAGTGCTAGGTTAAGAAGCGTCAAACGTAGGTTAAAAAGCGTTCAAAAACGTGAGGCGTGAGCCGGACAGCTTACCTTACGTAGACGTTAGGGGCTCAGGCTGAGCTCACCTCACCACAGGTTCGGTTCGGTTCGCTCAGCTCACCTCAGCTCAGCGTAAAGCGCCGAGGTCAGGCTACGTTCGTTCACCTTCGGGCGCCACACTTTCGGTTGAAAGGTCGCGACGGGACGACGTCGGCAGGCACGCCGCAAACAAACAAACAAACAAAACGTACAGACGACGTCGAAAAACCGCCGACAGACGGGGAGCAGCACGACCACGACCAGATACCGAGCGCGAACGAGACACACGCGAACCACCCCCACCGGCCAAAGGGCACCACACAACAACCCAGAGCACCACGTGTCGACACCAGACCAACCCGCCGCTCACGCGACATGCCTGGCACCGAAGGGCAACCGCCCGCA
This sequence comes from Schistocerca americana, assembly GCF_021461395.2. Lineage (NCBI taxonomy): Eukaryota > Metazoa > Arthropoda > Insecta > Orthoptera > Acrididae > Schistocerca > Schistocerca americana. The sequence goes on along the minus strand of NC_060126.1, from coordinate 71,666,110 downwards.
ACTGCGCTTTCCGCGCCGGCTCGGATGCACGTCGTGCTACAACAACACCACTACCGTACACAGCCGCTGTTCACAACATCACTATCATGCGCGCCCGCGGCTCGCCGCCGTCGCAGTCGCACCCCCAACGCCAGCACTTTTGCACCACCATTCACACGCACCGCAACACAGCTCGCCGACACAGCCGAACAAAACAAACACCACACAACAACAACAACAACAACAACAACGCCGCCGCCGCCGCCGCCGCCTCTACTTGTGCCGGCGACCCACCCCGCCGATGGCGCACCTTTCGCCAGCCGGCAATCGACACGCACCCACCCACCCACCCACCCACCCCCGGGGCCCAGTGCAAAAAAAAAAAAAAAAAAACAAAACACACACACACACACACACAAACGACACGGGAGGCGCACACCGCCACTTCGCGCGCACGCCACCAACCAGTCGTCGTCTCAAAATAACAAACAAAAACCAAAAAACAAACAAAATAAACTAACAACTAGGGCAACACAAATCAAAACAAAAAACGCCTCGCACGAACCGCCCACAAAACGAACAAGCACACGCACAGGCACAGCCTCTGCTGGCGACCACGACGCAGCGGCACGCTGCTCCTGTCCCGCGCCCCGCGCCCCACTCGATTCACAACTCACGCGACACCGTCAACGACGGGCTCGCTTCCCGCAACCTACCACCTTTCCGCCACGACGCACAGCCCCAGCCCCACCCGACGACGCCCGTGGCAACGACTGCACTTTCACCACCGCCTCCCCCCAACACACACACAGCCAGCCAAAAACGCACTCGCGACCCACACATGCACGTGCATCGGCACACGCCAACCAGTCAACGTCGACAACCACACGCAAGGCTCGAAACGAAACCGGCGTCCTTCCACGTTGCCATCAAGCTACACGACACAAGACACAAGGAACCAACACAACAGCCGGCCCCACTAATTCCCACTCTCACGCCGCAAAAAGCACACCGAAACCGCCAAACGCACGCACATTCCCCTTCGCACTGACACCGACCGGCTCGCTACCACACCTCCCGGCAGCCGTTTCACAAACATGACACGGCGTGACGCGACATCACGGGCCTACGCACACCGGACCCACTCACACTCTCTCCTTTCCTTCTGTTTTTCCCGACGCCTTCGGCCGGGCACACGCGGCACAACGCCGCCAATTCACCACACCGCCCACACAGTCGACAAGCGCCCGCCCTGTACGGCACACGCAACGACGCAGCGCAGCAAAGGGCGCCCGCAACACATACCTCTCCTCTCTCTCTCTCTCTCTCTCTCTCCGCCGCCCGACGCGCCAACCGCCACACCACACCGCCAGCCACTCGCACATTGTGCACTGCCACCAGCCACACGTCCAACACGCCGCGCCGCCTCCGGCCACCCGCCAGGGGGCGCTCACGTCCGCGACAACAGCGCGGCCCGCCGGGCCGAACCGAACCGAGCCGCCGCTGCTGCTCTGCACTCGGCACGGCCACACCCTGCTGCAGGCCGGGCTCGTCTCCCTGTACGCGTCTGCCTGCGCATCAACACAACGGGGCAAGTGAGCAAACCCCGTCACAACACGCCACATCGCGCAATGGCCGTGCCGACCTTTTTCTCTCTACCGCCATCCCTTCTTCTCGCGTTTTACTCGTTGTTGCTGCAGCGGCGCACACCTACACATCCACAGCCCCAGCCGGCCTCACCTCAGGGCCCGCCGCCAGCGTCTCCTCCTCGGGCACAGGTGCGGTGCTGTGGCCGCCCATCCAACCGCATTGCTGGCCGTCCAGTCCAGCCGCCAGGCGTTCCCACTGCCGCGCACCGACCCTGCTGCAGAAAACGAAGCATGGCCAGACCGACCGACCGATACACAAAGCAAGCCGTCGCCTCGCCTCGCCTCTCGTCCTTCCTTCCGCCCCCGCCATTCTCACACCACCGCCTCTCCACTTTCGCCCCCCCCCCTCCCTCCTTTTTTTTTTTTTGTTTCTTTCTTTCTTTCTTAGGGCCCTCTCTCCTTACGGCACCGCCTGCAGCAGCGGATTTTTGCGCCCACACGCCTACTCCTACCACCATTACCTTGCCCTGCCCTGCCCTGCCCTGCCCTGCCCTGCCCATCAACGTCGCAGTCGAACCGACGCTTGCCAACAACACACTGCCCACGTTCCTTTCTCTTTTCGGCCTACGCCCATTACGCGCCGCCGCCACAGCCTATTATTCTCCCTTCCCTTCCCGTCCCACAACACACCGACGTCATCACACGCACCCAAAACAGGGGCCACGACCGTGTTCCTCGCCCACTCCCATTCCGCACGGTACGCACATTCCCAACTACTACCGCGCACCCTCCCTTTCCAATCTGTGTGTCTCTGTGTCTGTGTCCTGTCCGCGCGTGACGCCTCTCAACATCCGCCGTCCCCCGTCCCGTTTTCGCCCCCATGCCGTCGTCGCGCCGCCTCCTCCTCCTCCCCGTCCACCGCCGCCCCTGTCCGCCCCGCACCACACCATACACCGCTGCTTGTCCCGGCCGTTGCCACCAAAGGCGCCGACCGCAAACGCGCCACGCCGCAGCCCCCGTGCGTCTCGCTCGCTTGCATCTCCGTGCCGACGCTGCCTCTCTTCCCGCACGCACTCGACCTCGACAACACAGTCTTTGGCTCCGCCACTGCGTGTTCCGGTGGTACGCACGCTGCAACACGTATGTACTCATTACCAGAGCGATGGCGAGGCATGACAGCATCTCTGTCTGACCAGAGAGTTATTTATCGTTGCTAGTCGGCGCTTGGACCGCGCCAGACGACAGTAGTGGCACGCAGCGAGTCGCCAGGAACAGTTGTTATATATATTGTAGCGCGAGTCGGGAGAGGTAGTAGTCGTCAGTCGACAGTCGTAGCGGGTGGACGGTTGTACTGAGCGGGCGTCGGCGGCGTGCTCTGCTCGTCTCGCGATTCTGGTCACGGTTCGGGACGATGTACAGTATATTGTGTTACAATAACAAGGTAGTGTGAAGCTGCATTGCGCAAATCTGATAACGTATGTTCATTGTACTTATTTTGTTCAACAACAAATGCCCCAATATTACTTTTTTTCTAAAGTAACCTTTTTTTTTTTTTTTTAAAGAAAAACATTCACTTTTTAAAGACTACTTCCTATGGCATTTCCCTCCAAGGAGTGCAAATTAATTACCAGCCAGCACTCATTCATTGCACACAGCTGTGTAAGGGGTATCTACAATTGAGGAGCAGATATATAAATGCACTTTTTTTTTGTGTGTGTGTCTCTTTTTCATTGGGGTAACGATCTTTGGCTCTTTTTATTCTGAATACGCTGCTGCCCTCATACAATGTATCAGGTTTCATTATGTCTGTTGCACTGTTACTTATCGTTGGGTTTGTTTTGTAGGGACGTTAACATTCTGGCACATTTTTATTATCATCAGACTCTCTGCTATTTGTGCAGGGAGGTTATACCTGGGTCCATTTCCATTTACATTTTAATCTTGATAGACTTTTTGTTTTCTTTTTTGTTTCTTGTTGTTTTCCCTTCTTTTTTTGTTGTTTTTTTGTTTGTTTTGTTTTTCCCACTCTCACCACCACCGCCGCATCACGCCATGGCCTCCCCCTTACGTTTTTGGTTTCTTTTTCTGTTCTTCAACTGCTTCAACATCACCGCGCCCCATTTCCACACCACAGCCATCAGCCTCCAAGACGGGCAGGCGCAGTGTGCCATTTCCGGCGCACAAGCACACCCCGTACGGTACTCTCCTCGCCCCCACGCCACCAACAACACAGCGACCACGCGGCTTTCAGGCATGGCACGGCACCGGCGAAATGCGCCGCCCCCGCCCCCGCCCCCGCCCCCGCCCCCGCCCCTCCGCGCATCCGTCCGTCTCGCCACGTTCACTGACAGCCGCGTCTGCGGCTACACCACGACAACCACAACACAACAACGCTCCCCTCCCTGGCACCTCATTGTTTTTCTCCTCCTCTTTTGCACAAAACCACAACGCCGAGCACAGGCGCAAGCCACCCACACCGCGCCCCTCCCCGTCTTTGGCCGCCGCTCCTCGTTTGCCCCCTCCCATCTCCCGAATGCCATGCCAGCAGCGTTACGCATGCCCCTCCCCTGTCCACACAACACTACCGCCAAACGAACAGTCTTCCGGGCCACATGCAGGGCACGCCCACCTCCAAACACTGCCAATTCACGGACGCAATTCGCTAAACACACACACACACACACACTTTCTCGACACCTTTCTGTAGGGAGGGTGCGTCATCTCGACCGTGACAGAGTGACGGCAACTATCGACGATCCATTTCCCCCCACTGGTAAAACATGTCCACTAAACACCTACATACATCATTCAAGTACACAGACAATAGCATACACACAATGGGAGGGCACACGAACATGGACGGCACGGCACTGTCATACACTCTTCCTCAGAACCATATCAACAAACGTTACGTACATCCGGGAAAGCGAAAGCAAAAAGCACAAGCAAAGGGCAAAGCCCAATGCAGCCGTCAAAGGTAAGGTAACGTTCACCACGGCAGACACTTGCAGCCGCGCCGCCGTTAAACGCATTTCAGTGCGGCTCCAATACGCCTCCGACACGGGAACGTTCCGTTGCTCTACGAATGCGTTTCTCCCTTTGTCCCTTCCTCTCTCTTTTGCCCCCCCTCTGTCCTTTCCTCCTGCACTCTTGCCTCATTCCTCACGTTCTGCCCAGACATTCGACCGATCAAAGTCAACCTTTCGTTACCGTTCTCAGCGCGACGGTGTACAACAGTATGACGGGTGTGCCCAAAGACTTCGGTTCAGTTGCGTGACGCCGGTCTATCGCGCCGATCGACAGTTACACAAAACTATGTCAAACAAACAAATACATACATACCGGATGGACACAGACAAACACGTGTACAGACATTCGCCAAAAACGACCGCCGCCGCCGCCGCCGCCGCCGCCGTCGTCTAGCGTCGCGCTTACTGTACTGCACTGGACACGCGTGCATCTCGAATGACGACATCGGTGTGCGTGCGTCCTACGCAATCAGTCAGACACGGCTATCAAAAATCAGAGTCGAATGGTACATCATCGTGCGTGTCGCCGTACACGTACAGTACAATACAAAACAACAATGCGTCTCTTAATGGCACGTTCATTTCAACGTCACTCCACACACCTCCACGCTGCAGTTACGTCGCACCATTGTCAACTCGGCGTACTGCAAAGGGAATAGTGGGCGGCAAAACATTCCACATTTCACCCTCGCCATGTGTGATGTGCAAACCAAACCCGCAGACGGCCGTCGTTACGGTGACACACAACGCCAACGAGGCGTGCCACCATTCCACGCCACGGCGACCAACCTCGTGGCCGTACCCCGCAACAACGCTTTGACGCGGACCCCCCCACCCACAATCAAAATGCACACATCACAGCCGTCCACAAAACAACAACAACAACAACAACAACAACAACAACAATTCCGCCCTTCCCGCAAAGGCACGTTGGTGGCCCTGAAAAGGGCCGTTTTGCCGCTCTCGCAACGGAGGAGCCTTCTCCATCCTTCCTTCCATTCCAGAGCCACCTCCTTACTTGGAGCTCGTGTACTTGGTCACCGCCTTCGTGCCCTCGCTCACGGCGTGCTTGGCCAGCTCGCCAGGCAGCAACAGCCGCACAGCGGTCTGGATCTCGCGGGACGTGATGGTCGAGCGCTTGTTGTAGTGCGCCAGGCGAGAAGCCTCGGCCGCAATGCGCTCGAAAATGTCGTTCACGAAGCTGTTCATGATGCTCATCGCCTTCGACGAGATGCCCGTGTCAGGGTGCACCTGCTTCAGCACCTTGTAGATGTAGATGGCATAGCTCTCCTTCCTCTTGCGCTTCTTCTTCTTGTCGCCCTTCGAAATGTTCTTCTGCGCCTTGCCAGCCTTCTTGGCGGCCTTCCCGCTAGTCTTGGGCGGCATCTCGAACCAACGTACGGCAGCAGCAACACCAGTAGCAAGCGCTCCGCTCTAGTCAGCGTCTCCCCACACAGTGGCACCCGCCGCCAGCCGCCGCCGCACCTTTACCAGCTCGCCCTGTTGCGGCCGCCGACCAATGGGGCGCGCGCGCATCCGGCCGCCGCACCCGAGCCCATAAAGCACCCCCACCCCGGCTGCGCCGGCACGGGAGACCGCGCTGAGCCGCCGTAGCGAGAGGACGCACAGGCTCACCGCTCCGCTTTGTCTCGCTGGCGCTTTTGTTCCGCGCGTCTTTGTCTGCGCGCCTTTGTTAAGGCACGCGGTCACTGGCGTGTGCGTTACGGAAGCTGCCGCGAACCTCCACAGCTGACTACTCGCTTGCGAGTGATTCAGCGGCGAAATTGTCGTGCACACCACGTTCGGCTGCGAATCAAATCGATTCAGTAATCGATTTGTGCCGCGCCTAGGGACCGTTAGGGCACGACGTGATCCAGGACCCCCTTCACGTGGGACAAGTCCGCGGTCACTAGAGTAGAGACGACCACCCTTCCCTACCTACCATACAGCTGACCGATGGACCGACTAACGACCACTGACGCTGACCAGGCATATTTGCCCACCGCTGACGCGAACCACGATGACCGAGCGTTCATTCTCATGAACAAGCTCGCTCATGGGGGCTCTTACCCCGGTCGAGATGCCGACGAAGCGGCCATACTGACCTTCTGTAAAATCCGGAAGGCCGCTGCACTACCGAGCTTGGGGCAGCAAGAATCGGGCGAGCCACCGAGAGCCTCGCCGGTTGCACCGCAAGAAATTGCGGTCCCGGCGACGGCGGCCTCGAAGGGAGCTGCGCCGCTGGACTCGACCACCCAAGAGGTCGATGTTCCCCCGGTTGCCCCATTGGCCCCGAAGCCACAAGAAGAACCCCTTGTCTCGCTAGTAGACGCGCCGTCCTGCGCTGGGGACATCCCTGCGGTCTGGACGGGCGCTAAGACAGCACAAGAGGCTACCGAGATGGAGGTCATCGACCTCCCTGACGCGAACCTTGCCGAGGCAATCGCCGAGGCAGAGAGTCGCGATGCAGACCATGAAGACGCCCGTGCGCCCAGGAAGCGCCGGGCCACGACACACGACGACTCAGACACACACTCCTCGACCTCTGACTCTGCAAGGCCGAGGAAGAAGGCACCCAGAGCCTCCCGCGCTGCCGCTGCAGCGGCTGGGAGGGCTGGTGCTAGTGCCACCAAGGCACCACACCCGACGAGGACGCAGCAGCCCACTGCGACAGTCGCTGCCCCCAGGCAGCCTGATGAGGACGGCTTTGTTGCCCCACCTAGGAGGCACACCGCCAAGGCTGCCGCACTGCAGCCACCGCAGCCGCTGCCGACCACAAATGCGTTCGCAGGGGCGGACGCAGACGAGATGGAGGACGACGAGGCGCCCCTGGTGCCGCCACAGAGGAAGCCGCCGCCCCCACCGCCTATCGTCGTCCAATGGGACGGCGAGTACAAAAACTTTGAGCAAAAGATCGGCAGGTTGGCCGCGTCAACCACCGTTAAGCCTGCCGGCGGTGGTGACCTCTACAAGGTCACGGTCACGACACATGACGAATACCGTGCGGTGATGGACGCCATCTGCAAAGACGGCCTCCATTGCTTCACACACCCCTCTGAGCCGCTCAAACTCCTGAAGGTGGTATTCCGCCACCTTCCCCTCAAGTTTGGGGCGGACTACCTCCGCGAGGAGCTCGAAGACATGGGATTCGGCATCAGGTCCACAGGCCTGATGAAGTCTCCCAGGACCCACCGCGACATGCCGCTGTACCAAGTTGTCCTAGTCGACAACCTGGAAAATAGAAAGATCTTCCAGGTACAGCGGGTCGGCCGTGTCAAGGTCGAGGTCGAACCGCTTAGGGCCAAAGGAAAAAGGGCCCAATGTTTCTCCTGTCAGCGGCTGGACCATGTCTCAAGGTACTGCTCCATGCCCCCCCGCTGCGTCAAGTGCGCGGGACAGCATGAGAGCCGATCTTGCGGACTCCCCCGCGAGGACAAACCGACCTGCTGCAACTGCGGCGGGCCGCACGTTGCATGCTACAGAGGCTGCACGGCCTTCCAGAGGGGCCGGAACCAGCAGCGAGGCAGAGGTGCTCCGTCTAGAAAGGTGCACTCTACCACCAGCTTCGCTGCCGCCACCAAAAGCGGGCTGCAGCGCTCCGACCTCCACGACAGAGAGATACAGCAGCCGTCTGCGCCGTCCACGGCTCCGCCCGAGAGGGCGGTGGCCGCGCCTGACGCGCGGGTCACCCGCTCGCGCAGGCGTCGCCGGCGCGGGGGGCGTGCCACCCGTGCCGCAGCGCAACAGACAGCCACCGACACTCCGCCGCAGCAGCAGCAATCAACCCGCGCTGCGCCTCGCCTACGGCCAGATACTGACGCTTCGCGACAGTCAACGCCACCAGAGAGCCCCCAGTCAACCGCCCCTGTGGCGGAGGTCGCCCCAGCGGCCCCTGGCGTCTCCACGGCACCAGAAGCAGCAGCCGAGCTCCGATCGCTTCTGCGATCGTTGAGCCAGGTGCTCGAGCAACTCCCGGTGCTCGTCACCGCGGCCACCGCGGCCCTCCAGGCCAGCGTAGCTCCCCAACCCCGCCATGGATAATCACCATGTCCACGGCCTCACCATCTGCGCGTTTAACGCCAACAGCCTGTACCCACAACAAGGGGAATTCAGGGAGTTCTTGCGCGACGAGGCAATAGATGTCTGCCTCGTGTGCGAGACCTTCCTGAAGCCTGGGGTGCATGTGAATGTTGCCAACTACCGGTGCTACCGCACCGACAGGCTGACCCACGGCGGAGGGACGGCCGTTTACATCAAGGCCTCCCTGAAGCACCATGAAGTTCAGCTTCCGCCCCTTGCCGCAGTGGAAGCCACTGGGGTGGCTGTTACCACTACGGCAGGGGTGATCACCTTCGTCGCGGCTTACAGGCCGCCGAGGGGACATCTCCAGGAGGCTGACTTCGATGTCCTACTGGCGTTGCGCGGGAAGATTTTCATTGCGGGTGACCTTAACGCTAAGCACACGCAGTGGAACTCCCGCCTCACCAACACCAGTGGCCGCCGCCTCCTCCGCGCCACGCAACGGCATGGCGCGATTGTGCTGGGGCCTTATGATCATACGGTATTTCCCAACCGAGGCCAGTCTGACGTGCTCGACATCGCGGTTCTGAAAGGTGTCGGGCACTTCACGTCTGCCACCGTCCGTAGCGCCCTGTCGTCCGACCACCTCCCGGTGGTCTTCGACATGGACGTCATAGGAGCGTCCCTGCCGGCCGCCCGCCGCAACTTCCGCGGCATCGACGAGGCGCGCTTCCGAGCGGAGGTCTTAGACCGCCTCGAGGGAGCGCCTGACCCGTACGTGGAGGGTGCCGACGGGGCACTGAACTTCCTCACGCGCCACACACTCGCGGCCGCAGAGGTGGCCACCCCCAGGCGGCCAGGACGGCCGCGCGAGATGTCGCGCCAACTCCCGCCGCACATCCTGGAGGCGATCACGGACAAGAATCGCCTCTTTCGGGAGTGGCAGCTCACGCGGCTGCCGGCAACGAAACGCCGCCTCAACAGGGCTCGGCGCGAGATTCGGGCAGCAATCGAGGAACACAGGAACCGCGACTGGGCGGGCCTTGTGGCCACACTCACGACAACGGACGGCAGCGCATGGCGGACCGCCAAGCGCTTCCTCCGGAGACACCATCGCGTTCCGCCTCTCCAAGTGGGGGGAAACGTCGTCTGCGAGCCAGACACAAAGGCGAGTGTCCTCGCAGACACATTCGCGGAGAACTTCCAACCCGCCGAAGGCGTCGTCGACGTCGACCACGTCCGCATGGTGGAGGACCGCCTGCCGGTCTTCCTCGCTGCGCGGGCCGACGACGACGAGATCGAGGAGATATCGGCAGAGGAAGTAGACCTGCAACTCCGTCGCCTCAATCCCAAAAAGGCGGGTGGCTCGGACGGGGTCACCAACTGTCTGCTGAAGATGCTGCCGCCGGAGATACACCAGACTCTGGCGGACATCTTTAACAGCATTCTTCGCACTGGCACCTACCCTTCCGCGTGGAAACACGCGGAAGTGATTGCCATTCCAAAGAGCGGGAAGGACCCCCGCCAGGCAGCGAATTACAGGCCGATCAGCTTGCTCCCGTCCCTCTCAGAAGTATTTGAGCGGCTGTACGTGGGGCGGCTGCTCCGCCACGCCACGGAGCAGCAACTCATCCCGGAGGAGCAATTTGGGTTTCGGAGCGGCCATTCCACCAGCCAACAGCTGCTGCGCCTGGTGGAGCAGGCGATGCGAGCGCTGGAGACGCGGGAGTACCTCGGGGCGGTGCTTCTTGATGTCTCCAAGGCCTTCGACTGCGTGTGGCACGACGGCCTCGTGTACAAACTCTTTGCACACGGGGTACCGACGTCACACGTGGTCCTGCTGCGCTCGTATCTCTCGGGACGAACGTTCCACGTCCGAGCAGACGGTGGCATCTCCACAGATAGACAGATCCGCGCGGGAGTACCACAAGGGTCGGTACTCGGCCCCCTGCTGTACTCCCTCTACACAGCCGACGCTCCGCGGGTGGCACGCGTGGAGTTAGCACTTTATGCTGACGACACAGCGCTGTTCACCCGCAGCATGAACGCGGCCGAGATGCGCCGTCGCCTCCAGCTCGGATGTGACGTCCTGGGAGCCTGGTCCACCAAATGGCGACTCAAATTTAACGCCGCAAAGAGCCAGGCCATTGTCTTCAGCAGGAAAAGGCTACCTCCGAACCTGCAGCCAGTCACGATCATGGGAGGCCCCATTCCATGGTTGCGGACAGGAAAGTACCTCGGGGTGACGCTCGATCGGCGCCTGACGTGGCTCCCCCACGTCCGCGAGGTCAGGGGGCGAGCAGTGGGACGTCTTCGTGCGCTGTACCCGCTGCTCAACCCCTCCTCCACACTCCCGCCAAGACACGGCCTCTCTCTGTATCTGGCCCTGGTACGGCCGATACTAGAGTATGCGGCCGTGGTGTGGGGCAACGCTGCCGCCACACACATCGCGGTGCTTCAGCGAGTACAGAACAGGGCGCTGCGCCTTGCCCTTCATAAGCCGCCTCGCTATCCTACGAGGCTTCTGCACGAGGAAGCAGGCGTCCCGCTACTGCGGGACCGCTTCCGGCACATCGCCAGAGGGTTCTACAACGCTGCAGAACACTCTGGCAGCCGCCTGATTCGTGGGCTGGGCCACCAGGTCCACCACAGGCCGACTACACGTTGGCCCGACCTCCTGCGGGAGTAAACAAACTCCCACGGAGGCGATGACGCCACATAGAGCGCCTCCCTAGTCAGAGGCGCTCACCGAGGAAAATCCCTGAAGTTAGGAAACCAAATTCAAAAGAGAGGTATATGCAGGAACAGCAGCTACGCTGCTTACCCTGCCTCCACACCTGGCAGATGTTGCCAGTGTTTTGCAGTGAGTGAGTGCGCCGGCACGCACTCCGCTGCTCGACTCGCTGCCGCTCGCACCGGTCGTTTTCGTTTCCGTTTCGTGTGCACCGTCGCTAGCCCATCGCCATGTCCGGACGCGGAAAGGGAGGCAAAGTCAAGGGCAAGTCAAAGTCCCGCTCAAGCAGGGCTGGGCTCCAGTTCCCGGTCGGCAGAATCCACCGCCTCCTGCGCAAGGGAAACTACGCAGAGCGCGTCGGCGCCGGGGCGCCCGTCTACCTCGCCGCCGTCATGGAGTACCTCGCGGCTGAGGTGCTCGAGCTGGCCGGAAACGCGGCCCGCGACAACAAGAAGACGCGCATCATCCCGCGCCACCTGCAGCTTGCCATCCGCAACGACGAGGAGCTCAACAAGCTCCTGTCGGGCGTCACCATCGCACAGGGTGGTGTCCTGCCCAACATCCAGGCCGTCCTGCTGCCAAAGAAGACCGAGAAGAAGGCCTAAAGGAGGCCAGGCAATCGCAGCGCCGCGTGCTCCCCTGCACGCAACGCGCTTTGCCGGCTCGGCCCACAACAATCGGCCCTTTTCAGGGCCACCACACAAACCTACGTCCAAAGCAAAATTTCAGTCGTCCTCGCCGCACCTTGTTTTGTTTTGTTTTAACTTTGCACTTTCACAGCACAGCCGCCGCCGGCGCACGTCCGCCATCTTGTCGTCCACACAGCCCGTGTGGCCCAACACACACACACACACATTTTGCACGGTCGCAGTCGCCTTCCAAACGACAACGGCAGCAATAATGACCATTGTTAAAGGGAGGCGTGTCGACACACCGCCCTCCACTCCCGCGCGCAACGGCCGTCGACACGAACGAAACAAACAGCTGATCCGGCCGCCTATGCCCACACGCCTTGCCTCGGAAACCCCAACGCCGCCGCAAACACACAGAGCCAAACCACGCAAGCAAATAATCACCGCCTCTCGCACAACAACACACAGCCCGCCATCTCCATCGCGATCGATACAAAGACACACAATAACAAACACACAAACGAAGCAGCTCCACACACAGCCAGCCACATGACACGTTTCCTTTCCTTCTCCCCTCCCAGTCACATCACGTCGCTCAAACGGAAAGAAAGAAAGAAAGAAACAAACAAACAAACAACACAGCGCACACACGCAGCAACAACACAGACTCTTTCGCACTTTTCAACTTCCGAACAGTGTGGTGGCCCTGAAAAGGGCCGTTTTCTAGTCTCTCCCACCCACAAGCACGGCCGCGGGAAGGCCAGCGCCCGCTGCGACGCAGCCTAACCGCCGAAACCGTACAGGGTGCGCCCCTGCCTCTTCAGGGCGTACACCACGTCCATGGCCGTCACAGTCTTGCGCTTGGCGTGCTCAGTGTACGTCACCGCGTCGCGGATCACGTTCTCCAGGAACACCTTCAGCACCCCGCGGGTCTCCTCGTAGATCAGACCAGAGATGCGCTTCACGCCGCCCCTGCGAGCCAGGCGGCGGATGGCGGGCTTCGTGATGCCCTGGATGTTGTCGCGCAACACCTTGCGGTGCCGCTTGGCGCCACCCTTGCCGAGCCCCTTTCCTCCCTTGCCGCGGCCTGTCATCCTTCCTTCCTCGGGCAAAGCAAAACGTGCACAAACAGCAGCTGCAGCGGCTGGCGAGTCGGCTACGGTCTGCGCCCAGCGCGCCCGCCGCCCCCCTATATAGACTCTGGCCCGCCCTCCCCCCACCACGCGCAACCGAGGGCATATAAGCGCAGCACGGAGGCGCGCGGGCCCGTTGTCAAGGCAGCACCGGACGCCGCGCCGCACCTAACCTCCACGCACGCCGCTCCGCTACCGCTACCGCTACCGCCATGGCCCGCACAAAGCAAACGGCCCGCAAGTCCACCGGCGGAAAGGCGCCGCGCAAACAGCTCGCCACCAAGGCGGCGAGGAAGAGCGCGCCCGCCACCGGAGGCGTCAAGAAGCCCCACCGCTACAGGCCGGGCACCGTCGCCCTGCGAGAAATCAGGCGCTACCAGAAGAGCACAGAGCTGCTCATCCGCAAGCTGCCATTCCAGCGCCTAGTGCGCGAGATCGCCCAGGACTTCAAGACCGACCTGCGCTTCCAGAGCTCCGCAGTCATGGCCCTGCAGGAGGCCAGCGAGGCCTACCTCGTCGGCCTCTTCGAAGACACCAACCTGTGCGCAATCCACGCCAAGCGCGTCACCATCATGCCCAAGGACATCCAGCTCGCGCGCCGCATCCGCGGCGAGCGCGCCTAAACCGCGCCGCGGCACCGCACCGCACAAACAAAAACGGCCCTTTTCAGGGCCACTAACATCTCTCCGTCGCGAGCAAACTTTGTCGGTCGCCTGCCTCTCGCCCCACAACCACACAAAAACAAAAACAACCACCACTTCCCGTCCGTCCGCCACACCCGCTCACTCTGCCTGCCTGCTAGCAGCGCGCAACAATCGCACATCATCCCTCCCCGGCCGCTCAAAGCGCACAATACCCAACGGCCGACGTCACACCGCACGGGTGGCTGGCCGGCCGCCGCCGCTTTCGTTTCGAAAACAAAACCCGCACCGACGGCCAACGGCCAGGCAGGCGCGCTCTACACGCCACCGAAATCCCCGCCGACTCCTTCCACATCTCAACGTGCCCCCCGTTGCAAAACATAACACACACAAAGACCGGACACGACGAGACAAGACATCCGAGAAGAACTGAACGCAGGCAAGCCAACCAACGTATTCAAAAACAACGTGACAGAAAACCAACCGTCGGCCGCCGCCAAAAAGCAACGGCGACACTCAACCACGACAACAACACCACCGCTACCGCTACCGCTACCGCCGCCCACACCCGCCACCGACCCCCGCAATCCAACCACCACGGCACGCAAACAGCATCCCCACGGGCATACAGACAGACAGACACCCACACCAAACGCAACACGACAATCAAAACCTTCCCCGACGTGCTTTGATGGCCCTGAGAAGGGCCGTTTTGGGCCGCGCGTCTCTTGCGCGCCACTAGACGACGACGGGGGGTGGGGACGACGGAGCCAAGCGCCAAACCCTTCCTTTCCCATCTCTTTCTCCTCTACTCTACTTCTTCTTCTTGGGCGAAGCCTTCGCCTTAGACGGCGTCGTCGCCTTCTTCGGGCGCGGCGCCTTCGGCTTCTTCGTCGGAACCTTGGCGGCCTTCTTCGCCTTCGACGGCGACTTGGCCTTGGCCGGCTTGGCCGCAGCCGCCTTCTTCGCACCCGCGGGAGCGGCCGACGCCGCAGACGCCTTCTTGGCGGCGCCCGCCTTCCGACCGGTCGCCGCCTTCACACCACCAGCCTTCTTTGCGCCGGCCGCACGGGCGCCCTTCTTCTCCTTGCTGGCCGGAGCGGCGCGCTTCTTCTTGGGACCGCCAGCACGAGCCTTGCCGCCCTCGGCCGCCCCCCCGCCGCCGGCGCCGGCAAGCTTGAACGAGCCGGACGCGCCCTTCCCCTTCGTCTGCACCAGCTCGCCCGCCACGACGGCCGACTTGAGGTACTTCTTGATAAACGGCGCCAGCTTCTCCGCGTCCAGCTTGTAGTGCGCGGCAATGTACTTCTTGATCGCCTGCAGCGACGACCCGCCGCGCTCCTTCAGACTCTTGATGGCCGCCGTCACCATCTCAGAGGTGCGCGGGTGCGCAGGCTTGGCGCGCGGCTTCTTCGCAGACGACGCAGACTTGGCCTTCTTCGTAGTGCCGGTGGCGGCGGGTGCCGCAGCAGTCTCGTTCGTAGCCGCCTGATCTGCCATTTCGACGACGCGCGTAACACACAGCGAGAGCGAGAGCGAGAGCGAGCGGGACGGCAGGCACGCAAGCACAGCACAGCAGAGCAGAGAATCACAAGGGCCCAGCCAGTGTCGCGGGCGGGCGCGGACGGCCGAGAGAGCGGCCGCCACTCTGCGCGCCGCCGCGCCGCGCCTCCCGCGCTTGCTACCGCCCAACGTCCGACAGCCTGTGCGGAGCAGCCCCAAACCTGCGCCACAACCGCCCGCGCCTTTCAAACCACCGAGGATGGGGCTACACACAGCCACACCACAGTCGCCAACCAGTCGCCACGGCAGCGCCGCAAACCACGGCCAAACTGCAGCTACCGCGCGCTACAGCCTGGGTCGGCCCGCCGAGAATCGCCGCCCCCGCCCAAATGCCGCCCCCACAGCCCCAGCCGACGACCCGCCACAATGGCCAAACCTTCGGCAAAACTCCCACACCGTCGCCGCGGCAGCCCGGCCAGCGCGGCCGGCGCCACAGCCACACAAGCCGAGGCGTGCGGCGATGACGGCCGTGCAAACGCGCCTCCGCCGCCCCATCGCCTTCCGTCGCCCTCCCGCCGTTTCCCGATCGGCCCGCAGCCGTCGGGCCACATCGCGCGCCGTCCTCCTCCTCTCGCCCGCCAACATTCACAGCCGTTTCTCAACAATTGCCCGCCGCAAACGGACGCCGCCTGCGCAACAGGCGCCGCCGCCCCTCGCCGCTTCCGACCCAACCCCTCGACCGAGGCAAACCGCAATCCGAATCTACAGACCAACCCAATCTGCCGTCAGCACACACGACAGCCGACCTTACACGTTACGCGTTACACATTACGTTTACACGTCTAGGTTAGGTTAGGTTAGGTTAGGTTAGGTTAGGTTAGGTGGACGTGGGTTAGGTTAAGGGGACTTGGGTTAGGTTAAGCGTCAAACTTAGGTTAAGCATTCAAACACGTCAGGCGTCAGAGGTTAGGTTAGGTTAGGTTAGGTTAGGTTAGGTTAGGTTAAGGGGTCAGTGCTAGGTTAAGAAGCGTCAAACGTAGGTTAAAAAGCGTTCAAAAACGTGAGGCGTGAGCCGGACAGCTTACCTTACGTAGACGTTAGGGGCTCAGGCTGAGCTCACCTCACCACAGGTTCGGTTCGGTTCGCTCAGCTCACCTCAGCTCAGCGTAAAGCGCCGAGGTCAGGCTACGTTCGTTCACCTTCGGGCGCCACACTTTCGGTTGAAAGGTCGCGACGGGACGACGTCGGCAGGCACGCCGCAAACAAACAAACAAACAAAACGTACAGACGACGTCGAAAAACCGCCGACAGACGGGGAGCAGCACGACCACGACCAGATACCGAGCGCGAACGAGACACACGCGAACCACCCCCACCGGCCAAAGGGCACCACACAACAACCCAGAGCACCACGTGTCGACACCAGACCAACCCGCCGCTCACGCGACATGCCTGGCACCGAAGGGCAACCGCCCGCAACTGCGCTTTCCGCGCCGGCCCGGATGCACGTCGTGCTACAACAACACCACTACCGTACACAGCCGCTGTTCACAACATCACTATCATGCGCGCCCGCGGCTCGCCGCCGTCGCAGTCGCACCCCCAACGCCAGCACTTTTGCACCACCATTCACACGCACCGCAACACAGCTCGCCGACACAGCCGAACAAAACAAACACCACACAACAACAACAACAACAACAACAACGCCGCCGCCGCCGCCGCCGCCTCTACTTGTGCCGGCGACCCACCCCGCCGATGGCGCACCTTTCGCCAGCCGGCAATCGACACGCACCCACCCACCCACCCACCCACCCCCGGGGCCCAGTGCAAAAAAAAAAAAAAAAAAACAAAACACACACACACACACACAAACGACACGGGAGGCGCACACCGCCACTTCGCGCGCACGCCACCAACCAGTCGTCGTCTCAAAATAACAAACAAAAACCAAAAAACAAACAAAATAAACTAACAACTAGGGCAACACAAATCAAAACAAAAAACGCCTCGCACGAACCGCCCACAAAACGAACAAGCACACGCACAGGCACAGCCTCTGCTGGCGACCACGACGCAGCGGCACGCTGCTCCTGTCCCGCGCCCCGCGCCCCACTCGATTCACAACTCACGCGACACCGTCAACGACGGGCTCGCTTCCCGCAACCTACCACCTTTCCGCCACGACGCACAGCCCCAGCCCCACCCGACGACGCCCGTGGCAACGACTGCACTTTCACCACCGCCTCCCCCCAACACACACACAGCCAGCCAAAAACGCACTCGCGACCCACACATGCACGTGCATCGGCACACGCCAACCAGTCAACGTCGACAACCACACGCAAGGCTCGAAACGAAACCGGCGTCCTTCCACGTTGCCATCAAGCTACACGACACAAGACACAAGGAACCAACACAACAGCCGGCCCCACTAATTCCCACTCTCACGCCGCAAAAAGCACACCGAAACCGCCAAACGCACGCACATTCCCCTTCGCACTGACACCGACCGGCTCGCTACCACACCTCCCGGCAGCCGTTTCACAAACATGACACGGCGTGACGCGACATCACGGGCCTACGCACACCGGACCCACTCACACTCTCTCCTTTCCTTCTGTTTTTCCCGACGCCTTCGGCCGGGCACACGCGGCACAACGCCGCCAATTCACCACACCGCCCACACAGTCGACAAGCGCCCGCCCTGTACGGCACACGCAACGACGCAGCGCAGCAAAGGGCGCCCGCAACACATACCTCTCCTCTCTCTCTCTCTCTCTCTCTCTCCACCGCCCGACGCGCCAACCGCCACACCACACCGCCAGCCACTCGCACATTGTGCACTGCCACCAGCCACACGTCCAACACGCCGCGCCGCCTCCGGCCACCCGCCAGGGGGCGCTCACGTCCGCGACAACAGCGCGGCCCGCCGGGCCGAACCGAACCGAGCCGCCGCTGCTGCTCTGCACTCGGCACGGCCACACCCTGCTGCAGGCCGGGCTCGTCTCCCTGTACGCGTCTGCCTGCGCATCAACACAACGGGGCAAGTGAGCAAACCCCGTCACAACACGCCACATCGCGCAATGGCCGTGCCGACCTTTTTCTCTCTACCGCCATCCCTTCTTCTCGCGTTTTACTCGTTGTTGCTGCAGCGGCGCACACCTACACATCCACAGCCCCAGCCGGCCTCACCTCAGGGCCCGCCGCCAGCGTCTCCTCCTCGGGCACAGGTGCGGTGCTGTGGCCGCCCATCCAACCGCATTGCTGGCCGTCCAGTCCAGCCGCCAGGCGTTCCCACTGCCGCGCACCGACCCTGCTGCAGAAAACGAAGCATGGCCAGACCGACCGACCGATACACAAAGCAAGCCGTCGCCTCGCCTCGCCTCTCGTCCTTCCTTCCGCCCCCGCCATTCTCACACCACCGCCTCTCCACTTTCGCCCCCCCCCCCCTCCCTCCTTTTTTTTTTTTTGTTTCTTTCTTTCTTTCTTAGGGCCCTCTCTCCTTACAGCACCGCCTGCAGCAGCGGATTTTTGCGCCCACACGCCTACTCCTACCACCATTACCTTGCCCTGCCCTGCCCTGCCCTGCCCTGCCCTGCCCATCAACGTCGCAGTCGAACCGACGCTTGCCAACAACACACTGCCCACGTTCCTTTCTCTTTTCGGCCTACGCCCATTACGCGCCGCCGCCACAGCCTATTATTCTCCCTTCCCTTCCCGTCCCACAACACACCGACGTCATCACACGCACCCAAAACAGGGGCCACGACCGTGTTCCTCGCCCACTCCCATCCCGCACGGTACGCACATTCCCAACTACTACCGCGCACCCTCCCTTTCCAATCTGTGTGTCTCTGTGTCTGTGTCCTGTCCGCGCGTGACGCCTCTCAACATCCGCCGTCCCCCGTCCCGTTTTCGCCCCCATGCCGTCGTCGCGCCGCCTCCTCCTCCTCCCCGTCCACCGCCGCCCCTGTCCGCCCCGCACCACACCATACACCGCTGCTTGTCCCGGCCGTTGCCACCAAAGGCGCCGACCGCAAACGCGCCACGCCGCAGCCCCCGTGCGTCTCGCTCGCTTGCATCTCCGTGCCGACGCTGCCTCTCTTCCCGCACGCACTCGACCTCGACAACACAGTCTTTGGCTCCGCCACTGCGTGTTCCGGTGGTACGCACGCTGCAACACGTATGTACTCATTACCAGAGCGATGGCGAGGCATGACAGCATCTCTGTCTGACCAGAGAGTTATTTATCGTTGCTAGTCGGCGCTTGGACCGCGCCAGACGACAGTAGTGGCACGCAGCGAGTCGCCAGGAACAGTTGTTATATATATTGTAGCGCGAGTCGGGAGAGGTAGTAGTCGTCAGTCGACAGTCGTAGCGGGTGGACGGTTGTACTGAGCGGGCGTCGGCGGCGTGCTCTGCTCGTCTCGCGACTCTGGTCACGGTTCGGGACGATGTACAGTATATTGTGTTACAATAACAAGGTAGTGTGAAGCTGCATTGCGCAAATCTGATAACGTATGTTCATTGTACTTATTTTGTTCAACAACAAATGCCCCAATATTACTTTTTTTCTAAAGTAACCTTTTTTTTTTTTTTAAAGAAAAACATTCACTTTTTAAAGACTACTTCCTATGGCATTTCCCTCCAAGGAGTGCAAATTAATTACCAGCCAGCACTCATTCATTGCACACAGCTGTGTAAGGGGTATCTACAATTGAGGAGCAGATATATAAATGCACTTTTTTTTTTGTGTGTGTGTCTCTTTTTCATTGGGGTAACGATCTTTGGCTCTTTTTATTCTGAATACGCTGCTGCCCTCATACAATGTATCAGGTTTCATTATGTCTGTTGCACTGTTACTTATCGTTGGGTTTGTTTTGTAGGGACGTTAACATTCTGGCACATTTTTATTATCATCAGACTCTCTGCTATTTGTGCAGGGAGGTTATACCTGGGTCCATTTCCATTTACATTTTAATCTTGATAGACTTTTTGTTTTCTTTTTTGTTTCTTGTTGTTTTCCCTTCTTTTTTTGTTGTTTTTTTGTTTGTTTTGTTTTTCCCACTCTCACCACCACCGCCGCATCACGCCATGGCCTCCCCCTTACGTTTTTGGTTTCTTTTTCTGTTCTTCAACTGCTTCAACATCACCGCGCCCCATTTCCACACCACAGCCATCAGCCTCCAAGACGGGCAGGCGCAGTGTGCCATTTCCGGCGCACAAGCACACCCCGTACGGTACTCTCCTCGCCCCCACGCCACCAACAACACAGCGACCACGCGGCTTTCAGGCATGGCACGGCACCGGCGAAATGCGCCGCCCCCGCCCCCGCCCCCGCCCCCGCCCCTCCGCGCATCCGTCCGTCTCGCCACGTTCACTGACAGCCGCGTCTGCGGCTACACCACGACAACCACAACACAACAACGCTCCCCTCCCTGGCACCTCATTGTTTTTCTCCTCCTCTTTTGCACAAAACCACAACGCCGAGCACAGGCGCAAGCCACCCACACCGCGCCCCTCCCCGTCTTTGGCCGCCGCTCCTCGTTTGCCCCCTCCCATCTCCCGAATGCCATGCCAGCAGCGTTACGCATGCCCCTCCCCTGTCCACACAACACTACCGCCAAACGAACAGCCTTCCGGGCCACATGCAGGGCACGCCCACCTCCAAACACTGCCAATTCACGGACGCAATTCGCTAAACACACACACACACACACACTTTCTCGACACCTTTCTGTAGGGAGGGTGCGTCATCTCGACCGTGACAGAGTGACGGCAACTATCGACGATCCATTTCCCCCCACTGGTAAAACATGTCCACTAAACACCTACATACATCATTCAAGTACACAGACAATAGCATACACACAATGGGAGGGCACACGAACATGGACGGCACGGCACTGTCATACACTCTTCCTCAGAACCATATCAACAAACGTTACGTACATCCGGGAAAGCGAAAGCAAAAAGCACAAGCAAAGGGCAAAGCCCAATGCAGCCGTCAAAGGTAAGGTAACGTTCACCACGGCAGACACTTGCAGCCGCGCCGCCGTTAAACGCATTTCAGTGCGGCTCCAATACGCCTCCGACACGGGAACGTTCCGTTGCTCTACGAATGCGTTTCTCCCTTTGTCCCTTCCTCTCTCTTTTGCCCCCCCTCTGTCCTTTCCTCCTGCACTCTTGCCTCATTCCTCACGTTCTGCCCAGACATTCGACCGATCAAAGTCAACCTTTCGTTACCGTTCTCAGCGCGACGGTGTACAACAGTATGACGGGTGTGCCCAAAGACTTCGGTTCAGTTGCGTGACGCCGGTCTATCGCGCCGATCGACAGTTACACAAAACTATGTCAAACAAACAAATACATACATACCGGATGGACACAGACAAACACGTGTACAGACATTCGCCAAAAACGACCGCCGCCGCCGCCGCCGCCGCCGCCGCCGCCGCCGTCGTCTAGCGTCGCGCTTACTGTACTGCACTGGACACGCGTGCATCTCGAATGACGACATCGGTGTGCGTGCGTCCTACGCAATCAGTCAGACACGGCTATCAAAAATCAGAGTCGAATGGTACATCATCGTGCGTGTCGCCGTACACGTACAGTACAATACAAAACAACAATGCGTCTCTTAATGGC
Source organism: Schistocerca americana (assembly GCF_021461395.2). Taxonomy (NCBI): domain Eukaryota; kingdom Metazoa; phylum Arthropoda; class Insecta; order Orthoptera; family Acrididae; genus Schistocerca; species Schistocerca americana. The sequence continues at coordinate 71,644,199 of NC_060126.1, read as the reverse complement.
ACGTTCATTTCAACGTCACTCCACACACCTCCACGCTGCAGTTACGTCGCACCATTGTCAACTCGGCGTACTGCAAAGGGAATAGTGGGCGGCAAAACATTCCACATTTCACCCTCGCCATGTGTGATGTGCAAACCAAACCCGCAGACGGCCGTCGTTACGGTGACACACAACGCCAACGAGGCGTGCCACCATTCCACGCCACGGCGACCAACCTCGTGGCCGTACCCCGCAACAACGCTTTGACGCGGACCCCCCCACCCACGATCAAAATGCACACATCACAGCCGTCCACAAAACAACAACAACAACAACAACAACAACAATTCCGCCCTTCCGGCAAAGGCACGTTGGTGGCCCTGAAAAGGGCCGTTTTGCCGCTCTCGCAACGGAGGAGCCTTCTCCATCCTTCCTTCCATTCCAGAGCCACCTCCTTACTTGGAGCTCGTGTACTTGGTCACCGCCTTCGTGCCCTCGCTCACGGCGTGCTTGGCCAGCTCGCCAGGCAGCAACAGCCGCACAGCGGTCTGGATCTCGCGGGACGTGATGGTCGAGCGCTTGTTGTAGTGCGCCAGGCGAGAAGCCTCGGCCGCAATGCGCTCGAAAATGTCGTTCACGAAGCTGTTCATGATGCTCATCGCCTTCGACGAGATGCCCGTGTCAGGGTGCACCTGCTTCAGCACCTTGTAGATGTAGATGGCATAGCTCTCCTTCCTCTTGCGCTTCTTCTTCTTGTCGCCCTTCGAAATGTTCTTCTGCGCCTTGCCAGCCTTCTTGGCGGCCTTCCCGCTAGTCTTGGGCGGCATCTCGAACCAACGTACGGCAGCAGCAACACCAGTAGCAAGCGCTCCGCTCTAGTCAGCGTCTCCCCACACAGTGGCACCCGCCGCCAGCCGCCGCCGCACCTTTACCAGCTCGCCCTGTTGCGGCCGCCGACCAATGGGGCGCGCGCGCAACCGGCCGCCGCACCCGAGCCCATAAAGCACCCCCACCCCGGCTGCGCCGGCACCCCGCACGCACGCACGCACGCACGCGGACTCGTGTTCGAGATGGCGAGCGAGCAAGACGTTTGCGACGCGCGCGCGGTCGCGGCAGCTGCCGCCGCCGCGCCGGAGCTGTCTGATCGCCGTCCGGCGGCGCCTGCGCCGTCGGCGGCCCCGTCGGACGCTCCACTTATGACGACCCGGCAACCCCAGGAGGACCAAGAGTATATGACGACTACGCGCGACCAGGACGATGAGATGGACTACTCTACCGACCCTCCCCGTGAGGACTGCGCTGCCGGCGCCCCGCAGAGGGTGCTTCAGCGCAAGCGATCGGCTGTCACGTCCGCCAGTGACGACCCACACACTTCTGGTACGAGTGACGCTGGATTCAAGAAACCGCCACCTAAGAAGAGGGCGGCTCCACGACGGCGCCCGGCCGTTGTCCCTGTGCCTACTGCCAATCAGTACGACGCCCTACAGGATGGCGCCGACTCTGAAGATCCTGACGAGCCTCCACCGGCGGCCGCCGACGATGCTACACCTCGCTCCGGCCCTAAGCTGCCGCCGATTGTTATCGACTACCCTGACGATTATCTGACGCTTCGGGACTGGCTCCAGGCCAACCTCAAGAACGCTTTTACCGCCAAACACTGCGGCGAAGACCGCCTGAAGCTGACAGTCGCCACTACTGAAGATTACGTGGCTGTCATGGACATGGTTGGTGCACGTGGGATCCCAAACTACACCTTCCCCACTGTACGACCCAAAGTTCTCAAGGTTGCCATGCGAGGCATACCGCTGAAGATGAAGGCGGACGCCTTTAAGGACGGCCTCATCACTATGGGTTTCGCGCCCACTGCAGCCACCCGGATGAAGATGCCTGGTACCCAGCGCCCCATCCCTTTGATGGAGATCGTGTTGCCTGATACGCCTGATAACAGGCAAATCTACCAAGTCACCAGGTTTTATGACCTCTCGGTGACAGTCGAGAAGTTACGCGCACGGAAGGGCCTCGTCCAATGCTACAATTGTCAGGAGCTGGGCCACACTTCCCGCCTCTGTCGCATGAGGCCACGATGTGTCAAGTGTGGCGAGGGTCACCTCAGCCAGCAGTGTACCCGGTCCCGGGACGAACCAGCCACCTGTGCCCTGTGCAAGCGGGCTCATCCTGCGAGCTACCGCGGTTGCGCTGTCCACAAGGCAGCCAGCCGCCGCCAGCGTGGACTACCTCCCTTGCGGCAGACGTCCCGCTCCGATGGCCAACAGCAGCGGCGCCGAGCTGCGCCGCCACCTGCTACTCCTCCGCGACAACCCGCCCAGCGGCGCCTGCTTGCTGCTCGGGCGGACCTTGGTTACGCCGACGTCCTCCAGGGCCGGACGACGCCTCCTTCTGCCCCTGCTGTCCAGCCTCTGCGACGCTCTGAAGATGGGCCTGCTCCACCTGCTGCAGCTGCTGATTTCATCGCGGTCTTGCAAGAAGTCCAGGCCACCCTCGTGGCTGTCTCTGCCGCTCTGGCCCAGCTGCCGACCGCCATCACTGCTGCAGTCCATGCAGCCCTCCGAAGTTTCCCCGCTGCCACGGCGATCGCATCCGCTGGCCATGGCTCACAACCTTAGGCGCCACCAGACCTTCACGGCTGTAACGTGGAACGCGAATGGCCTCTTCCCTGCGCTTCTCGAATTCCGGCAGTTCCTCCAGGATTACAGCGTGGATGTGTGTCTCCTTACCGAGACGCACCTCAAACCTGGACTTCGAGCGAACGCCCCGAATTACGTCTGCTATCGCGACGACAGGCTGACGGCTGGCGGTGGGACAGCCATCTATGTCAAGCGGACACTCCGGCACTATCGTGTCCCTCTGCCGAGGTTGGACTCCTGTGAAGCTACGGCCGTCGCAGTGGAGACGTCCCTTGGAACGGTCATCTTTCTCTCGGTGTACCGGCCGCCACGAGGCCACCTCACCGTCCATGATGCTGACACTCTCCTTCGTGCTGGGGTCAAGCTCTTCCTCGCTGGCGACCTGAATGCCAAGCACCAGCTCTGGAATTCTCGGACGCTGAACGTCAGTGGGAGGCGGCTCTATCATGCTGCAGAGAGGGCACGAGCTTCTGTGTATGGACCTGCTGAGCCGACGCACTACCCTTCGAACGGCTCTGCTCCCGACGTTTTGGATATTTGTCTCGTCAAGGGTGTCGACTGGTTCGTCACCCCCGACGTTCTCCACGCCTTGAGCTCCGACCACTTGCCGGTGCTCTTTCGACTACATGTCACTCCGCTTCCACCAGCGGCGAAGCTCGACACCCGGAAGACCGACTGGCCGCGCTTCCGGCAGCTTGTTCTGCAACGCCTCCCGGATGAGCCACCTCCACTGGACACGGATGTCAATGCTGCTCTTCACACGCTGACTGCGGCTCTCACCACGGCTGTTGCTGACTCCACTACGCCTCCACGGGTTTCTTCAGTGGCAGCTCCAGCACTCCCTGCAGACTTACGGGACCTTATCCGAGAACGAAACCGTCTGAACAGAGTTTGGCATGAAACACGCCAGCCCGTGCTGAAGCGGCGCATCAATCATCTCCGCCGCGTCATCAAGGCTGCCCTTGCTGCTCACCGTATCCGCCGGTGGGAGGAGAAGCTTGCCTCAGTTGATCCTGGGGCCGACACGTGGGAGTTGGTCCGTTCCCTCACACGGCACCGCCCACACATGCCGCCGCTCACAACTACCGATGGACCTGCTTACACGCCCGCCGCTAAAGCCGAGGCCCTGGCGTCGACTTTTGAGGCCAACTTCCGGCCCCTTGCGGCGCCGGTCGACAACGAGAACGTCCGCACAGTGGAGACCAGACTTGCTGCCTTCCTCCACGGCGATCACGGTGACGCCACCATTGTCCCAACATCGGAAAGGGAGGTCACAGACCATCTTCGCCGACTTCCCCAGACGAAGGCCCCGGGGCACGACAACGTTGACGGGAGAGTCCTCCGCATGCTGCCCAGGATTGCCATCCTGTATGTGGTCGCTCTCTTCAACGCCATCTTTCACCAGCTGCAGTACCCAGACGCTTGGAAGAAGGCTGTCGTTGTGGCGGTCCCGAAGCCGGGCAAAAACAGGACAGTACCAGAGCATTATCGTCCCATCAGTCTCCTCCCGACGTTGAGTAAAGTTTTCGAGAGAATCCTCCTCTCTAGGTTCGGCCGGCTGCTCCACCAGGACAATATCATTCCTCGGGAACAGTTTGGCTTCCGCCAGCACCACTCCACCACTCAACAGTTGCTCCGCGTCGTCGAGGAGGCGACACTGGCGTTCAACAATCGGGAGTTTTGCGGCCTTGTCCTGCTCGATGTGTCCAAGGCCTTTGACACCGTCTGGCACCACGGCCTGCTCTTCAAGTTGTTCCATCTCGGCATCCCTTCGTGCTTCGTCCGCCTACTCGGCAACTACCTTGCGGGCCGTACTTTTGTCGTCCGAGTTGGCAGCACGTCTTCCTCTGTTCGCCCAGTCCTTGCTGGAGTGCCCCAAGGGAGCGTTCTGGGCCCGATATTGTATGCTGTCTACACCTCTGACCTGCCGATTTCCCCGAGGGTTGGTCGTGCCATCTATGCTGATGACACGGCCCTCTTCTCGCGCCATCGCAACATCGACGCCGTCCTCCGACGTCTGCAAGCTGCTCTGCAGGACCTCGAGCGCTGGGCCGCCGACTGGCGGATCGGCTTCAACGCCACCAAATCTCAGGCGATGCTCCTCACTCGCCGTCTCCCACCTGAAGTGCCACCACTGGTGCTTTGTAATCAGGCCATCACCTGGACCACGACTGCCACCTACCTCGGGGTCATTCTCGATCGCACCCTGACATGGAAGGCTCACGTCACTGCTGTACACCGGAAGACATCTCAGAGGGCCGGGGCATTGTACCCCATGCTCAACGAAACTTCCTCGCTCCCTGTCGCCAACGGACTGCATATCTATCGTACGTGCATTCGTCCGGTCATGGACTATGCCTGTGAAGTCTGGGGCAATGCTGCCCCCTCCCACATTCAGAGGCTCCAGCAACTACAAAACAAGCTCTTGCGCCGAGTTTACCATGTTCCGCGTGATTTCCCTCATCGCCCCCTCCATCAGGCGGCTGAGGAACCCCTCGTCCGGGAGAGATTTCAAGACGCAGCGCGCCGGTTTTATAATGCCACCCGCACTTCAGACAATCCCCTCGTCCGGAGGTTAGGACGACATAATGACCATCACGACCACTACAGGCGGCCCGTTGCCCTGATCGAATAATCAGGTCAGCCCAGAAGACTCACCACCACTTCTACCTCTCAGCGATTTCCAGGTATCATACGCGCTGACCACCGCCAACCACACCCTGCAGCCTTGGTAGGAAATGCCTCTCGGTAAACCCTACATTCACGATAGCCTGGGATGTTCCACACCCAGTCCAGATGACAGGAGGCCGCGCGCGCCGGCACGCACTCCGCTGCTCGACTCGCTGCCGCTCGCACCGGTCGTTTTCGTTTCCGTTTCGTGTGCACCGTCGCTAGCCCATCGCCATGTCCGGACGCGGAAAGGGAGGCAAAGTCAAGGGCAAGTCAAAGTCCCGCTCAAGCAGGGCTGGGCTCCAGTTCCCGGTCGGCAGAATCCACCGCCTCCTGCGCAAGGGAAACTACGCAGAGCGCGTCGGCGCCGGGGCGCCCGTCTACCTCGCCGCCGTCATGGAGTACCTCGCGGCTGAGGTGCTCGAGCTGGCCGGAAACGCGGCCCGCGACAACAAGAAGACGCGCATCATCCCGCGCCACCTGCAGCTTGCCATCCGCAACGACGAGGAGCTCAACAAGCTCCTGTCGGGCGTCACCATCGCACAGGGTGGTGTCCTGCCCAACATCCAGGCCGTCCTGCTGCCAAAGAAGACCGAGAAGAAGGCCTAAAGGAGGCCAGGCAATCGCAGCGCCGCGTGCTCCCCTGCACGCAACGCGCTTTGCCGGCTCGGCCCACAACAATCGGCCCTTTTCAGGGCCACCACACAAACCTACGTCCAAAGCAAAATTTCAGTCGTCCTCGCCGCACCTTGTTTTGTTTTGTTTTAACTTTGCACTTTCACAGCACAGCCGCCGCCGGCGCACGTCCGCCATCTTGTCGTCCACACAGCCCGTGTGGCCCAACACACACACACACACATTTTGCACGGTCGCAGTCGCCTTCCAAACGACAACGGCAGCAATAATGACCATTGTTAAAGGGAGGCGTGTCGACACACCGCCCTCCACTCCCGCGCGCAACGGCCGTCGACACGAACGAAACAAACAGCTGATCCGGCCGCCTATGCCCACACGCCTTGCCTCGGAAACCCCAACGCCGCCGCAAACACACAGAGCCAAACCACGCAAGCAAATAATCACCGCCTCTCGCACAACAACACACAGCCCGCCATCTCCATCGCGATCGATACAAAGACACACAATAACAAACACACAAACGAAGCAGCTCCACACACAGCCAGCCACATGACACGTTTCCTTTCCTTCTCCCCTCCCAGTCACATCACGTCGCTCAAACGGAAAGAAAGAAAGAAAGAAACAAACAAACAAACAACACAGCGCACACACGCAGCAACAACACAGACTCTTTCGCACTTTTCAACTTCCGAACAGTGTGGTGGCCCTGAAAAGGGCCGTTTTCTAGTCTCTCCCACCCACAAGCACGGCCGCGGGAAGGCCAGCGCCCGCTGCGACGCAGCCTAACCGCCGAAACCGTACAGGGTGCGCCCCTGCCTCTTCAGGGCGTACACCACGTCCATGGCCGTCACAGTCTTGCGCTTGGCGTGCTCAGTGTACGTCACCGCGTCGCGGATCACGTTCTCCAGGAACACCTTCAGCACCCCGCGGGTCTCCTCGTAGATCATACCAGAGATGCGCTTCACGCCGCCCCTGCGAGCCAGGCGGCGGATGGCGGGCTTCGTGATGCCCTGGATGTTGTCGCGCAACACCTTGCGGTGCCGCTTGGCGCCACCCTTGCCGAGCCCCTTTCCTCCCTTGCCGCGGCCTGTCATCCTTCCTTCCTCGGGCAAAGCAAAACGTGCACAAACAGCAGCTGCAGCGGCTGGCGAGTCGGCTACGGTCTGCGCCCAGCGCGCCCGCCGCCCCCCTATATAGACTCTGGCCCGCCCTCCCCCCACCACGCGCAACCGAGGGCATATAAGCGCAGCACGGAGGCGCGCGGGCCCGTTGTCAAGGCAGCACCGGACGCCGCGCCGCACCTAACCTCCACGCACGCCGCTCCGCTACCGCTACCGCTACCGCCATGGCCCGCACAAAGCAAACGGCCCGCAAGTCCACCGGCGGAAAGGCGCCGCGCAAACAGCTCGCCACCAAGGCGGCGAGGAAGAGCGCGCCCGCCACCGGAGGCGTCAAGAAGCCCCACCGCTACAGGCCGGGCACCGTCGCCCTGCGAGAAATCAGGCGCTACCAGAAGAGCACAGAGCTGCTCATCCGCAAGCTGCCATTCCAGCGCCTAGTGCGCGAGATCGCCCAGGACTTCAAGACCGACCTGCGCTTCCAGAGCTCCGCAGTCATGGCCCTGCAGGAGGCCAGCGAGGCCTACCTCGTCGGCCTCTTCGAAGACACCAACCTGTGCGCAATCCACGCCAAGCGCGTCACCATCATGCCCAAGGACATCCAGCTCGCGCGCCGCATCCGCGGCGAGCGCGCCTAAACCGCGCCGCGGCACCGCACCGCACAAACAAAAACGGCCCTTTTCAGGGCCACTAACATCTCTCCGTCGCGAGCAAACTTTGTCGGTCGCCTGCCTCTCGCCCCACAACCACACAAAAACAAAAACAACCACCACTTCCCGTCCGTCCGCCACACCCGCTCACTCTGCCTGCCTGCTAGCAGCGCGCAACAATCGCACATCATCCCTCCCCGGCCGCTCAAAGCGCACAATACCCAACGGCCGACGTCACACCGCACGGGTGGCTGGCCGGCCGCCGCCGCTTTCGTTTCGAAAACAAAACCCGCACCGACGGCCAACGGCCAGGCAGGCGCGCTCTACACGCCACCGAAATCCCCGCCGACTCCTTCCACATCTCAACGTGCCCCCCGTTGCAAAACATAACACACACAAAGACCGGACACGACGAGACAAGACATCCGAGAAGAACTGAACGCAGGCAAGCCAACCAACGTATTCAAAAACAACGTGACAGAAAACCAACCGTCGGCCGCCGCCAAAAAGCAACGGCGACACTCAACCACGACAACAACACCACCGCTACCGCTACCGCTACCGCCGCCCACACCCGCCACCGACCCCCGCAATCCAACCACCACGGCACGCAAACAGCATCCCCACGGGCATACAGACAGACAGACACCCACACCAAACGCAACACGACAATCAAAACCTTCCCCGACGTGCTTTGATGGCCCTGAGAAGGGCCGTTTTGGGCCGCGCGTCTCTTGCGCGCCACTAGACGACGACGGGGGGTGGGGACGACGGAGCCAAGCGCCAAACCCTTCCTTTCCCATCTCTTTCTCCTCTACTCTACTTCTTCTTCTTGGGCGAAGCCTTCGCCTTAGACGGCGTCGTCGCCTTCTTCGGGCGCGGCGCCTTCGGCTTCTTCGTCGGAACCTTGGCGGCCTTCTTCGCCTTCGACGGCGACTTGGCCTTGGCCGGCTTGGCCGCAGCCGCCTTCTTCGCACCCGCGGGAGCGGCCGACGCCGCAGACGCCTTCTTGGCGGCGCCCGCCTTCCGACCGGTCGCCGCCTTCACACCACCAGCCTTCTTTGCGCCGGCCGCACGGGCGCCCTTCTTCTCCTTGCTGGCCGGAGCGGCGCGCTTCTTCTTGGCACCGCCAGCACGAGCCTTGCCGCCCTCGGCCGCCCCCCCACCGCCGGCGCCGGCAAGCTTGAACGAGCCGGACGCGCCCTTCCCCTTCGTCTGCACCAGCTCGCCCGCCACGACGGCCGACTTGAGGTACTTCTTGATAAACGGCGCCAGCTTCTCCGCGTCCAGCTTGTAGTGCGCGGCAATGTACTTCTTGATCGCCTGCAGCGACGACCCGCCGCGCTCCTTCAGACTCTTGATGGCCGCCGTCACCATCTCAGAGGTGCGCGGGTGCGCAGGCTTGGCGCGCGGCTTCTTCGCAGACGACGCAGACTTGGCCTTCTTCGTAGTGCCGGTGGCGGCGGGTGCCGCAGCAGTCGCGTTCGTAGCCGCCTGATCTGCCATTTCGACGACGCGCGTAACACACAGCGAGAGCGAGAGCGAGAGCGAGCGGGACGGCAGGCACGCAAGCACAGCACAGCAGAGCAGAGAATCACAAGGGCCCAGCCAGTGTCGCGGGCGGGCGCGGACGGCCGAGAGAGCGGCCGCCACTCTGCGCGCCGCCGCGCCGCGCCTCCCGCGCTTGCTACCGCCCAACGTCCGACAGCCTGTGCGGAGCAGCCCCAAACCTGCGCCACAACCGCCCGCGCCTTTCAAACCACCGAGGATGGGGCTACACACAGCCACACCACAGTCGCCAACCAGTCGCCACGGCAGCGCCGCAAACCACGGCCAAACTGCAGCTACCGCGCGCTACAGCCTGGGTCGGCCCGCCGAGAATCGCCGCCCCCGCCCAAATGCCGCCCCCACAGCCCCAGCCGACGACCCGCCACAATGGCCAAACCTTCGGCAAAACTCCCACACCGTCGCCGCGGCAGCCCGGCCAGCGCGGCCGGCGCCACAGCCACACAAGCCGAGGCGTGCGGCGATGACGGCCGTGCAAACGCGCCTCCGCCGCCCCATCGCCTTCCGTCGCCCTCCCGCCGTTTCCCGATCGGCCCGCAGCCGTCGGGCCACATCGCGCGCCGTCCTCCTCCTCTCGCCCGCCAACATTCACAGCCGTTTCTCAACAATTGCCCGCCGCAAACGGTCGCCGCCTGCGCAACAGGCGCCGCCGCCCCTCGCCGCTTCCGACCCAACCCCTCGACCGAGGCAAACCGCAATCCGAATCTACAGACCAACCCAATCTGCCGTCAGCACACACGACAGCCGACCTTACACGTTACGCGTTACACATTACGTTTACACGTCTAGGTTAGGTTAGGTTAGGTTAGGTTAGGTTAGGTTAGGTGGACGTGGGTTAGGTTAAGGGGACTTGGGTTAGGTTAAGCGTCAAACTTAGGTTAAGCATTCAAACACGTCAGGCGTCAGAGGTTAGGTTAGGTTAGGTTAGGTTAGGTTAGGTTAGGTTAAGGGGTCAGTGCTAGGTTAAGAAGCGTCAAACGTAGGTTAAAAAGCGTTCAAAAACGTGAGGCGTGAGCCGGACAGCTTACCTTACGTAGACGTTAGGGGCTCAGGCTGAGCTCACCTCACCACAGGTTCGGTTCGGTTCGCTCAGCTCACCTCAGCTCAGCGTAAAGCGCCGAGGTCAGGCTACGTTCGTTCACCTTCGGGCGCCACACTTTCGGTTGAAAGGTCGCGACGGGACGACGTCGGCAGGCACGCCGCAAACAAACAAACAAACAAAACGTACAGACGACGTCGAAAAACCGCCGACAGACGGGGAGCAGCACGACCACGACCAGATACCGAGCGCGAACGAGACACACGCGAACCACCCCCACCGGCCAAAGGGCACCACACAACAACCCAGAGCACCACGTGTCGACACCAGACCAACCCGCCGCTCACGCGACATGCCTGGCACCGAAGGGCAACCGCCCGCAACTGCGCTTTCCGCGCCGGCCCGGATGCACGTCGTGCTACAACAACACCACTACCGTACACAGCCGCTGTTCACAACATCACTATCATGCGCGCCCGCGGCTCGCCGCCGTCGCAGTCGCACCCCCAACGCCAGCACTTTTGCACCACCATTCACACGCACCGCAACACAGCTCGCCGACACAGCCGAACAAAACAAACACCACACAACAACAACAACAACAACAACAACGCCGCCGCCGCCGCCGCCGCCTCTACTTGTGCCGGCGACCCACCCCGCCGATGGCGCACCTTTCGCCAGCCGGCAATCGACACGCACCCACCCACCCACCCACCCACCCCCGGGGCCCAGTGCAAAAAAAAAAAAAAAAAAACAAAACACACACACACACACACAAACGACACGGGAGGCGCACACCGCCACTTCGCGCGCACGCCACCAACCAGTCGTCGTCTCAAAATAACAAACAAAAACCAAAAAACAAACAAAATAAACTAACAACTAGGGCAACACAAATCAAAACAAAAAACGCCTCGCACGAACCGCCCACAAAACGAACAAGCACACGCACAGGCACAGCCTCTGCTGGCGACCACGACGCAGCGGCACGCTGCTCCTGTCCCGCGCCCCGCGCCCCACTCGATTCACAACTCACGCGACACCGTCAACGACGGGCTCGCTTCCCGCAACCTACCACCTTTCCGCCACGACGCACAGCCGCAGCCCCACCCGACGACGCCCGTGGCAACGACTGCACTTTCACCACCGCCTCCCCCCAACACACACACAGCCAGCCAAAAACGCACTCGCGACCCACACATGCACGTGCATCGGCACACGCCAACCAGTCAACGTCGACAACCACACGCAAGGCTCGAAACGAAACCGGCGTCCTTCCACGTTGCCATCAAGCTACACGACACAAGACACAAGGAACCAACACAACAGCCGGCCCCACTAATTCCCACTCTCACGCCGCAAAAAGCACACCGAAACCGCCAAACGCACGCACATTCCCCTTCGCACTGACACCGACCGGCTCGCTACCACACCTCCCGGCAGCCGTTTCACAAACATGACACGGCGTGACGCGACATCACGGGCCTACGCACACCGGACCCACTCACACTCTCTCCTTTCCTTCTGTTCTTCCCGACGCCTTCGGCCGGGCACACGCGGCACAACGCCGCCAATTCACCACACCGCCCACACAGTCGACAAGCGCCCGCCCTGTACGGCACACGCAACGACGCAGCGCAGCAAAGGGCGCCCGCAACACATACCTCTCCTCTCTCTCTCTCTCTCTCTCTCTCTCCGCCGCCCGACGCGCCAACCGCCACACCACACCGCCAGCCACTCGCACATTGTGCACTGCCACCAGCCACACGTCCAACACGCCGCGCCGCCTCCGGCCACCCGCCAGGGGGCGCTCACGTCCGCGACAACAGCGCGGCCCGCCGGGCCGAACCGAACCGAGCCGCCGCTGCTGCTCTGCACTCGGCACGGCCACACCCTGCTGCAGGCCGGGCTCGTCTCCCTGTACGCGTCTGCCTGCGCATCAACACAACGGGGCAAGTGAGCAAACCCCGTCACAACACGCCACATCGCGCAATGGCCGTGCCGACCTTTTTCTCTCTACCGCCATCCCTTCTTCTCGCGTTTTACTCGTTGTTGCTGCAGCGGCGCACACCTACACATCCACAGCCCCAGCCGGCCTCACCTCAGGGCCCGCCGCCAGCGTCTCCTCCTCGGGCACAGGTGCGGTGCTGTGGCCGCCCATCCAACCGCATTGCTGGCCGTCCAGTCCAGCCGCCAGGCGTTCCCACTGCCGCGCACCGACCCTGCTGCAGAAAACGAAGCATGGCCAGACCGACCGACCGATACACAAAGCAAGCCGTCGCCTCGCCTCGCCTCTCGTCCTTCCTTCCGCCCCCGCCATTCTCACACCACCGCCTCTCCACTTTCGCCCCCCCCCCTCCCTCCTTTTTTTTTTTTTGTTTCTTTCTTTCTTTCTTAGGGCCCTCTCTCCTTACGGCACCGCCTGCAGCAGCGGATTTTTGCGCCCACACGCCTACTCCTACCACCATTACCTTGCCCTGCCCTGCCCTGCCCTGCCCTGCCCTGCCCATCAACGTCGCAGTCGAACCGACGCTTGCCAACAACACACTGCCCACGTTCCTTTCTCTTTTCGGCCTACGCCCATTACGCGCCGCCGCCACAGCCTATTATTCTCCCTTCCCTTCCCGTCCCACAACACACCGACGTCATCACACGCACCCAAAACAGGGGCCACGACCGTGTTCCTCGCCCACTCCCATCCCGGACGGTACGCACATTCCCAACTACTACCGCGCACCCTCCCTTTCCAATCTGTGTGTCTCTGTGTCTGTGTCCTGTCCGCGCGTGACGCCTCTCAACATCCGCCGTCCCCCGTCCCGTTTTCGCCCCCATGCCGTCGTCGCGCCGCCTCCTCCTCCTCCCCGTCCACCGCCGCCCCTGTCCGCCCCGCACCACACCATACACCGCTGCTTGTCCCGGCCGTTGCCACCAAAGGCGCCGACCGCAAACGCGCCACGCCGCAGCCCCCGTGCGTCTCGCTCGCTTGCATCTCCGTGCCGACGCTGCCTCTCTTCCAGCACGCACTCGACCTCGACAACACAGTCTTTGGCTCCGCCACTGCGTGTTCCGGTGGTACGCACGCTGCAACACGTATGTACTCATTACCAGAGCGATGGCGAGGCATGACAGCATCTCTGTCTGACCAGAGAGTTATTTATCGTTGCTAGTCGGCGCTTGGACCGCGCCAGACGACAGTAGTGGCACGCAGCGAGTCGCCAGGAACAGTTGTTATATATATTGTAGCGCGAGTCGGGAGAGGTAGTAGTCGTCAGTCGACAGTCGTAGCGGGTGGACGGTTGTACTGAGCGGGCGTCGGCGGCGTGCTCTGCTCGTCTCGCGACTCTGGTCACGGTTCGGGACGATGTACAGTATATTGTGTTACAATAACAAGGTAGTGTGAAGCTGCATTGCGCAAATCTGATAACGTATGTTCATTGTACTTATTTTGTTCAACAACAAATGCCCCAATATTACTTTTTTTCTAAAGTAACCTTTTTTTTTTTTTTTTAAAGAAAAACATTCACTTTTTAAAGACTACTTCCTATGGCATTTCCCTCCAAGGAGTGCAAATTAATTACCAGCCAGCACTCATTCATTGCACACAGCTGTGTAAGGGGTATCTACAATTGAGGAGCAGATATATAAATGCACTTTTTTTTTTCTGTGTGTCTCTCTTTTTCATTGGGGTAACGATCTTTGGCTCTTTTTATTCTGAATACGCTGCTGCCCTCATACAATGTATCAGGTTTCATTATGTCTGTTGCACTGTTACTTATCGTTGGGTTTGTTTTGTAGGGACGTTAACATTCTGGCACATTTTTATTATCATCAGACTCTCTGCTATTTGTGCAGGGAGGTTATACCTGGGTCCATTTCCATTTACATTTTAATCTTGATAGACTTTTTGTTTTCTTTTTTGTTTCTTGTTGTTTTCCCTTCTTTTTTTGTTGTTTTTTTGTTTGTTTTGTTTTTCCCACTCTCACCACCACCGCCGCATCACGCCATGGCCTCCCCCTTACGTTTTTGGTTTCTTTTTCTGTTCTTCAACTGCTTCAACATCACCGCGCCCCATTTCCACACCACAGCCATCAGCCTCCAAGACGGGCAGGCGCAGTGTGCCATTTCCGGCGCACAAGCACACCCCGTACGGTACTCTCCTCGCCCCCACGCCACCAACAACACAGCGACCACGCGGCTTTCAGGCATGGCACGGCACCGGCGAAATGCGCCGCCCCCGCCCCCGCCCCCGCCCCCGCCCCCGCCCCTCCGCGCATCCGTCCGTCTCGCCACGTTCACTGACAGCCGCGTCTGCGGCTACACCACGACAACCACAACACAACAACGCTCCCCTCCCTGGCACCTCATTGTTTTTCTCCTCCTCTTTTGCACAAAACCACAACGCCGAGCACAGGCGCAAGCCACCCACACCGCGCCCCTCCCCGTCTTTGGCCGCCGCTCCTCGTTTGCCCCCTCCCATCTCCCGAATGCCATGCCAGCAGCGTTACGCATGCCCCTCCCCTGTCCACACAACACTACCGCCAAACGAACAGTCTTCCGGGCCACATGCAGGGCACGCCCACCTCCAAACACTGCCAATTCACGGACGCAATTCGCTAAACACACACACACACACACACTTTCTCGACACCTTTCTGTAGGGAGGGTGCGTCATCTCGACCGTGACAGAGTGACGGCAACTATCGACGATCCATTTCCCCCCACTGGTAAAACATGTCCACTAAACACCTACATACATCATTCAAGTACACAGACAATAGCATACACACAATGGGAGGGCACACGAACATGGACGGCACGGCACTGTCATACACTCTTCCTCAGAACCATATCAACAAACGTTACGTACATCCGGGAAAGCGAAAGCAAAAAGCACAAGCAAAGGGCAAAGCCCAATGCAGCCGTCAAAGGTAAGGTAACGTTCACCACGGCAGACACTTGCAGCCGCGCCGCCGTTAAACGCATTTCAGTGCGGCTCCAATACGCCTCCGACACGGGAACGTTCCGTTGCTCTACGAATGCGTTTCTCCCTTTGTCCCTTCCTCTCTCTTTTGCCCCCCCTCTGTCCTTTCCTCCTGCACTCTTGCCTCATTCCTCACGTTCTGCCCAGACATTCGACCGATCAAAGTCAACCTTTCGTTACCGTTCTCAGCGCGACGGTGTACAACAGTATGACGGGTGTGCCCAAAGACTTCGGTTCAGTTGCGTGACGCCGGTCTATCGCGCCGATCGACAGTTACACAAAACTATGTCAAACAAACAAATACATACATACCGGATGGACACAGACAAACACGTGTACAGACATTCGCCAAAAACGACCGCCGCCGCCGCCGCCGCCGCCGCCGCCGCCGCCGTCGTCTAGCGTCGCGCTTACTGTACTGCACTGGACACGCGTGCATCTCGAATGACGACATCGGTGTGCGTGCGTCCTACGCAATCAGTCAGACACGGCTATCAAAAATCAGAGTCGAATGGTACATCATCGTGCGTGTCGCCGTACACGTACAGTACAATACAAAACAACAATGCGTCTCTTAATGGCACGTTCATTTCAACGTCACTCCACACACCTCCACGCTGCAGTTACGTCGCACCATTGTCAACTCGGCGTACTGCAAAGGGAATAGTGGGCGGCAAAACATTCCACATTTCACCCTCGCCATGTGTGATGTGCAAACCAAACCCGCAGACGGCCGTCGTTACGGTGACACACAACGCCAACGAGGCGTGCCACCATTCCACGCCACGGCGACCAACCTCGTGGCCGTACCCCGCAACAACGCTTTGACGCGGACCCCCCCACCCACGATCAAAATGCACACATCACAGCCGTCCACAAAACAACAACAACAACAACAACAACAACAATTCCGCCCTTCCGGCAAAGGCACGTTGGTGGCCCTGAAAAGGGCCGTTTTGCCGCTCTCGCAACGGAGGAGCCTTCTCCATCCTTCCTTCCATTCCAGAGCCACCTCCTTACTTGGAGCTCGTGTACTTGGTCACCGCCTTCGTGCCCTCGCTCACGGCGTGCTTGGCCAGCTCGCCAGGCAGCAACAGCCGCACAGCGGTCTGGATCTCGCGGGACGTGATGGTCGAGCGCTTGTTGTAGTGCGCCAGGCGAGAAGCCTCGGCCGCAATGCGCTCGAAAATGTCGTTCACGAAGCTGTTCATGATGCTCATCGCCTTCGACGAGATGCCCGTGTCAGGGTGCACCTGCTTCAGCACCTTGTAGATGTAGATGGCATAGCTCTCCTTCCTCTTGCGCTTCTTCTTCTTGTCGCCCTTCGAAATGTTCTTCTGCGCCTTGCCAGCCTTCTTGGCGGCCTTCCCGCTAGTCTTGGGCGGCATCTCGAACCAACGTACGGCAGCAGCAACACCAGTAGCAAGCGCTCCGCTCTAGTCAGCGTCTCCCCACACAGTGGCACCCGCCGCCGTGTGCAGTTCAATGGCGAGGACCTCTTCTTGACAGTCCTCGGAGATGTTTGGAGTACTAGCATTGCTGCTTCACCTCCTCACTAAAACTTATGGTAACAAACAAAGAAACATGGACATAATCGAGACATTGACTTATGTTGACTGCAAAAATTAAATATATCTTTTGGTTGCTATTGTATTACATAGCGGTTTTTTTTTTTTTTTTTTTTTTTTTTTTTTTTTTTTTTCATTAAATTACACACTCACATTCACACTCACATTCACACACGCAAAAGGTCTGGCCATCTGGTGGTGGCCAGTCGATGGACACGGTGACCCAGTTGTCGGATGAGTGGGTTCTGCGACTCTTCCGTTTTGCGATAGAAGGCCCCTGCAGCCTGTTGGAATCGCTCTCGGAGTGGGACGACGTTTGCCATCTCGTGTAGCTGCGCCGTCGGAAAACGGTTGTCCAGGTGCAGCGCTCTCTTGAGGGCGCGGTTCTGGACCGCCTGAAGTCTCTTCATGTGTTTCTGGGCCGCATTACCCCACACTGGTGCGGCGTACTCCAGGATTGGCCGCACCAGGGTGAGATAGAGGATGACACCCAGCCGTGGTGGTAGCGTGGATGTTGGATTAAGCACCGGGTATAGTGCTCGTAGTCTGTTTAACGCCCTTGTGCGGATGTCTTCAACGTGTGGGCGCCATGTTAGGCGCCTGTCTAGCGTTACTCCGAGGTACTTGGCCGTCTGCGTCCAGGGAACAGGCGTGCCTCGTATGACGACTTCTGGGTAGTTTGGTGGTATGGGCCGTCTGCAGATTGCGAGGGCCTGTGTCTTCGAGGCGTTGAAGGACAGGCGCCATTTTATTGCCCACACGGTTAGCTCGTTACAAGCTCCTTGGAGTCTTTCTTGGAGGTGCGTCGCGCTCCTGCTTCTGGAGTACAGGGCCGTGTCGTCGGCGTACAGGGCGAGGTGTACCCTGTTCACCGACGGCAGATCAGACGTGTATAGGATGTACAGCAGCGGTCCGAGGACGCTGCCTTGTGGGACTCCGGCGTTGATTCTCCTGACGGTCGAGTTGCCATCTGGTGTCCGGACGTGGAATGTTCTGCCATTAAGGTAGGACCGTAGCAGCCGAACGTGCGACCCGGGCACCCCCAGATCAAATAGTTTGAACTGGAGGCCCCTATGCCACACGCAGTCGAATGCTTTTGAGACGTCTAGGAAGATCGCAGCGAAGTATTCTCGTCGCTCTACGGCGTCCAGGGCTTCTTCGACGACTCGGAGAAGCTGATGTGTGGTGGAATGGTTGCTGCGGAAACCGAATTGTTCGTCCGGCAGTATTCTCTCGTCCTTGACATGCCTCAGTAGCCTCTTTGCGTAGATTCTTTCAAATACTTTTGAAAGTGCAGGCAGTAGGCTGATTGGCCTATAGCTATTTGGTTGTTTGGGATCTTTGCCGGGCTTCGGTATTGGCACTACTTCTGCATGCTTCCATGCTATGGGATATTGCCCAGTACTTAGGATATTGTTGAATGTTTTGGCCAGCAGGGGAGCCGCTGCAGGTGGTAGTTTTAGCAGGAGTGTGTTCGTCAGCATGTCTGGTCCGCCTGCTTTCTTCGGGTTTAGTATTGCAATTTGTGCTGCTACCTCTTCTGTCGTAATCGGCTCGATTACGTCGTCTTGGTCTTGGTGTTCCAGGAATCCTGGAAGTCTTTCTTCCACCATATCAATGTGTTGTTGGTCCACGGGATCTTCGATTGGTTGGAAGTTTCTTTCGAAGATGTCCGCCAGAGCATTTGCCTTATCGTTGGGTGAGCAGGCTATGTCGTTTCCCACTTGTAGTGGGGGTATTCTTTGGCCTTGCCCCAGTAGGTGTTTGGTGGTTTTCCAGATAGACTGGTCATTGAGGTTTAGTGTTTCTACCTTACTTGCCCAAGACTGGATTCTATGTGCCTCAACTTTGGCTTTTATTTCTCTCTGCATTCTATTGACTTCTTTTTTCGTGGCTGGGTTTCTTGTGTCCTGCCATTCCCTGAGCCTTCTATTCTTCCTGGTGATGAGGTCCCTTATATCTCGTGGAAGTGGTTTAGCATGATTTCTGGGCTGCGTTTGTCTCGTGGTGGAGGCTTCGACCGCGTCGATGGCTTTGGTTACTATGTGCAGCAGCGTCGTGTCCGCACCTACTTCATCTGGGTCTGGGATTGCTTCCAGGTCGTCGGTTAGTAGCTCCTGGTAGGCTTCCCAGTTTACTCCCCTGAGGTCCATCTTTGATTCCTCTCGTGGTGTGGCTTCCATCTCAAGGTCAAAGATTACTGGGACATGGTCGGAGGACAGTACACGTCTTGTACTGGTCGTTATCGTGTAGGGGAGTCCTTTGACTAGTGCAATGTCCAGGACATCTTCTCTCCTGTTTGTGGGGTAGATGGTGGCCGTATGTGGCGCAACTGTGATGGCGTGGTTGCGCTCCGCTGCCCTCAGGAGGCGACGTCCGCTGATGTTGACTAGTCTGCTATTCCATGCAGTGTGTTTTGCGTTGTAATCTCCACCTAGGAAGAGATTACCTGGCATGGAGAGCAGTGTATCGATGTCTTGCGGTTGAAGATGGCCTTGTGGCGGTCGGTAAACTGCTGCGAACGTTATTGGCCCTTTACTAGTTTTTATTTCCACCCCCGTGGCTTCCATTGTTTGCAGCGCAGGTAGCTGTAGTTGGTGGTGTTGCAGGTGTGTACGGACGTAGACAGCTGTACCACCTCCTGCTGTTAGTCGATCGTTCCTGAAGCTTTTGTAGTTCGCTGCTCTGACATTGACTCCTGGTTTTAGGTGAGTCTCTGTTACCAGGCAGACGTCGATTCCTTCTTCTTGCAGGAATTCTCGGAATTCACCCGCTTGTTGGCGGATGCCATTGGCATTCCACAGGCAGACTCTCAATCCCTGTGGCCTAGTACCCATGTTGATTCCTTGGGTTGGTCGGTGGGAGTGCCTGCATGGCAGCTTGGATTGCAGCGCTTATCTGCTGCGGGATGTGCTTCACAATGGCCTCCATTGCGGATGTCATAGCCGCTTGCACGGCCTCCAAAAAGACCACTGCGTTGTCCTGAGTCATCAGGTTGGTTGCAGCGGTTGGCGCTGGGTGTGCTGGCTTATTAGGTGTCCATTTTCTTCGGACTGCAAGTGATGGACGCCTTCTCATGGTGGCGATGTGGCTGGCGTTCGTTTGTGACGCCTGGTTCTTGATGGCGTTGTTGTTATCTGGCGGCGTCGATGGTGGTGCTGCCATTGGTGTGGTGGATGCGGTGGTAGCCCGCGTCGTTGTTGGAGCGTCTCTCGTGGCTTCTGCGGCGGCGGCTGTCGGTCTGGCGGCAGTGACGGCGGTTGTTGGCCTGGGGGCGGTGGCGGCGGCTGTCGTCCCGGCGGTGGTGGTGGCGGCTGTCGGCCTGGTGGCGGCTGCTGCTGTGGTTCTGGTTACCGATGGCTGGGGACCGACGTTCCTTCTGTTGTGTGCTGCAGCGTTGGCAAAGGTGTACCCTTTCCTAATTGCTGCGTTGCGGTTGGCTGCGGGTGCGTGTTGGCGCGCCTTGTACGCTTTTACAGCGTCACATCCCAGGTAATTCCCAGGGTGTTGCTGTGAGCATCTGGCGCACGTGGGAGGCGTGTCTTCGTTCTTTGTGCAGTTTTCAGTGGGATGGTTTCCTGCACATCGCACGCATTTGGTCTGCATCTTGCAGTTTCTAGCAATGTGGTCTATTCCTTGGCAGTTGTAGCATAGCCTTGGACCACGTTTACCTCTGGGTTTTTCCAGAGTCACGTCCACGTCCCTAATAGCGGTGATTTCCCTGATTCTTCTGTTCTCAGGGGTATCAGCCGCTATGATTTGGAACAGTGGGGTATCTTTCTTTGTTTTTGGTGATTTTACTTTGGTCACCGATCTTGGCGTGATATTCAGTTTCTTTAGCTCTGCTTTCAGGTTTTCTATGGTGAACCTGTAAGGGAGCCCTCTCATGACTAGGTTGATTGTTTTCACAGGTTCGGTGGAGTACGTGTAGTATTCCAGGTTCTTTTCCTTTAACACTCCAAGGACCCGAGTGAAGTCGTCAATCGTTTTGGTATAGAGGCGATATATATCGTTTCCTGCTACCTTGAACCGGATTGGTTCGTTTGTGATTTCTTGTATCACGTCATGTAGCTCAATGTACGGTTTGTCGTACTTTATTGTGATGGGGGGAGGCTTCCTGGACTTGCTTGTTGCATTTGCAGCCGGCGGCGTGTTGCTGCTCGTCTGCTCGCTTGTGTCCAGTACTTGGAAGACATTCCTTAGTGGCGGCGGGTCGGCGGTCGTAATGCGCCTGGGTGGCGCCGTTCTGGTAGCCCTGGTGAAACCCTCGGAGTCGGTAGTCCCCTTGGCTCTCTTGCGGTTGCCCGCTGGTTTGTCTTCCGACGTGGGGGCGGCAGGCGGAGTCTCGTTCTTCTTCCGCTTCCGTGACTCCGTCTCGAAGTCCATGGGTGTTGCTGCTGTGGGCTCTGGCTGGCTGGCGATGGCGTTGGCGGCTGAAGGCTGCACGTCCAGGCCGGTGGTTGTCCCGTCGTCGGCTTGCACCGCTCGGGACTCTGCGACTGCTGCTTCTTCTTCTCCTGGAGTGAGCTCCAGGTTGGGGTAGATCCCCAGGGCGTACCTGAAGCAGTTCGGTGATTCCACCTCTTCTGCCTCGGCAGCTTCCTGTAGGACACTAAGAAGCTCTCTCTGATCTTCCAAGTAGTCATCAGGAGAGGGGGAGGGAGGTTTTAGTGTTTCCCTGTCCATGGTGGCGTGTGGAAGTAGGGGCTACAGAAGATAGATCTGTCTGGCCTAGTGACCGCGGGCTGGTCCCACGCGAAGGGGGCCCTGGATCACAGCGTTCCCCAACGGTCCCTAGGTGCACTGCGAATTGTTTCTGAACAATTCCCAGGTCAACCGCGCTAAGTGTACTGTAGATTGTCCTGACAATCTACAGCCACGCAGGAAGAAGTTGCAGCAAGCTGCAGGACCTGCGAGTCAGAAGACTCTTACACGACAATTTTGCTTTACCACACAGGCTGTGTGGTAGATGCTGCAGGTTCCTCAGCGCCGTCTTCTTCTACGGAGTCTTCCTCTTCTTCTCGGTGTTCTTCTTCGAAGAGGAGATGAGAGCTGGTGGAGGCAGCCTGCCACCGAGGTGGCTGCTTCGGCCTCTCGTCAGCGTCTGAGCTGTAGCGGCGAGCGGCACGCTACTTGTACCGTCGGTTGCGCCCTGGGCGCGGACCGTGGTGCGTAGAGTGAGCGCCGAGTGGTGGGGGGTAGCCCGGCCAATCGGAGCGCAGCACGTCTACGGAGGCTGAGTCAGGAGAGCAGAGAGCACAGACGTCTTCTCGCATCGGATCCCAGACTCGAAGTGGCCGGCGGCACCCGCCGCCAGCCGCCGCCGCACCTTTACCAGCTCGCCCTGTTGCGGCCGCCGACCAATGGGGCGCGCGCGCAACCGGCCGCCGCACCCGAGCCCATAAAGCACCCCCACCCCGGCTGCGCCGGCATTCCCGCTCACGCCGCGGAGAGTACACGTTAGTTCGTTGTCGCTGTTGCTTATCGTGATGTCGGGACGCGGAAGTGGACGCAAAGCTGCTGCCTTGGCGGAGTTGCTGCTCACGTTAGCAGGACCTGCCGGGAAGAAGAAGAAGAAGTCTACACCGCAGTGCTTTCGCTGCCAAAAGCTTGGCCACGTTGCCAAGCAATGCAGCGGAGCAGTCGCGTGCTTGAAGTGTGCGCAAGCACACGACACACGCGACTGCAAGAAGCCGAAGGACGCCCCCTGCACTTGCGCCAACTGCGGCGGCGCTCACGCGGCAAATGCCCGTTCCTGCGCCTACAGAAGGAACTGGCGGGGACCGGCGAAGAAGACCCAGAAGCAAGTGACCACCACACACGAAGAGGTGGTCACTTGCACAGAAGACGACGTGACCAGGCGCCTTAACGGCGCCGTGGAGGAAGCCATGTCCGCCTTCAAATCCGCCATGGCGGAAGAGAGGGCGGCCATGCTGGCGGAACTGGGCGAGGCTCGCCGTCAGATCGCTGAGCTGACGCGGGAGCTTCGCTCAGCCAAAGCAGCTTCCGCCACAGCAGTCGACGCCGCCAGCCAGACGACTCCTCCACGAGAGAAGAAGTTCGCGACGGTGGCCACGCAGACCGACGTGCCTGCCGAAGGGGAGGCAACACTGCCCAAGACGGACGCAGAAGCAGAAGCGCAAGAAGAAGGGTGGGAAGAAGTCCCATTCCTCCCGCTTCCCGACATGTACAGCGCAAGCGCTGTGACGCAGAAGATAGCTGCATCGCTTCGCGATGGTACATATCCCCACCACGACAACCCTTATCCCTTCGTTCCTCCTAACCTTTCTAAACCTTCACCCCCACACCAACCAATCGAATATCCTGAAGGCCTTGTTGGTCTTTCCAAGGAGGATTACGATCTGATCAATTCCTTCCCAATTTTCACAGAGTGGCAAATGCGCTACGTCATCTTCGCTCTCGTCCACGGAGAGTATGAGAAAGCTGGATACACTGTATCCACTATCCCAACCGAGGGAGAGCCCTCAAGTAAGAAGAAGAAGAAGAAAAGTCGTCACACCGACAAATACAGAAAATAGGTTATCGGCACTCCTTGCCAGTACAGAACAACCTACAAGTCAAGAAAGAAGACTCATCAATCATCCCAGGGGAGTAAAGGCCAACAGGCCACAAACTTCCACCTGAACCTCCTCACAGTGAGGAAGTCAGAAAAGGAGCAGCAGGAAGGCTGCGCCGGCATTCCCGCTCACGCCGCGGAGAGTACACGTTAGTTCGTTGTCGCTGTTGGTTATCGTGATGTCGGGACGCGGAAGTGGACGCAAAGCTGCTGCCTTGGCTGAGTTGCTGCTCACGTTAGCAGGACCTGCCGGGAAGAAGAAGAAGAAGTCTACACCGCAGTGCTTTCGCTGCCAAAAGCTTGGCCACGTCGCCAAGCACTGCAGCGGAGCAGTCGCGTGTTTGAAGTGTGCGCAAGCACACGACACACGCGACTGCAAGAAGCCGAAGGACGCCCCCTGCACATGCGCCAACTGCGGTGGCGCACACGCGGCTAACGCCCGTTCCTGCGCGTACAGGAGAAATTGGCGCGGACCAGAGAAGACGCAGAAGCAAGTGACCACCACACGCGAAGAGGTGGTCACTCGCTCAGAAGACGCCATCACCAGGCGCCTCAGCGACGCCGTAGAAGAAGCCATGTCCGCCTTCAAATCCGCCATGGCGGAAGAGAGGGCGGCCATGCTGGCGGAACTGGGCGAGGCTCGGCGTCAGATTGCTGAGCTGACGCAGGAGCTTCGCTCAGCCAAGGCAGCTTCCGCCACAGCGGTCGACACCGCCAGCCAGACGACTCCTCCTCGAGAGAAGAAGTTTGCGACGGTGGCCACGCAGACCGACGTGCCTGCCGAAGGGGAGGCAACACTGCCCAAGACGGACGCAGAAGCAGAAGCGCAAGAAGAAGGGTGGGAAGAAGTCCCATTCCTCCCGCTTCCCGACATGTACAGCGCAAGCGCTGTAACGCAGAAGATAGCTGCATCGCTTCGCGATGGTACATATCCCCACCACGACAACCCTTATCCCTTCGTTCCTCCTAACCTTTCTAAACCTTCACCTCCACACCAACCAATCGAATATCCAGAAGGCCTTGTTGGTCTTTCCAAGGAGGATTACGATCTGATCAATTCCTTCCCAATTTTCACAGAGTGGCAAATGCGCTACGTCATCTTCGCTCTCGTCCACGGAGAGTATGAGAAAGCTGGATACACTGTATCCACTATCCCAACCGAGGGAGAGCCCTCAAGTAAGAAGAAGAAGAAGAAAAGTCGTCACACCGACAAATACAGAAAATAGGTTATCGGCACTCCTTGCCAGTACAGAACAACCTACAAGTCAAGAAAGAAGACTCATCAATCATCCCAGGGGAGTAAAGGCTAACAGGCCACAAACTTCCACCTGAACCTCCTCACAGTGAGGAAGTCAGAAAAGGAGCAGCAGCAGCAGGCTGCGCCGGCACGCACTCCGCTGCTCGACTCGCTGCCGCTCGCACCGGTCGTTTTCGTTTCCGTTTCGTGTGCACCGTCGCTAGCCCATCGCCATGTCCGGACGCGGAAAGGGAGGCAAAGTCAAGGGCAAGTCAAAGTCCCGCTCAAGCAGGGCTGGGCTCCAGTTCCCGGTCGGCAGAATCCACCGCCTCCTGCGCAAGGGAAACTACGCAGAGCGCGTCGGCGCCGGGGCGCCCGTCTACCTCGCCGCCGTCATGGAGTACCTCGCGGCTGAGGTGCTCGAGCTGGCCGGAAACGCGGCCCGCGACAACAAGAAGACGCGCATCATCCCGCGCCACCTGCAGCTTGCCATCCGCAACGACGAGGAGCTCAACAAGCTCCTGTCGGGCGTCACCATCGCACAGGGTGGTGTCCTGCCCAACATCCAGGCCGTCCTGCTGCCAAAGAAGACCGAGAAGAAGGCCTAAAGGAGGCCAGGCAATCGCAGCGCCGCGTGCTCCCCTGCACGCAACGCGCTTTGCCGGCTCGGCCCACAACAATCGGCCCTTTTCAGGGCCACCACACAAACCTACGTCCAAAGCAAAATTTCAGTCGTCCTCGCCGCACCTTGTTTTGTTTTGTTTTAACTTTGCACTTTCACAGCACAGCCGCCGCCGGCGCACGTCCGCCATCTTGTCGTCCACACAGCCCGTGTGGCCCAACACACACACACACACATTTTGCACGGTCGCAGTCGCCTTCCAAACGACAACGGCAGCAATAATGACCATTGTTAAAGGGAGGCGTGTCGACACACCGCCCTCCACTCCCGCGCGCAACGGCCGTCGACACGAACGAAACAGCTGATCCGGCCGCCTATGCCCACACGCCTTGCCTCGGAAACCCCAACGCCGCCGCAAACAAACACACAGAGACAAACCACGCAAGCAAATAATCACCGCCTCTCGCACAACAACACACAGCCCGCCATCTCCGTCGCGATCGATACAAAGACACACAATAACAAACACACAAACGAAGCAGCTCCACACACAGCCAGCCACATGACACGTTTCCTTTCCTTCTCCCCTCCCAGTCACATCACGTCGCTCAAACGGAAAGAAAGAAAGAAACAAACAAACAAACAACACAGCGCACACACGCAGCAACAACACAGACTCTTTCGCACTTTTCAACTTCCGAACAGTGTGGTGGCCCTGAAAAGGGCCGTTTTCTAGTCTCTCCCACCCACAAGCACGGCCGCGGGAAGGCCAGCGCCCGCTGCGACGCAGCCTAACCGCCGAAACCGTACAGGGTGCGCCCCTGCCTCTTCAGGGCGTACACCACGTCCATGGCCGTCACAGTCTTGCGCTTGGCGTGCTCAGTGTACGTCACCGCGTCGCGGATCACGTTCTCCAGGAACACCTTCAGCACCCCGCGGGTCTCCTCGTAGATCAGACCAGAGATGCGCTTCACGCCGCCCCTGCGAGCCAGGCGGCGGATGGCGGGCTTCGTGATGCCCTGGATGTTGTCGCGCAACACCTTGCGGTGCCGCTTGGCGCCACCCTTGCCGAGCCCCTTTCCTCCCTTGCCGCGGCCTGTCATCCTTCCTTCCTCGGGCAAAGCAAAACGTGCACAAACAGCAGCTGCAGCGGCTGGCGAGTCGGCTACGGTCTGCGCCCAGCTCAGGTTGTTATAGTGTACCGAAGTTCCACTGGGCTGTGCCCGTCTGACTTCAAGTTATGCGCTTGGGGATTTATGAAAGTGAGGTATTGTGCTATGTGCGTGTTTTTATGTAAATGTTTGTTCTGTGTGTGGGTAAGTGTTCTCTAAATGTCTCTAAATTGACGGGTGAGTGTTAGTTTTGGGCGCTTATGTTGAAAATCGGGGTGTTCGCGACCTAAATTTTGTATGAGGTTGTGGGGCGATGTTTGTGCTTTCTCATATAGTTTGGTGGACTTCTCCTTTATGAGGGAGTATATGGTTGGGTGGCCTAAAAATTCTCTAATTTGTGTGTTTCGGACGTATCTGTCAGCGCCTGTGATGACTCGGAAGGTTTTGTTCTGGAGTCGCTGTAATCGTGCCAGTGTGGTGTCTGACGCCATCGACCATACTTCCGATCCATACAAGATGGCCGGTAGCATGAGCTGGCGCCAGAGAAGCATTTTGCAGCTTAGGGTGAGGCCGTCACCCTTTAGGAGGGGGTATAGCTGCGACAGGAGGGCGCAGCCTTTGTTGGCAGTTTTGTGGACGTGTTGTTGCCACGTAAGACGCCTGTCTATTTCGAGCCCTAAGTATGTAATACGGTTACGCCAGGCTAGGTCCCGACCACCAATGGTGAGTTGTTGGTCTGGGAGTTTCAGCCTGGTCGTAAAGTATATTGCTTGGGATTTCTCGGGGTTAACCTTGATTTTCCAAATGTTGCACCACTGAGTGATGACGTCGAGGTGTTCTTGTAGCTTGCGTCGTATGAATGCAAGGTTACGACAGCTCCTGAAGATTGCTGTATCGTCGGCGTAGAGAGCAATCCCTCCGCCGACCTGCTTGGGTATGTCGTTAGTGTAGACTGAGTATAGAACGGGACCCAAGACCGAACCCTGCGGTACTCCGGCCGCAATCGGTCGTGTCTGGCTCGATCTCGATCCACTTCTTACGAAGAATTGACGCTCCGCAAGAAATGAATCAATGATCTGTATTAGATGTCCTGGGCACCCTATTTGGTCTAGTTTATATATTAGGCCATCGTGCCAGACGCGGTCAAATGCCTTCTCTATATCCAGGAACACTGCTCCTGTAGATTCTCTCTTTGCCCTGGCCAGGCAAATGTGCTCTACCAAGCGCAGGCATTGTTGGGTTGTGGAGTGTTCAGAGCGGAATCCAAACTGCTCGGGCATCAGGATGTTGTGTGCAGTAAGGAAGTGTTGAAGGGGTGAGAGGATGAGCAGCTCGAGTATTTTACTCATGCCATTTAGTAGGGAGATAGGTCTATAGCTTTCTGGAAGGAGCAGGTTTTTATTAGGTTTGGGGAGGGTGATTACTTTCGCAGTTTTCCACACTGAGGGGAAGTAGGTGAGCTTTAGGCAAGCGTTGAAGACGCTTGCCAGAAATGTTATGGCAGGAGGTGGAAGGTGCTTTAGGAGTGGGCTGCGGATGCGGTCAGGGCCAGGAGCTTTGTGGTTTCCCTGACGCTTGATAAGTGCGCATATTGTCGGCTCGTTTACGGGCACGAATTCTGTATTTGGGCGCGTATTTCTAATCTGAGTCACTCGTCCGACGACTAATCTTTCCTGCCTTTCACTCTCGTCATCGTCGATGACGTGAGTTCGGAATTGTGACTCTAGTGATTGTGCCATTATTTCCGCCTTATCGTGATCTTCGTACACTAGACCGTTCTCGCCGTGGAGTGGCCTGTTCTCTCTGGTGGGGGTTTTCCGCTGCCGGGCTATTCGCCAGATCTTGCGTTTGCTGCTCTCTGTTTCGGCGGTTTGTAATATCTCCTCCCAGCAGCGGCTCCTGTGCTCCTGCAGTCGGAGTTTCACATGATCCTCCAGTCGCCGCAGCCGGCGGCGGTCAGCTGGGTCGCGGTGACGCTGCCACAGCTTACGCAACCTGCGTTTGGCGACTATGAGGTCCCAGATGTCAGGGGGCAGGTCCCTGGCGCCAGGCTCTGTGGTGAGCCTGACGCTTGTAGCGCGAGCACAGGCGTGGAGGGCGTCTGTGAAGTTGGTGATTGCTTCGTCTATCTCTTCTTTTGTTTCCATCTGTGGGATTTCCTCCACGTGCTCACCCACCAGGTATTTGTATCGGTCCCAATTTGTTATTACTTCTGTTTTTGCCATCCTCCCGGCTTCGTCTTCGACACTGGCTATGTCCAGAACGACCGGGTTGTGGTCAGAGTTCAGCTCGTAGTGCACAGTGACTGTCGCGTCGAGAGCAAAGTTTTTAACGACAAAAATATCCAGGATATCCGGGTTTTTTGTCGGGTCTGCAGGGATATGCGTAGGCTCGTCGGGTGCGATGACGCTGAGGGCGGCACGCCTCTCGACGAGTCCATGCAATCTCACACCACTTCTGTTCTCGGCGCGGCAGCCAAAGGCCGCATGTTTCGAGTTTAGGTCCCCTCCCATAATCACACGAGCGCCAGTACCCAGCAGAGCCTGAAGGTCCTGTGTCAGTATGGTGGTGCCCGGGGGGTGATAGGTGGAGATGATGGTGTATGGTATGTTTTGAATTTTTATTTCTATACCGGCTGCCTCGATGCTGGGTGTCTGCGGTAGGTCCACTGTGCGGAAACACCTTCTGCCTTTTACAAGGACCGCTACTCCGCCGCGCTCGCGGCCTACGCGGTCTACTCTATGGATGGAGTAATTTCTCACAGAAAAGCGGTCCTTGGGCTTAAGGTGGGTTTCCGTCAGGCACACAACGTCGATCGCATACCGGTCTAGAAACTCCTCTAGGATATGTTTTTGTGTTTTTACGCCATTGGCGTTAAAATTTAAAATGGTGAACTTCCTGGATCTAGGGGGATCCATTAAAAGCGTCGAATAATGAAATTGCTCCCTCTGCGAGGGCCATGAATTTACTTAGGCCATCAGGCGCCGCCCGCACGCGCGCCATGGTGTCCCTAATTGTAAACATGATGTTTGTCAGGCTGAAGCCCGCAAACAGTTGGCGCAGCTCGTCAAAGACGCCGAGCGGCGTCCCTGGCTGCTGGCCAGCAGCCGACTGAGGCGGCGCGGCAGCTGTGGGCGCCTCAGTGCGCTGGTGACGTGGAGGGGGAGGCCAGGCGGCAGCTGCCGTCGGGGCGCGTGGTGGGGGAAGCGAGGGAAAGGCATCTCGCCCCGGCACAGTCGCTCTGCGGCTGCTGGCGGAGGCAGAGCTAGCTGCCTGCGCGTTGGCCGCAGATGTTAGCGGCGGCGTCGTGGAGGCGGAAGCGCCTCGAGACAGGGCAGCACCGTTTACCGACCGAGGGGGGCGGGTGGACATCAACTGTATTCGTGTGGGGCATCGGCTGTAGTTCGCCGGGTGATCGCCCCCACATAGGGCGCATTTTGCCGGGGTTGCACGGCTCTTCTTACATGTGTTTGTCAAGTGTGGGCCGGCACACTTGACACACTTTGGAGGATGGTGACACTGCTCTGCAGAGTGGAACAACTGCTGGCATTGGTGGCACTGGACAGGACCTTCAGGTTGGCGATACCTCTCTACCGTAACCTTGCAGTTCATGAACAGCTCGATTTTTAGGAGTTCTCTATTTCTCTCGTCTGGGTGTAATATTACTTTGAAGGAAGCTCTCTTCCTGCGCCCCTCTCCTGGGTTGCTCGGGTCAGATGCCTTGGTCTCCTGTTTGACCTCGATAACCCTGAAGTGACGCGCAAGGAGAAGCTCCTTTATCTCCGCGGGATCAGTGTCACTGGGGAGACCTTTGATCACCGCCTTGTATGCGTTTTTCTCAGTGACCGGGTAAGTGTGGTAGGGTATTTTCTTCTGCGTGAAATAGGCAGTAAGAAATCTGTAGTCGGGCAGGGTTGACGGTTGAAATTTTACGGAGGACCCCCTGCATGAGGTATTTAGTCCTCCTTTTAGTTGAGGGGCGACCTCCTTTATGATTTTCATCGTACCGTTTACGATTGTGGCAAGGATTGGGGGCACCTTTTCCCGTTTCGGCCTCGATTGCGTTTGCGCGCCCGAGGTCGAGGGACGGGTAGGCATTGTTTCGGTCATTTCCGCTCCGTCGGTGTCAATCGGGGCGAAACTATTTGATGTTGGTATATTTGCGATGACAGCTTCACCCCCTACTTCCATGTCATCACTCCCAGGTTGCTCTGTTTCCTCAGCGAGCCGGCTTGGGGCCGGACGCTTAGGCGCTGGCATTACGTCCGAGTCTTGTACGCGTGTTTTTGCTTTGCTAATGGCTGAAGTTGGTTGGCCGCGGGTACCCAGTGACTGGGTGCCGCAGCGGACTGGGGCTTTGGGCTTACCCAAGATGACTGTGTCAGCGGAACTTGAAGTCTGACATTTACTGCCCAGGGGCACTGGTTGTTCGTTCGTTGGCACCGTTAGGTATCCCCGAACAGCGCCAGCCCTACCATTGACTGCACGCGGGTTACCGGGTAGTACCACGGACCCTGGCGCAGGAATTTCCCTACTCTTGGAGGAGCAGGGAGGATGCCCTGCGGCAGTATCTGGATGATTCACGTCTGAGGCAGATCAGACGACCGGTGAACTAGAAAGCCACGGCCCTCGCCGCCACCGCGCTGCCAGTAGACCGGCAGCCGCTGCACGACAAAGGGACCACGTAAGCGTCCTACCACGACAAATTTGCGGCGCAATCGCTAAGCGTGCGCACCCACACACGACAATTTTTGCTTGCGTTGTGCACGCACAACGCACACGACAAATTTTGCTGTGCTACGGCTAGCGTAGCGCTCCCAAGGGATCTCCCAGCAGCGCGCGGCAGTATAGCGTCCGCTCACGGCCGATCCACCCCCTCGAATGAGCGGCTGCGGGGGCGCCCAGCGCGCCCGCCGCCCCCCTATATAGACTCTGGCCCGCCCTCCCCCCACCACGCGCAACCGAGGGCATATAAGCGCAGCACGGAGGCGCGCGGGCCCGTTGTCAAGGCAGCACCGGACGCCGCGCCGCACCTAACCTCCACGCACGCCGCTCCGCTACCGCTACCGCCATGGCCCGCACAAAGCAAACGGCCCGCAAGTCCACCGGCGGAAAGGCGCCGCGCAAACAGCTCGCCACCAAGGCGGCGAGGAAGAGCGCGCCCGCCACCGGAGGCGTCAAGAAGCCCCACCGCTACAGGCCGGGCACCGTCGCCCTGCGAGAAATCAGGCGCTACCAGAAGAGCACAGAGCTGCTCATCCGAAGCTGCCATTCCAGCGCCTAGTGCGCGAGATCGCCCAGGACTTCAAGACCGACCTGCGCTTCCAGAGCTCCGCAGTCATGGCCCTGCAGGAGGCCAGCGAGGCCTACCTCGTCGGCCTCTTCGAAGACACCAACCTGTGCGCAATCCACGCCAAGCGCGTCACCATCATGCCCAAGGACATCCAGCTCGCGCGCCGCATCCGCGGCGAGCGCGCCTAAACCGCGCCGCGGCACCGCACCGCACAAACAAAAACGGCCCTTTTCAGGGCCACTAACATCTCTCCGTCGCGAGCAAACTTTGTCGGTCGCCTGCCTCTCGCCCCGCAACCCAAAAACAAAAACCACCACTTCCCGTCCGTCCGCCACACCCGCTCACTCTGCCTGCCTGCTAGCAGCGCGCAACAATCACACATCATCCCTCCCTGGCGCTCAAAGCGCACAATACCCAACGGCCGACGTCACACCGCACGGGTGGCTGGCCGGCCGCCGCTTTCGTTTCGAAAACAAAACAACCCGCACTCCACTCCGACGGCCAACGGCCAGGCAGGCGCGCTCGCTCGCTCTACACGCCACCGAAATCCCCGCCGACTCCTTCCGCATCTCAACATGCCCCCCGTTGCAAAACATAACACACACACACACACACACACACACACACACACACACACACAAAGGAACAAAACAAAACAAAGACCAGACACGACTCGACAAGACAGACATCCGAGAAGAACGAACGCAGGCAAGCCAACCAACGTATTCAAACAAAACAACGTGACAGAAAACCAACCGTCGGCCGCCGCCACAAACACGGCGACAATCAACCACGACAACAACAACAACAACAACAACACCGCTTACCGCTACCGCCGCCCACACCCGCCACCGACCCCCGCAATCCAACCACCACGGCACGCAAACAGCATCCCCACGGGCATACAGAAACGCCAGACAGACACCCACACCAAACGCAACACGACAATCAAAACCTTCCCCGACGTGCTTTGATGGCCCTGAGAAGGGCCGTTTTGGGCCGCGCGTCTCTTGCGCGCCACTAGACGACGACGGGGGGTGGGGACGACGGAGTCAAGCGCCAAACCCTTCCTTTCCCATCTCTTTCTCCTCTACTCTACTTCTTCTTCTTGGGCGAAGCCTTCGCCTTAGACGGCGTCGTCGCCTTCTTCGGGCGCGGCGCCTTCGGCTTCTTCGTCGGAACCTTGGCGGCCTTCTTCGCCTTCGACGGCGACTTGGCCTTGGCCGGCTTGGCCGCAGCCGCCTTCTTCGCACCCGCGGGAGCGGCCGACGCCGCAGACGCCTTCTTGGCGGCGCCCGCCTTCCGACCGGTCGCCGCCTTCACACCACCAGCCTTCTTTGCGCCGGCCGCACGGGCGCCCTTCTTCTCCTTGCTGGCCGGAGCGGCGCGCTTCTTCTTGGCACCGCCGGCACGAGCCTTGCCGCCCTCGGCCGCCCCCCCGCCGCCGGCGCCGGCAAGCTTGAACGAGCCGGACGCGCCCTTCCCCTTCGTCTGCACCAGCTCGCCCGCCACGACGGCCGACTTGAGGTACTTCTTGATAAACGGCGCCAGCTTCTCCGCGTCCAGCTTGTAGTGCGCGGCTATGTACTTCTTGATCGCCTGCAGCGACGACCCGCCGCGCTCCTTCAGACTCTTGATGGCGGCCGTCACCATCTCAGAGGTGCGCGGGTGCGCAGGCTTGGCGCGCGGCTTCTTCGCAGACGACGCAGACTTGGCCTTCTTCGTAGTGCCGGTGGCGGCGGGTGCCGCAGCAGTCTCGTTCGTAGCCGCCTGATCTGCCATTTCGACGACGCGCGTAACACACAGCGAGAGCGAGCGGGACGGCAGGCACGCAAGCACAGCACAGCAGCAGAGCAGAGAATCACAAGGCCCAGCCAGTGTCGCGGGCGGGCGCGGACGGCCGAGAGAGCGGCCGCCACTCTGCGCGCCGCCGCGCCGCGCCTCCCGCGCTTGCTACCGCCCAACGTCCGACAGCCTGTGCGGAGCAGCCCCAAACCTGCGCCACAACCGCCCGCGCCTTTCAAACCACCGAGGATGGGGCTACACACAGCCACACCACAGTCGCCAACCAGTCGCCACGGCAGCGCCGCAAACCACGGCCAAACTGCAGCTACCGCGCGCTACAGCCTGGGTCGGCCCGCCGAGAATCGCCGCCCCCGCCCAAATGCTGCCCCCACAGCCCCAGCCGACGACCCGCCACAATGGCCAAACCTTCGGCAAAACTCCCACACCGTCGCCGCGGCAGCCCGGCCAGCGCGGCCGGCGCCACAGCCACACAAGCCGAGGCGTGCGGCGATGACGGCCGTGCAAACGCGCCTCCGCCGCCCCATCGCCTTCCGTCGCCCTCCCGCCGTTTCCCGATCGGCCCGCAGCCGTCGGGCCACATCGCGCGCCGTCCTCCTCCTCTCGCCCGCCAACATTCACAGCCCTTTCTCAACAATTGCCCGCCGCAAACGGACGCCGCCTGCGCAACAGGCGCCGCCGCCCCTCGCCGCTTCCGACCCAACCCCTCGACCGAGGCAAACCGCAATCCGAATCTACAGACCAACCCAATCTGCCGTCAAGCACACACGACAGCCGACCTTACACGTTACGCGTTACACATTACGTTTACACGTCTACGTTAGGTTAGGTTAGGTGGACGTGGGTTAGGTTAAGGGGACTTGGGTTAGGTTAAGCGTCAAACTTAGGTTAAGCATTCAAACACGTCAGGCGTCAGAGGTTAGGTTAGGTTGGGTTAGGTTAGGTTAGGTTAGGTTAGGTTAGGTTAGGTTAGGTTAGGTTAGGTTAGGTTAGGTTACACGTTAGGTTAAGGGGTCAGTGCTAGGTTAAGAAGCGTCAAACGTAGGTTAAAAAAGCGTTCAAACGTGAGGCGTGAGCCGGACAGCTTACCTTACGTAGACGTTAGGGGCTCACAGGCTGAGCTCACCTCGCCACACCACAGGTTAGGTTCGGTTCGGTTCGGTTCGCTCGGCTCAGCGTAAAGCGCCGAGGTCAGGGTTACGTTCGTTCACCTTCGGGCGCCACACTTTCGGTTGAAAGGTCGCGACGGGACGACGTCGGCAGGCACGCCGCAAACGAACAAAAACGTACAGACGACGTCGGAAACCGCCGACAGACGGGGGAGCAGCACGACCACGACCAGACACCGAGCGCGAACGAGACACACGCGAACCACCCCCACCGGCCAAAGGGCACCACACAACAACCCAGAGCACCACGTGTCGACACCAGAGCAACCCGCCGCTCACGCGACATGGCTGGCACCGAAGGGCAACCGCCCGCAACTGCGCTTTCCGCGCCGGCCCGGATGCACGTCGTGCTACAACAACACCACTACCGTACACAGCCGCTGTTCACAACATCACTATCAATGGCGCGCCCGCGGCTCGCCGCCGTCGCAGTCGCAGCCCCAACGCCAGCACTTTTGCACCACCATTCACACGCACCGCAACACAGCTCGCCGACACAGCCGAACAAAACAAACACCACACAACAACAGCAACAACGCCGCCGCCTCTACTTGTGCCGGCGACCCACCCCGCCGATGGCGCACCTTTCGCCAGCCGGCAATCGACACACACGCACCCACCCACCGGGGCCCAGTGCAAAAAACAAAAAACACACAAAAACAAAAAAACCAAACAACACAAACGACACGGGAAGCGCACACCGCCACTTCGCGCGCACGCCACCAACCAGTCGTCGTCTCAAAATAACAAACACAAACAAAATAAACTAACAACTAGGGCAACACAAAACAAAAAAAAAAACGCCTCGCACGAACCGCCCACAAAAAGGACAAGCACACGCACAGCCTCTGCTGACGACCACGACGCAGCGGCACGCTGCTCCTGTCCCGCGCCCCGCGCCCCACTCGATTCACAACTCACGCGACACCGTCAACGACGGGCTCGCTTCCCGCAACCTACCACCTTTCCGCCACGACGCACAGCCCCAGCCCCACCCGTCGACGCCCGTGGCAACGACTGCACTTTCACCACCGCCTCCCCCTTCCCCCCCAAAAACACACACACACACACACACAGCCAGCCAAAAACGCACTCGCGACCCACACATGCACGTGCATCGGCACACGCCAACCAGTCAACGTCGACAACCACACGCAAGGCTCGAAACGAAACCGGCGTCCTTCCACGTTGCCATCAAGCTACGCGACACAAGACACAAGGAACCAACACAACAGCCGGCCCCACTAATTCCCACTCTCACGCCGCAAAAAGCACACCGAAACCGCCAAACGCACGCACATTCCCCTTCGCACTGACACCACCGACCGGCTCGCTACCACACACCTCTCGGCAGCCGTTTCACGCCAATTCGCCACACCGCCCACACAGTCGACAAGCGCCCGCCCTGTACGGCACACGCAACGACGCAGCGCAGCAAAGGGCGCCCGCAACACATACCTCTCCGCCGCCCGACGCGCCAACCGCCACACCACACCGCCAGCCACTCGCAAATTGTGCACTGCCACCAGCCACACGTCCAACACGCCGCGCCGCCTCCGGCCACCCGCCAGGGGGCGCTCACGTCCGCGACAACAGCGCGGCCCGCCGGGCCGGGCCGGGCCGAACCGAACCGAGCCGCCGCTGCTCTGCACTCGGCACGGCCACACCCTGCTGCAGACCGGGCTCGTCCCTCTGTACGCGTCTGCCTGCGCATCAACACAACACGACCTTTTTTTTTTTTTTTTTCTCTCTACCGCCATCCCTCCTTCTCGCGTTTTACTCGTTGTTGCAGCAGCGGCGCACACCTACACATCCACAGCCCCAGCCGAGCCGGCCTCACCTCAGGGCCCGCCGCCAGCGTCTCCTCCTCGGGCACAGGTGCGGTGCTGTGGCCGCCCATCCAACCGCATTGCTGGCCGTCCAGCCACCAGGCGTTCCCACTGCCGCGAGCCACGCCGCGCACCGACCCTGCTGCAGAAAACGAAGCATAGCCAGAGACCGACCGATACACAAAGCAAGCCGTCGCCTCGCCTCTTGTCCTTCCTGCCTTCCTTCCGCCCCCGCCCTTCTCACACCACCGCCTCTCCACTTTCGCCCCCCCCCCTCCTTTTTTTTTTTTTTTTTTTTTTTTTGTTTTCTTCTTTCTTTCTTTCTTTCTTTCTTTCTTTGGCCCTCTCTCCTTCCCGCCATGGCGGTTACGGCACCGCCTGCAGCGGCAGATTTTTTGCGCCCACACGCCTACTCCTACCACCATTAACCTTGCCCTGCCCTGCCCATCAACGTCGCAGTCGAACCGACGCTTGCCAACACACTGCCCACGTTCCTTTCTCTTTTCGGCCTACGCCCATTACGCGCCGCCGCCACAGCACCTTCCCTTCCCACAACACACCGACGTCATCACACGCACCCAAAACAGGGGCCACGACCGTGTTCCTCGCCCACTCCCATCCCGCACGGTACGCACATTCCCAACTACTACCGCGCACCCTCCCTTTCCAATCTGTGTGTCTCTGTGTCTGTGTCCTGTCCGCGCGTGACGCCTCTCAACATCCGCCGTCCCCCGTCCCGTTTTCGCCCCCATGCCGTCGTCGCGCCGCCTCCTCCCCGTCCACCGCCGCCCCTGTCCGCCCCGCACCACACCATACACCGCTGCTTGTCCCGGCCGTTGCCACCAAAGGCGCCGACCGCAAACGCGCCACGCCGCAGCCCCCGTGCGTCTCGCGCTCGCTTGCATCTCCGTGCCGACGCTGCCTCTCTTCCCACTCGCACTCGACCTCGACAACACAGTCTTTGGCTCCGCCACTGCGTGTTCCGGTGGTACGCACGCTGCAACACGTATGTATTCATTACCAGAGCGATGGCGAGGCATGACAGCATCTCTGTCTGACCAGAGAGTTCTTTATCGCTGCTAGTCGGCGCTTGGACCGCGCCAGACGACAGTAGTGGCACGCACCGGGTCGCCAGGAACAGTTGTTATATATATTGTAGCGCGAGTCGGGAGAGGTAGTAGTCGGTCGACAGTAGTAGCGGGTGGACGGTTGTACTGAGCGGGCGTCGGCGGCGTGCTCTGCTCGTCTCGCGACTCTGGTCACGGTTCGGGACGATGTATAGTATATTGTGTTATAATCAAAAAGGTGGTGTGACGCTGCATTGCGCAAATCTGATAACGTATGTTCATTGTACTTCTTTTGTTCAACAACAAAAGCCCCACTATTACTTTTTTTCTAAAGTAACTTTTGTCTCTTAACGAAAAACATTCACTTTTTAAAGACTACTTCCTATGGCATTTCCCTCCAAGGAGTGCAATTAATTACCAGCCAGCACTCATTCATTGCACACAGCTGTGTAAGGGGTATCTACAATTGAGGAGCGGATATAAATGCAATTTTTTTGTTTTTTTTTGTGTGTGTGTTGTAACCTCCCAGCAAAATTTAAAATAATGGACAATGTTATTTACGGATGCTAATGGACATTGCGCTAATTGTAACCTCGCCCACAATGAGAGGTATTGAAAATGGCAACAAAAATGTGAAATTCGCAATCTGACTCAAATATAAATTCTTCACACAACATTTACAAAAGTCCGTTCAGTGACAAGAAACTTCAATTAAACCGAAATATCGGTCTTTGGCCCTGTGCAAAACAATCAGAATTAAAGTCTTACCTCCGAATAAATGGATGTCACATTTCTGCTCTGGTTGTTGCGCAGCGCTTGGAGGAACTGCATTGCAAATAATAATATTCTCTTTTTTTGTGATTTTAGTGACATTTTTCTTCAAAGACGTGGAATGAAATGTGAAGTGCAACGAACTCTTTAGTTCAATAAAAAATTAAATGTTTGGAAAATGCTTTTGAAATAAAGATTATTATTGGGGAACTTGTTGGAGAATAATTACAATTTTTCATTATCTAATGATTATATTAATTAACAGTATACCTTATTCACCATCTTGACCAGTGTTGCCGACCGCCTACATCACACAACCGCACTCGGCTGCTACTACTGACCGACCGCTCTGCATGACGACTATTAGCGTACTGCACGCGACGACTACTGACAGAGTACAGCCCTCAACTACACAGAGCTACGGACTCGCAACGACTACTGACAGACTGACTGACTGAGAACCGCTCGCAACACTCGCGCAGTCCAGCGCAAACTCTCTGGTCACAGATGCTACAATGTCTCGCCATCGCTACTATGTTACATACGTGTTTCAGTGTCTTTTTCATTGGGGTAACGATCTTTGGCTCTTTTTATTCTGAATACAGGGCCAAAGGTCAACGCTGCTGCCCTTATACAATTTATCAGGTTTCATTATGTCTGTTGCAATGTTACATACGGTTCACTCTTTCATTAATATTATCGTTGGGTTTGTTTTGCAGGGACGTTAACATTCTGGCACATTTTTATTATCATCGGACTCTCTGCTATTTGTGCAGGGAGGTTATACCTGGGTCCATTTCCATTTCCATTTACATTTTAATATTGATAGACTTTTTGTTTTCTTTTTTGTTTCTTGTTGTTTTTTTTTTTTTTTTGTTTTGTTTTTCCCGCTCTCACCACCACCGCCGCATCACGCCTTCCGTTTTCTTGGTTTCTTTTCTGTTCTTCAACATCACCGCGCCCCATTTCCACACCACAGCCATCAGCCTCCAAGACGGGCGGGCGCAGTGTGCCATTTCCGGCGCACAAGCACACCCGTACGGTACTCTCCTCGCCCCCACGCCACCAACAACACAGCGACCACGCGGCTTTCAGGCATGGCACGGCACGGCACGGCACCGGCGAAATGCGCCGCCCCCGCCCCTCCGCGCATCCGTCCGTCTCGCCACGTTCACTGACAGCCGCGTCTGCGGCTACACCACGACAACCACAACACAACACCGCTCCCCTCCCTGGCAACTCACATTGTTTTTCTCCTCCTCTTTTGCACAAACCACAACGCCGAGCACAGGCGCAAGCCACCCACACCGCGCCCCTCCCCGTCCCGTCTTTGGCCGCCGCTCCTCGTTTCCTCGTTTGCCCCCTCCCATCTCCCGAAATGCCATGCCAGCAGCGTTACGCATGCCCCTCCCCTGTCCACACAACACTACCGCCTAACGAACAGCCTTTTCCGGGCCACATGCAGGGCACGCCCACCTCCAAACACTGCCAATTCACGGACGCACACACACACTTTCCCGACACCTTTCTGTACGGAGGGTGCGTCATCTCGACCGTGACAGAGTGACGGCAACTATCGACGATCCATTTCCCCACACTGGTAAAACATGTCCACTAACACCTACATACATCATTCAAGTACACAGACAATAGCATACACACAATGGGAGGGCACACGAACATGGACGGCACGGCACTGTCATACACTCTTCCTCAGAACCATATCAACAAACGTTACGTACATCCGGGAAAGCGAAAGCGAACGCGAAAGCAAAAGCAAAGGCAAAGCCCAATGCAGCCGTCAAAGGTAACGTTCACCACGGCAGACACTTGCAGCCGCGCCGCCGTTAAACGCATTTCAGTGCGGCTCCAATACGCCTCCGACACGGGAACGTTCCGTTGCTCTACGAATGCGTTTCCTCCCCTTTTTCCCTTCCTCTCTCTTTTGCCCCCCCTCCTTGCACTCTTGCCTCATTCCTCACGTTCTGCCCAGACATTCGACCGATCAAAGTCAACCTTTCGTTACCGTTCTCAGCGCGACGGTGTACAACAGTATGACGGGTGTGCCCAAGACTTCGGTTCAGTTGCGTGACGCCGGTCTATCGCGCCGATCGACAGTTACTCAGGGGGCGACGGATCGGACCACGTCACCGACACACAAAACACTTTCAAACAAACAAATACATACCGGATGGACACAGACAAACACGTGTACAGACATTCGCCAAACAAACGACCGCCGCCGCCGCCGTCGTCGTCTAGCGTGCATCTTGAATGACGACATCGGTGTGCGTGCGTCGTACGCAATCAGTCAGACACGGCTATCAAACATCAGAGTCGAATGGTACATCATCGTGCGTGTCGCCGTACACGTACAGTACAATACAACAACAAAACAATGCGTCTTAATGGCACGTTCATTTCAACGTCACTCACACACCTCCACGCTGCAGTTACGTCGCACCATTGTCAAACTCGTCGTACAGCAAAGGGAATAGTGGGCGGCAAAAAAAACCAAACAAAAACATTTCACATTTCACCCTCGCCATGTATGATGTGCAAAAAAACAAACCCGCAAACGGCCGTCGTTACGGTGACACAAAAGTCGCCGATCACACTGTCCCCCCTCGCAGACGGGTAACACACACACACACACACACACACACACCAACAACACCAATGGGTCAAAAACCACGCCAACGAGGCGTGCCACCATTCCACGCCACGGCGACCAACCTCGTGGCCGTACCCCGCGCAACACGCTTTGACGCGCCCCCCCACCCACAATCAAAATGCACACATACATCACAGCCGTCCACACAAACAACAACAACAATTCCGCCCTTCCCGCAAAAGGCAAGTTGGTGGCCCTGAAAAGGGCCGTTTTGCCGCTCTCGCAACGGAGGAGCCTTCTCCATCCTTCCTTCCATTCCAGAGCCACCTCCTTACTTGGAGCTCGTGTACTTGGTCACCGCCTTCGTGCCCTCGCTCACGGCGTGCTTGGCCAGCTCGCCAGGCAGCAACAGCCGCACAGCGGTCTGGATCTCGCGGGACGTGATGGTCGAGCGCTTGTTGTAGTGCGCCAGGCGAGAAGCCTCGGCCGCAATGCGCTCGAAAATGTCGTTCACGAAGCTGTTCATGATGCTCATCGCCTTCGACGAGATGCCCGTGTCAGGGTGCACCTGCTTCAGCACCTTGTAGATGTAGATGGCATAGCTCTCCTTCCTCTTGCGCTTCTTCTTCTTGTCGCCCTTCGAAATGTTCTTCTGCGCCTTGCCAGCCTTCTTGGCGGCCTTCCCGCTAGTCTTGGGCGGCATCTCGAACCAACGTACGGCAGCAGCAACACCAGTAGCAAGCGCTCCGCTCTAGTCAGCGTCTCCCCACACAGTGGCACCCGCCGCCAGCCGCCGCCGCACCTTTACCAGCTCGCCCTGTTGCGGCCGCCGACCAATGGGGCGCGCGCGCAACCGGCCGCCGCACCCGAGCCCATAAAGCACCCCCACCCCGGCTGCGCCGGCACGCACTCCGCTGCTCGACTCGCTGCCGCTCGCACCGGTCGTTTTCGTTTCCGTTTCGTGTGCACCGTCGTTAGCCCATCGCCATGTCCGGACGCGGAAAGGGAGGCAAAGTCAAGGGCAAGTCAAAGTCCCGCTCAAGCAGGGCTGGGCTCCAGTTCCCGGTCGGCAGAATCCACCGCCTCCTGCGCAAGGGAAACTACGCAGAGCGCGTCGGCGCCGGGGCGCCCGTCTACCTCGCCGCCGTCATGGAGTACCTCGCGGCTGAGGTGCTCGAGCTGGCCGGAAACGCGGCCCGCGACAACAAGAAGACGCGCATCATCCCGCGCCACCTGCAGCTTGCCATCCGCAACGACGAGGAGCTCAACAAGCTCCTGTCGGGCGTCACCATCGCACAGGGTGGTGTCCTGCCCAACATCCAGGCCGTCCTGCTGCCAAAGAAGACCGAGAAGAAGGCCTAAAGGAGGCCAGGCAATCGCAGCGCCGCGTGCTCCCCTGCACGCAACGCGCTTTGCCGGCTCGGCCCACAACAATCGGCCCTTTTCAGGGCCACCACACACACCTACGTCCAAAGCAAAATTTCAGTCGTCCTCGCCGCACCTTGTTTTGTTTTAACTTTGCACTGTCACAGCACAGCCGCCGCCGGCGCACGTCCGCCATCTTGTCGTCCACACAGCCCGTGTGGCCCAACACACACACACACACACATTTTGCACGGTCGCAGTCGCCTTCCAAACGACAACGGCAGCAATAATGACCATTGTTAAAGGGAGGCGTGTCGACACACCGCCCTCCACTCCCGCGCGCAACGGCCGTCGACACGAACGAAACAGCTGATCCGGCCGCCTATGCCCACACGCCTTGCCTCGGAAACCCCAACGCCGCCGCAAACAAACACACAGAGACAAACCACGCAAGCAAATAATCACCGCCTCTCGCACAACAACACACAGCCCGCCATCTCCGTCGCGATCGATACAAAGACACACAATAACAAACACACAAACGAAGCAGCTCCACACACAGCCAGCCACATGACACGTTTCCTTTCCTTCTCCCCTCCCAGTCACATCACGTCGCTCAAACGGAAAGAAAGAAAGAAACAAACAAACAAACAACACAGCGCACACACGCAGCAACAACACAGACTCTTTCGCACTTTTCAACTTCCGAACAGTGTGGTGGCCCTGAAAAGGGCCGTTTTCTAGTCTCTCCCACCCACAAGCACGGCCGCGGGAAGGCCAGCGCCCGCTGCGACGCAGCCTAACCGCCGAAACCGTACAGGGTGCGCCCCTGCCTCTTCAGGGCGTACACCACGTCCATGGCCGTCACAGTCTTGCGCTTGGCGTGCTCAGTGTACGTCACCGCGTCGCGGATCACGTTCTCCAGGAACACCTTCAGCACCCCGCGGGTCTCCTCGTAGATCAGACCAGAGATGCGCTTCACGCCGCCCCTGCGAGCCAGGCGGCGGATGGCGGGCTTCGTGATGCCCTGGATGTTGTCGCGCAACACCTTGCGGTGCCGCTTGGCGCCACCCTTGCCGAGCCCCTTTCCTCCCTTGCCGCGGCCTGTCATCCTTCCTTCCTCGGGCAAAGCAAAACGTGCACAAACAGCAGCTGCAGCGGCTGGCGAGTCGGCTACGGTCTGCGCCCAGCGCGCCCGCCGCCCCCCTATATAGACTCTGGCCCGCCCTCCCCCCACCACGCGCAACCGAGGGCATATAAGCGCAGCACGGAGGCGCGCGGGCCCGTTGTCAAGGCAGCACCGGACGCCGCGCCGCACCTAACCTCCACGCACGCCGCTCCGCTACCGCTACCGCTACCGCCATGGCCCGCACAAAGCAAACGGCCCGCAAGTCCACCGGCGGAAAGGCGCCGCGCAAACAGCTCGCCACCAAGGCGGCGAGGAAGAGCGCGCCCGCCACCGGAGGCGTCAAGAAGCCCCACCGCTACAGGCCGGGCACCGTCGCCCTGCGAGAAATCAGGCGCTACCAGAAGAGCACAGAGCTGCTCATCCGCAAGCTGCCATTCCAGCGCCTAGTGCGCGAGATCGCCCAGGACTTCAAGACCGACCTGCGCTTCCAGAGCTCCGCAGTCATGGCCCTGCAGGAGGCCAGCGAGGCCTACCTCGTCGGCCTCTTCGAAGACACCAACCTGTGCGCAATCCACGCCAAGCGCGTCACCATCATGCCCAAGGACATCCAGCTCGCGCGCCGCATCCGCGGCGAGCGCGCCTAAACCGCGCCGCGGCACCGCACCGCACAAACAAAAACGGCCCTTTTCAGGGCCACTAACATCTCTCCGTCGCGAGCAAACTTTGTCGGTCGCCTGCCTCTCGCCCCGCAACCCAAAAACAAAAACCACCACTTCCCGTCCGTCCGCCACACCCGCTCACTCTGCCTGCCTGCTAGCAGCGCGCAACAATCACACATCATCCCTCCCCGGCGCTCAAAGCGCACAATACCCAACGGCCGACGTCACACCGCACGGGTGGCTGGCCGGCCGCCGCTTTCGTTTCGAAAACAAAACAACCCGCACTCCACTCCGACGGCCAACGGCCAGGCAGGCGCGCTCGCTCGCTCTACACGCCACCGAAATCCCCGCCGACTCCTTCCGCATCTCAACGTGCCCCCCGTTGCAAAACATAACACACACACACACACACACACACACACACACAC
This sequence comes from Schistocerca americana, assembly GCF_021461395.2. Taxonomy (NCBI): domain Eukaryota; kingdom Metazoa; phylum Arthropoda; class Insecta; order Orthoptera; family Acrididae; genus Schistocerca; species Schistocerca americana. The sequence continues at coordinate 71,599,672 of NC_060126.1, read as the reverse complement.
ACACACACACACACAAAGGAACAAAACAAAACAAAGACCAGACACGACTCGACAAGACAGACATCCGAGAAGAACGAACGCAGGCAAGCCAACCAACGTATTCAAACAAAACAACGTGACAGAAAACCAACCGTCGGCCGCCGCCACAAACACGGCGACAATCAACCACGACAACAACAACAACAACAACACCGCTTACCGCTACCGCCGCCCACACCCGCCACCGACCCCCGCAATCCAACCACCACGGCACGCAAACAGCATCCCCACGGGCATACAGAAACGCCAGACAGACACCCACACCAAACGCAACACGACAATCAAAACCTTCCCCGACGTGCTTTGATGGCCCTGAGAAGGGCCGTTTTGGGCCGCGCGTCTCTTGCGCGCCACTAGACGACGACGGGGGGTGGGGACGACGGAGTCAAGCGCCAAACCCTTCCTTTCCCATATCTTTCTCCTCTACTCTACTTCTTCTTCTTGGGCGAAGCCTTCGCCTTAGACGGCGTCGTCGCCTTCTTCGGGCGCGGCGCCTTCGGCTTCTTCGTCGGAACCTTGGCGGCCTTCTTCGCCTTCGACGGCGACTTGGCCTTGGCCGGCTTGGCCGCAGCCGCCTTCTTCGCACCCGCGGGAGCGGCCGACGCCGCAGACGCCTTCTTGGCGGCGCCCGCCTTCCGACCGGTCGCCGCCTTCACGCCACCAGCCTTCTTTGCGCCGGCCGCACGGGCGCCCTTCTTCTCCTTGCTGGCCGGAGCGGCGCGCTTCTTCTTGGCACCGCCGGCACGAGCCTTGCCGCCCTCGGCCGCCCCCCCGCCGCCGGCGCCGGCAAGCTTGAACGAGCCGGACGCGCCCTTCCCCTTCGTCTGCACCAGCTCGCCCGCCACGACGGCCGACTTGAGGTACTTCTTGATAAACGGCGCCAGCTTCTCCGCGTCCAGCTTGTAGTGCGCGGCTATGTACTTCTTGATCGCCTGCAGCGACGACCCGCCGCGCTCCTTCAGACTCTTGATGGCGGCCGTCACCATCTCAGAGGTGCGCGGGTGCGCAGGCTTGGCGCGCGGCTTCTTCGCAGACGACGCAGACTTGGCCTTCTTCGTAGTGCCGGTGGCGGCGGGTGCCGCAGCAGTCTCGTTCGTAGCCGCCTGATCTGCCATTTCGACGACGCGCGTAACACACAGCGAGAGCGAGCGGGACGGCAGGCACGCAAGCACAGCACAGCAGCAGAGCAGAGAATCACAAGGCCCAGCCAGTGTCGCGGGCGGGCGCGGACGGCCGAGAGAGCGGCCGCCACTCTGCGCGCCGCCGCGCCGCGCCTCCCGCGCTTGCTACCGCCCAACGTCCGACAGCCTGTGCGGAGCAGCCCCAAACCTGCGCCACAACCGCCCGCGCCTTTCAAACCACCGAGGATGGGGCTACACACAGCCACACCACAGTCGCCAACCAGTCGCCACGGCAGCGCCGCAAACCACGGCCAAACTGCAGCTACCGCGCGCTACAGCCTGGGTCGGCCCGCCGAGAATCGCCGCCCCCGCCCAAATGCCGCCCCCACAGCCCCAGCCGACGACCCGCCACAATGGCCAAACCTTCGGCAAAACTCCCACACCGTCGCCGCGGCAGCCCGGCCAGCGCGGCCGGCGCCACAGCCACACAAGCCGAGGCGTGCGGCGATGACGGCCGTGCAAACGCGCCTCCGCCGCCCCATCGCCTTCCGTCGCCCTCCCGCCGTTTCCCGATCGGCCCGCAGCCGTCGGGCCACATCGCGCGCCGTCCTCCTCCTCTCGCCCGCCAACATTCACAGCCGTTTCTCAACAATTGCCCGCCGCAAACGGACGCCGCCTGCGCAACAGGCGCCGCCGCCCCTCGCCGCTTCCGACCCAACCCCTCGACCGAGGCAAACAGCAATCCGAATCTACAGACCAACCCAATCTGCCGTCAAGCACACACGACAGCCGACCTTACACGTTACGCGTTACACATTACGTTTACACGTCTACGTTAGGTTAGGTTAGGTGGACGTGGGTTAGGTTAAGGGGACTTGGGTTAGGTTAAGCGTCAAACTTAGGTTAAGCATTCAAACACGTCAGGCGTCAGAGGTTAGGTTAGGTTGGGTTAGGTTAGGTTAGGTTAGGTTAGGTTAGGTTAGGTTAGGTTAGGTTAGGTTAGGTTAGGTTACACGTTAGGTTAAGGGGTCAGTGCTAGGTTAAGAAGCGTCAAACGTAGGTTAAAAAAGCGTTCAAACGTGAGGCGTGAGCCGGACAGCTTACCTTACGTAGACGTTAGGGGCTCACAGGCTGAGCTCACCTCGCCACACCACAGGTTAGGTTCGGTTCGGTTCGGTTCGCTCGGCTCAGCGTAAAGCGCCGAGGTCAGGGTTACGTTCGTTCACCTTCGGGCGCCACACTTTCGGTTGAAAGGTCGCGACGGGACGACGTCGGCAGGCACGCCGCAAACGAACAAAAACGTACAGACGACGTCGGAAACCGCCGACAGACGGGGGAGCAGCACGACCACGACCAGACACCGAGCGCGAACGAGACACACGCGAACCACCCCCACCGGCCAAAGGGCACCACACAACAACCCAGAGCACCACGTGTCGACACCAGAGCAACCCGCCGCTCACGCGACATGGCTGGCACCGAAGGGCAACCGCCCGCAACTGCGCTTTCCGCGCCGGCCCGGATGCACGTCGTGCTACAACAACACCACTACCGTACACAGCCGCTGTTCACAACATCACTATCAATGGCGCGCCCGCGGCTCGCCGCCGTCGCAGTCGCAGCCCCAACGCCAGCACTTTTGCACCACCATTCACACGCACCGCAACACAGCTCGCCGACACAGCCGAACAAAACAAACACCACACAACAACAGCAACAGCAACAACGCCGCCGCCTCTACTTGTGCCGGCGACCCACCCCGCCGATGGCGCACCTTTCGCCAGCCGGCAATCGACACACACGCACCCACCCACCGGGGCCCAGTGCAAAAAAAAAAAAAAAAAAAAAAAAAAAAACACACAAAAACAAAAAAACCAAACAACACAAACGACACGGGAAGCGCACACCGCCACTTCGCGCGCACGCCACCAACCAGTCGTCGTCTCAAAATAACAAACACAAACAAAATAAACTAACAACTAGGGCAACACAAAACAAAAACGCCTCGCACGAACCGCCCACAAAAAGGACAAGCACACGCACAGCCTCTGCTGACGACCACGACGCAGCGGCACGCTGCTCCTGTCCCGCGCCCCACTCGATTCACAACTCACGCGACACCGTCAACGACGGGCTCGCTTCCCGCAACCTACCACCTTTCCGCCACGACGCACAGCCCCAGCCCCACCCGACGACGCCCGTGGCAACGACTGCACTTTCACCACCGCCTCCCCCTTCCCCCCCAAAAACACACACACACACACACACAGCCAGCCAAAAACGCACTCGCGACCCACACATGCACGTGCATCGGCACACGCCAACCAGTCAACGTCGACAACCACACGCAAGGCTCGAAACGAAACCGGCGTCCTTCCACGTTGCCATCAAGCTACGCGACACAAGACACAAGGAACCAACACAACAGCCGGCCCCACTAATTCCCACTCTCACGCCGCAAAAAGCACACCGAAACCGCCAAACGCACGCACATTCCCCTTCGCACTGACACCACCGACCGGCTCGCTACCACACACCTCTCGGCAGCCGTTTCACGCCAATTCGCCACACCGCCCACACAGTCGACAAGCGCCCGCCCTGTACGGCACACGCAACGACGCAGCGCAGCAAAGGGCGCCCGCAACACATACCTCTCCGCCGCCCGACGCGCCAACCGCCACACCACACCGCCAGCCACTCGCAAATTGTGCACTGCCACCAGCCACACGTCCAACACGCCGCGCCGCCTCCGGCCACCCGCCAGGGGGCGCTCACGTCCGCGACAACAGCGCGGCCCGCCGGGCCGGGCCGAACCGAACCGAGCCGCCGCTGCTCTGCACTCGGCACGGCCACACCCTGCTGCAGACCGGGCTCGTCCCTCTGTACGCGTCTGCCTGCGCATCAACACAACACGACCTTTTTTTTTTTTTTTTTTTTTTTTTTTCTCTCTACCGCCATCCCTCCTTCTCGCGTTTTACTCGTTGTTGCAGCAGCGGCGCACACCTACACATCCACAGCCCCAGCCCCAGCCGAGCCGGCCTCACCTCAGGGCCCGCCGCCAGCGTCTCCTCCTCGGGCACAGGTGCGGTGCTGTGGCCGCCCATCCAACCGCATTGCTGGCCGTCCAGCCACCAGGCGTTCCCACTGCCGCGAGCCACGCCGCGCACCGACCCTGCTGCAGAAAACGAAGCATAGCCAGAGACCGACCGATACACAAAGCAAGCCGTCGCCTCGCCTCTTGTCCTTCCTGCCTTCCTTCCGCCCCCGCCCTTCTCACACCACCGCCTCTCCACTTTCGCCCCCCCCTCCTTTTTTTGTTTTTTTTTTTTGTTTTCTTCTTTCTTTCTTTCTTTCTTTCTTTGGCCTTCTCTCCTTCCCGCCATGGCGGTTACGGCACCGCCTGCAGCGGCAGATTTTTTGCGCCCACACGCCTACTCCTACCACCATTAACCTTGCCCTGCCCTGCCCTGCCCTGCCCATCAACGTCGCAGTCGAACCGACGCTTGCCAACACACTGCCCACGTTCCTTTCTCTTTTCGGCCTACGCCCATTACGCGCCGCCGCCACAGCACCTTCCCTTCCCACAACACACCGACGTCATCACACGCACCCAAAACAGGGGCCACGACCGTGTTCCTCGCCCACTCCCATCCCGCACCGTACGCACATTCCCAACTACTACCGCGCACCCTCCCTTTCCAATCTGTGTGTCTCTGTGTCTGTGTCCTGTCCGCGCGTGACGCCTCTCAACATCCGCCGTCCCCCGTCCCGTTTTCGCCCCCATGCCGTCGTCGCGCCGCCTCCTCCCCGTCCACCGCCGCCCCTGTCCGCCCCGCACCACACCATACACCGCTGCTTGTCCCGGCCGTTGCCACCAAAGGCGCCGACCGCAAACGCGCCACGCCGCAGCCCCCGTGCGTCTCGCGCTCGCTTGCATCTCCGTGCCGACGCTGCCTCTCTTCCCACTCGCACTCGACCTCGACAACACAGTCTTTGGCTCCGCCACTGCGTGTTCCGGTGGTACGCACGCTGCAACACGTATGTATTCATTACCAGAGCGATGGCGAGGCATGACAGCATCTCTGTCTGACCAGAGAGTTCTTTCTCGCTGCTAGTCGGCGCTTGGACCGCGCCAGACGACAGTAGTGGCACGCACCGGGTCGCCAGGAACAGTTGTTATATATATTGTAGCGCGAGTCGGGAGAGGTAGTAGTCGGTCGACAGTAGTAGCGGGTGGACGGTTGTACTGAGCGGGCGTCGGCGGCGTGCTCTGCTCGTCTCGCGACTCTGGTCACGGTTCGGGACGATGTATAGTATATTGTGTTACAATCAAAAGGTGGTGTGACGCTGCATTGCGCAAATCTGATAACGTATGTTCATTGTACTTATTTTGTTCAACAACAAAAGCCCCACTATTACTTTTTTTCTAAAGTAACTTTTGTCTCTTAACGAAAAACATTCACGTTTTAAAGACTACTTCCTATGGCATTTCCCTCCAAGGAGTGCAATTAATTACCAGCCAGCACTCATTCATTGCACACAGCTGTGTAAGGGGTATCTACAATTGAGGAGCGGATATAAATGCAATTTTTTGTTTTTTTTGTTTTTTTTTTGTGTGTGTGTTGTAACCTCCCAGCAAAATTTAAAACAATGGACAATGTTATTTACGGATGCTAATGGACATTGCGCTAATTGTAACCTCGCCCACAATGAGAGGTATTGAAAATGGCAACAAAAATGTGAAATTCGCAATCTGACTCAAATATAAAGTCTTCACACAACATTTAAAAAAGTCCGTTCAGTGACAAGAAACTTCAATTAAACCGAAATATCGGTCTTTGGCCCTGTGCAAAACAATCAGAATTAAAGTCTTACCTCCGAATAAATGGATGTCACATTTCTGCTCTGGTTGTTGCGCAGCGCTTGAAGGAACTGCATTGCAAATAATAATATTCTCTTTTTTTGTGATTTTAGTGGCATTTTTCTTCAAAGAAGTGGAATGAAATGTGAAGTGCAACGAACTCTTTAGTTCAATACAAAATTAAATGTTTGAAAAATGCTTTTGAAATAAAACCTATTATTGGGGAACTTGTTGGAGAATAATTACAATAAATACAATTTTTCATTATCTAATGATTATATTAATTAACAGTATACCTTATTCACCATCTTGACCAGTGTTGCCGACCGCCTACATCACACAACCGCACTCGGCTGCTACTACTGACCGACCGCTCTGCATGACGACTATTAGCGTACTGCACGCGACGACTACTGACAGAGTACAGCCCTCAACTACACAGAGCTACGGACTCGCAACGACTACTGACAGACTGACTGACTGACTGACTGACTGACTGAGAACCGCTCGCAACACTCGCGCAGTCCAGCGCAAACTCTCTGGTCACAGATGCTACAATGTCTCGCCATCGCTACTATGTTACATACGTGTTTCAGTGTCTTTTTCATTGGGGTAACGATCTTTGGCTCTTTTTATTCTGAATACAGGGCCAAAGGTCAACGCTGCTGCCCTTATACAATTTATCAGGTTTCATTATGTCTGTTGCAATGTTACATACGGTTCACTCTTTCATTAATATTATCGTTGGGTTTGTTTTGTAGGGACGTTAACATTCTGGCACATTTTTATTATCATCGGACTCTCTGCTATTTGTGCAGGGAGGTTATACCTGGGTCCATTTCCATTTCCATTTACATTTTAATATTGATAGACTTTTTGTTTTCTTTTTTGTTTCTTGTTGTTTTTCCTTCTTTTTTTTTGTTGTTTTTTTTTTTTTTTTTTTGTTGTTTTGTTTTTCCCGCTCTCACCACCACCGCCGCATCACGCCTTCCGTTTTCTTGGTTTCTTTTCTGTTCTTCAACTGCTTCAACATCACCGCGCCCCATTTCCACACCACAGCCATCAGCCTCCGAGACGGGCGGGCGCAGTGTGCCATTTCCGGCGCACAAGCACACCCGTACGGTACTCTCCTCGCCCCCACGCCACCAACAACACAGCGACCACGCGGCTTTCAGGCATGGCATGGCACGGCACGGCACCGGCGAAATGCGCCGCCCCCGCCCCTCCGCGCATCCGTCCGTCTCGCCACGTTCACTGACAGCCGCGTCTGCGGCTACACCACGACAACCACAACACCGCTCCCCTCCCTGGCAACTCACATTGTTTTTCTCCTCCTCTTTTGCACAAACCACAACGCCGAGCACAGGCGCAAGCCACCCACACCGCGCCCCTCCCCGTCCCGTCTTTGGCCGCCGCTCCTCGTTTCCTCGTTTGCCCCCTCCCATCTCCCGAAATGCCATGCCAGCAGCGTTACGCATGCCCCTCCCCTGTCCACACAACACTACCGCCTAACGAACAGCCTTTTCCGGGCCACATCCAGGGCACGCCCACCTCCAAACACTGCCAATTCACGGACGCACACACACACACACACACACACACACTCACTCACTTTCTCGACACCTTTCTGTACGGAGGGTGCGTCATCTCGACCGTGACAGAGTGACGGCAACTATCGACGATCCATTTCCCCCCACTGGTAAAACATGTCCACTAACACCTACATACATCATTCAAGTACACAGACAATAGCATACACACAATGGGAGGGCACACGAACATGGACGGCACGGCACTGTCATACACTCTTCCTCAGAACCATATCAACAAACGTTACGTACATCCGGGAAAGCGAAAGCGAACGCGAACGCGAAAGCGAAAGCGAAAGCAAAGGCAAAGGCAAAGCCCAATGCAGCCGTCAAAGGTAACGTTCACCACGGCAGACACTTGCAGCCGCGCCGCCGTTAAACGCATTTCAGTGCGGCTCCAATACGCCTCCGACACGGGAACGTTCCGTTGCTCTACGAATGCGTTTCTCCCCTTTTTCCCTTCCTCTCTCTTTTGCCCCCCCTCCTTGCACTCTTGCCTCATTCCTCACGTTCTGCCCAGACATTCGACCGATCAAAGTCAACCTTTCGTTACCGTTCTCAGCGCGACGGTGTACAACAGTATGACGGGTGTGCCCAAGACTTCGGTTCAGTTGCGTGACGCCGGTCTATCGCGCCGATCGACAGTTACTCAGGGGGCGACGGATCGGACCACGTCACCGACACACAAAACACTTTCAAACAAACAAATACATACCGGATGGACACAGACAAACACGTGTACAGACATTCGCCAAACAAACGACCGCCGCCGTCGTCGTCTAGCGTGCATCTTGAATGACGACATCGGTGTGCGTGCGTCGTACGCAATCAGTCAGACACGGCTATCAAACATCAGAGTCGAATGGTACATCATCGTGCGTGTCGCCGTACACGTACAGTACAATACAACAACAATGCGTCTTAATGGCACGTTCATTTCAACGTCACTCACACACCTCCACGCTGCAGTTACGTCGCACCATTGTCAAACTCGGCGTACAGCAAAGGGAATAGTGGGCGGCAAAAAAAAAACCAAACAAAAACATTTCACATTTCACCCTCGCCATGTATGATGTGCAAAAAAAACAAACCCGCAAACGGCCGTCGTTACGGTGACACAAAAGTCGCCGATCGCACTGTCCCCCCTCGCAGACGGGTAACACACACACACACACACACCAACAACACCAATGGGTCAAAAACCACGCCAACGAGGCGTGCCACCATTCCACGCCACGGCGACCAACCTCGTGGCCGTACCCCGCGCAACACGCTTTGACGCGCCCCCCCACCCACAATCAAAATGCACACATACATCACAGCCGTCCACACAAACAACAACAACAACAATTCCGCCCTTCCCGCAAAAGGCAAGTTGGTGGCCCTGAAAAGGGCCGTTTTGCCGCTCTCGCAACGGAGGAGCCTTCTCCATCCTTCCTTCCATTCCAGAGCCACCTCCTTACTTGGAGCTCGTGTACTTGGTCACCGCCTTCGTGCCCTCGCTCACGGCGTGCTTGGCCAGCTCGCCAGGCAGCAACAGCCGCACAGCGGTCTGGATCTCGCGGGACGTGATGGTCGAGCGCTTGTTGTAGTGCGCCAGGCGAGAAGCCTCGGCCGCAATGCGCTCGAAAATGTCGTTCACGAAGCTGTTCATGATGCTCATCGCCTTCGACGAGATGCCCGTGTCAGGGTGCACCTGCTTCAGCACCTTGTAGATGTAGATGGCATAGCTCTCCTTCCTCTTGCGCTTCTTCTTCTTGTCGCCCTTCGAAATGTTCTTCTGCGCCTTGCCAGCCTTCTTGGCGGCCTTCCCGCTAGTCTTGGGCGGCATCTCGAACCAACGTACGGCAGCAGCAACACCAGTAGCAAGCGCTCCGCTCTAGTCAGCGTCTCCCCACACAGTGGCACCCGCCGCCAGCCGCCGCCGCACCTTTACCAGCTCGCCCTGTTGCGGCCGCCGACCAATGGGGCGCGCGCGCAACCGGCCGCCGCACCCGAGCCCATAAAGCACCCCCACCCCGGCTGCGCCGGCATTCCCGCTCACGCCGCGGAGAGTACACGTTAGTTCGTTGTCGCTGTTGCTTATCGTGATGTCGGGACGCGGAAGTGGACGCAAAGCTGCTGCCTTG